>NC_080167.1:11315003-11615003 GCF_950295315.1 Erinaceus europaeus | reverse complement strand
CTGTGACCCTGCCCAGAAAACAGGAGGGTGGTGAGGCAGGGGAGCATGGAGACCCCCCTACACACACACACACACACACACACACACACACACGGCTCACACGGCTCTCCAGGGCCCCCATGACCTTGGGCAGGTGGCTGGCTGGCTCCATAGCTGCACTGGCCTGCAGAGAGGGGCTGATGCCCCCTGCTGCTCAGCACCTGCAGCTGCACCCAGGGCCATGGGGGAGGGGGGGTAAACCTGAGCTTCCTGCTGACTTAAACCCCCCGCCCCCCCCCCCCCCCCGTGCCTCAGTTTCCTTCCCCGTCAAGTGGGGATCTGTTGCAGGAGGTCACGGCAGGTGACCAGTGGGCGCTAGAAAGAGTGAGGCGTATTCCCCCGGGCCACATGCTGGACGGGCCTGGAAGGCAGTGACAATGCCAGGGTGGGGCCTTGAGTCACCCCAGCTCTGGGTGACTTTGGAGAATGAAGACGAGCAGTCCCTCCATCTGGGGGCCGGGCCACCCTGAGGGCTCCGGCAGATCAGGCTCGGGTGGGGGCAGGGACCCCCGTGGAGGATGCGTCCCCAGCACCCCTGCGGCCCTGCCCTGCCCGCGCTCCGCTCGGGGGAACAGCTGCTCGGCTCCCCCTCGCAGACATCAAAAGCCTCAGTGGGTTTTCAGCAAACACACACAATGCAGAGCCGGGAAAGGTGTCAACGCGACATGAGCGCAACAAGCTGCGCATTTTCTTCCAGCGCCGCAGCTGCGCCGGCAGATAAACACCCCGCGGATGTCACCAAACATCAATACCCGGGAAATTAACGTGACAAAAAGCTCAGCCGGCCCCCAACGGCCCCCCAGTCCTGCCCCCCTCCCCCCCACTCCTCCGGATCCTGCATTTCTGGAGTTCCCATCTAATGATTTTATTTTTCAATTAATTCCTTGACAGAATGCCAGCCCGTGCCGCACTGCCATCCCTGGCTGCTGCTGCTGCCCTGTGTGGGGGTAGGAGGTGGGGGTGTTCCCCCCCCAGAAGGCACTTCATGGGGTTTTGTTCTGGAAGGCAATGGGAAGGGAGCCGGGGAAGGGAAGGAAGCTGGGGTGGCTCTGTGCCTTGGCGGGGGTTCTGGGGTGCCCCGGCCCCCCTCATCCCTGTCATACTGTCTGTGCCCATCAGAGAGGACACAGAGCCTGATGAGAGACAGCATGGGTGTCCAGGGTGGCCTGGACTAGTGGGTATGCCCTGGCCGTTGGCTGCAGCTATGGGGGGCAGGTCTGGGCCTGCTCACGGTTCCCCACCTCAGGGGCCAAACGCTTTCTCTGGCTGAGGAGGCAAGTGCGGCCCTGGCAGTGGTGCTCTGGGTCACGGGGAGACAGTGACACCTCCTGGCTCCTAACCCCCGCCCCCAGAAGACAGTGCTCAGGCTTCTGTTTATGGCTAGTGGTGTGTGTGTGCTTGTGTGTGGGGCAAGGGCAGTGGGTAACCCCCACCCCAGGGCTCCTTGGACATGTGCGCACTGTTCCTGGGGGGGGGGGTCCCAGACTGTGACACAGTATCTGTGGGTGGCCACATGGGGGGAGGCCGGGCCTGAGCTGCAGACCCTAACTGACATCTGGTTTGTGACGTGGCTCAACATGGAAGAAAGTGAGCTGCTGGGCCAGGGGACTTGCGTGCCTGAGGGCCCAGGTTCGATCCCTGGTACGTTACGTATCACAGTTGAGCAGTACTCTGTTCTCTCTCTCTCATAAAGAAAAAAATAAATCTGACTTGGCCACAGGTTCCCCTGCCCCCACCCAGGGCCCTCTGGGACTGCTCATTGGCCCTGCAGATAGGCAGCCCTGCCGGAAGGGGAAACCCACAGCTTTTAGACTCAGCGAACTGCCACTCTGGGTGGGGGAGGGGAGGAGGCTGAGGGGAGCCCTGGGCACAAGGCCTGGCATGGGGCTGCTGCTCACTCCCCGAAGCTGGCCAGGCCAGACCTCACCTCCATCGCTGACACCTTTGCCCGGAGGCCACCCAGGAGGCCCCCTGCCTCTTGATCTGACAGCATCCATGGGCATAATCCTGACTCCCTCCTGAAGTGTCTGTACCTCAGGTAGGGCTGAACTCACAGAGCATCGACTGGATGGACTCTCTCTCTCTCCCTCTCTCTCTCTCTCTCACACACACACACACTCTCTCTCACACACACACACACACACACTCTCTCTCTCTCACCCTCTCTCTCTCTCACACACACACACACACACACTCTCTCTCTCTCTCATTCTCTCTCTCCCTCTCTCTCTCTCTGTCTTAGTTTTGTGGTGCCAGGCCCTCCCATATGTGTGATTTCATGGCTCCTAGGCTGACCTTTTTTCATTCTTGTTTCTTCTGACAGACAGACAGACAGAGGGAAGCACAGCATAGCCTGGGAGCTTCCTCTGCTGCTCTGGAGCCCCCACGTGGCTCTGGGCTGTGCCACCCAGTGAGCTATCCCTCGGCCCTCAGCAGCACTGGGTGTCACTAGAGGCTGCCTGAGGTGAGTCACTCCCCACAGGACACAGGTGGGGTGGGCAGTTGGGGGAAGGGGTAGGGTGAGAAAGCACAGGGCCCCACACTGGGGGTAAATGCCAAAGAGACAAGGTGGGGTTCCCAGAGGAACCCCCCCAACACACACACACACACACACACACACACACACACACACACACACACACACACACACACACAGAAAGCCCCTGGGGCCTGGGAGGTGGTGCAGTGAGCAGGGCACTGAACTTGGAAGCATGAGGTCCTGAGTTCTATCCCCGACATCCCATGTGCCAGAGTGAAGCTCTGGTGTTGTGTCTGTCTGTATCTCTTTAAATAAATAAATAACAGTGACAAAAACTGGAACCCCTCTGAACTGGGTGACATCACTGGCAAGTCACTTCACCACAGGCTCTCCAGGCTGGGCTGACTGTGGGCTACCCCTGTCACCCACGGTGGCGCCCCTGGACCTGAGGCTATGCTGGTCCCCTCAGGAGAGGAGGAAGAGGCACTAAGCCTCCAAGGTGAGGAACTACAAAAGTGCTAAAGGGGCCAGCAGTGGCACCTGACTGCCTGCATCAGCTGTCTTCTTGCTCTCAAAACAGTCTGGAAAGTCACTGCTGCTGGGACCTGGCCCCACGGAGCAGGCCAGGTGGCCTGGAGTGGGCAGTGCTGCCGGGGCTGCCCGACTGCTGCTCCTATTGATTGGGGGCAGCAGGGCATGGGGCCATGGGTGGGCCTCCTCCAGGGCAGCCCTGGGGGCATGGTGGCTCCAGGCATAGGTTCCTGGCCATCTTGGGGTGAGGGGGGGCTGAGCCTGTGGGAGGGAGGGTCACTGGCTAAGCCGGGGGGGGGGGGGGGGGGGTCTAGGGCTCAGCCTGGGGAGGCTGGAAGGGCAGCCTGCCTGGGACCCTAGGGCTCTCTTCTCCACTAGGGGAACAAGCCAGCTGTCCCTCTTCTCTCCAGCCCCAGAAGCTGGAAGGAACAGGTGACATCTTTGGTGGAATGACAGCAGCTACAGGGGGCCGGGGGCAATGTGACGGGTGACCTGGCGGAGTGTGGACTGTGGCAAGGACACGCCCTGTTGCCTTTCGGGAACGTAGGGCCAGGGGCTCGGGCTTTTCGGGAGAGGTCCGGATCTGGACTTCGCAGGGGACACCTTCGGCGAATGTCGGGGTGGTACCAAACGACTCACAACTGCTCTGTGTCTCACCTTCGGTGAACCAGAGGGCCGGGGCTGGTCTCATCTCACGGCTCCCTGGGGGCGTCCCCTCTGTCTATAAGCCCCCCGTTGCCCTCTGAGTGGGCACCCAGCAGTCCCGGCAGCCTCCTCTGCTGGCTGCTTTTCTTGACTTCCTCTGGATTTGGCCTGAAGCAGCCCGGCCGCCCCCCCCCCCCCCCCCATCCCGGAGGCAAAGGCCACCCTGCGCTCGGGTCCCCCGGCCCCTCGTCCAATCCGGCCCGGCCCCGCCCCTCCCCGGGCATCTCTGAGAGGCTCCTCCTGTCAGTTTAATTCCATGATCGATGAGGAGGAGCAGGAGGAATGGCCCGGCACAGCTGGCTTCCCCGTTAGCCCTGGCGGGGCTTCCTGGCCTCACTAGCGACGGCTGAGTGAAATGTTTGCGGAACGCAGGGAACACAAGTCAATAACAATTTAGCTGGATTGGGAGCAAGCGCCTTCCCGCACGGACAGAGACTCCCAGGGGAGGGCAGCCGAGAGAGAGTGCGCGGGATATTGCTCAAACATGAGGCCAGGGGCTGGGCGCAGCGGGACATAAGGGGGAGCCGGTGGTGACCTGGGGTTGCCAGCCCAGCTGCCCTCCCCCCAACCACCGTCCTCTGCTGTCTCCCAGGGCCCCTGGGTGTGGCTCCATTGGTGCCTGTGTTAGGAGCCGCTGCCAGGCAGTGGCTCTGCCCCCGAGGGCTTCAGGCTCCCAAGCTCCCTCTCTCCCCCTGCCCTCTGCAGCTGGTGTGGCTGGGGGTGGGGTGGGGTAGGGGGGCCTGCAGGCCCTTTTGAGCCCTCTCTGGTGCCACCTGTGGAGTCGGGGATCAAACAGCCATCCTGAGTCCCCAGGGGCACCTGTGGAGGCCATGTCCCTAGGCAGGGCTCTTGGTGACAATCTGGGACACTGCCCTCCACTCTCTGCAGGGGTCTTGCACCGCTCCTGAACTGGGGGAGTGGGGGCTGCTAGAGCCAAGCCTCAGGGAGGGAAGGGACAGAGGCAGCACCTAGGTGGGGCAGTGAGACAGAACTTTGGGTGGGGAGGGCACCTTGGGCCTGAGGGCGGCTGGCAAGGTCTTTTGAATAATCAATTCCATGACTTCACATACTTGCCGGAACTCCCTGCCCCTGGGTTTTAGCCATTGATTATGTTGCCTGGGCCCAGATCAAGGAGGCGCAGGCGCTGGGGCTGGAGTGGCTGGCATGGGGATCACGGGCTCCTGGGCTTTTGATGGTTTGCGGCCTGGGGAGTGATTAAGTGAAGGGTGTGGGGGGCGGCCAAGAGCTGGCGCAGGCTTTAAATAACATCTGTATGCTGATGAGTTCACATCTCGTGGCTCAGCCCGCCTCTGATGGGCGTCTGCACCCCGAGGGCCAGAGCAAGCACTCCCTCACCTCTGGCTTCCAGGCCTGCGCTCAGCCCAGGCCACCGGCCCCTCAGAGGCTTCCAGAAGCAGGTCTGATGGCTCCGGTTCCCACTTTTCACTCCCAGCATCTCTGTCCCCACCCAGGCCACTGTCCTTGCTACTGGGACACTGTATACCCTGTTCCTGCTCCCCTCCATGTACACCCCCCTATAGCACGAGTCGGAGGCTGGCATTGAGGACTGGGTTAAGGCACCCTCTCCACCCCTCATCCCATCACACCCCACAAGTTCTGGTGAGAAAGCACTGCTGGGCTGTCCAGCCTTCCTCCTGGCCACTCCGCATCAGGCCCTGCTCTCAGACCACAGAGGCCTGCTGCACAGAAGCTGCTGTCCCAGGGCCTCTGCACCTGCAGATGCCTCTGCTCCCTGAATTGGGGCCAGCCGTGCATCACTCCTTCCCTCCCCAGCTCACTTCCAGTCTGCCTTCTCCTGCACTTCCTGCCCGGGCCCTGTGCCTACTTGCCTGTCTGCCGTGGCTTTTCCTCTGTCTTCCTTTGACTTCTGTGTTTAACCCTCAGCTCTGTGGGGGCTAGGCCCTGCACTCTCAGACAAGCAATAGACCTCTCTGGGCCTCAGTCTGCACCTTGGAAAAGGGGAATCATGCCCCCCCCCCCCCCGGAAGCTATGAGATGCAAACTAGCGTGAGTGAGACCACCCAGAACTGCTCTCCACACTCTGCTACCCAGGGAGCTCCCCCTTCCCTCTCCACCTCTTCCATCTGGCTTGACCTTTACCAAGATGTTACAGGACTGCTGGGCTGGCCGCATCCCACTAGCCCAGAGTAGCCTTGTCTCTCCCTGTGGGGTGACACCCCATGCCAGCGGGTGTCCTGCATGTCAGGCTCCGGTGGTGATATGTGCTTAGCCAGGTGCACCACCGCCCAGCCCCCTGGATGCTCCTAAACCTGAGTTCCCGAGAATCACACACGACCTTCTAGAAAGACCAGGGGGGGCACAGAGGAGCCTCCTGTCAGGGATGTTACACACACATACTTGCCCGTGCTCGGTGTGACGACACCTCCGGGTGTCACAGCCCCTGAGGAAGGTCCATCCCAGATCAGAAGCCACTAAGACAAGGCTTCCAGGGCCCTAAAACTCCCTGTCCCGTGTCCTGCTCTGCCTTGATAATAGCATCCTCGGTTTTCTGAGGTCTATCACACGCCGCTTTGCTACCGAGCGCAGACAACACAGCGAATGCTGATGACTCATCTTCAAGGCTGTGCCCCCAAGGTCCCAGAGGTCTGATCTCCGGATGAGCCTGCAGGTGGGCTGCCTCAGGCCCCCCTCCCCCCACACTCCATCTTCCTTCCAGTCAGCATTGCTCCTGCACTGTGGCCCCGAGACACAGCCCTGGCCCCAGCCCGCTGATGAGTGCGGGCCCACAGATGCTGGTGGGTCGCTGGTCCCGTGCCACTAAGTCCTGTCTGGGTGGCTGTGGCCCCAGGAGCCCAGGCTGGCTCAGGCCCAGGCTGCCGCAGGGGCTCATGGGATTGATGGGGGCTACGCTGGGTGACACAGGAAAGCTGAGCCCATAGTCCTGGGGGCCCCTGGGGTGGCACATGGGAGAGCCCCTTGCATGGGCATAGCTGACATGGCTGAGAAGAGGTGCTGGCTGAGCTACACACAGCCCCGGCTCCCCGATTTCTGGCGCCCCTCTCCTCATGTTCCCCAGCTCCATTGAACTGACTGCGTGACACAGGTATCCACACTGCCGGGCGGGGCTGGGACGAGATGACGAATGTCTGCTAAGCCTCCCATGGGCCATGGGCCCACTCTGGGGAGTCCTCACACCTCCCCCACCCCCAACTCGCTCTCAAAGCCTTGGAGAGGAGTGAGGCCCTGGGGAGTGAGCCTTCTGCTTCCACTAGCCTCCCTGTCACCAGGTGCCAAGCCTGTGATGACCTGCAAGTCCCCTCTGCAGGAGGCCTGTGTGGCCCGGCCCTTCAGGCCATGTCTCAGCTCCTTTGGGGCCCCGCAGTGCCCCCCCTCCCCATGCACTGGGACACCCCGGGGAAAGACTCAACGGGGAAGGAGCCGAATGAGCGGCCAGGTTACGGGACACCTTGGCCCAGCAGTGCTGTTCATGAGCCGTAGTCCTTGCTAGCACCGTCCCCCCGCCCCCCCGCCGTGGTGTCCTCTGGGGGGGAGAAGACGGGGGTTGCGAAGTGGGGTGACTCACCATGGAAGTGCTCGGCTGTCTTGCGCCGCAGGGCCTGCAGGCTCACCTCTGCATCAGCCCACTCCAGCACCAGCCGGCGGCCGTACAGGTGGGTGCTGTGGCACAGGGCGCTGAAGGCTCTCTGTAGGGGAGGGAGGATAGAGACAGTCAGGGGACAGCGGCCAGCCAGACCCTGCCCCACATGCCCCAGGTCCCTGGAGAGCACAATATGTCCAGAGGGCCCTGAGCTACCCTGCTTGGGTGGGCATGCAGGGGGGCTCGGCTCAGGCTCAGTTTCCCTGTCTGGCAACTGGGATCATAGCCACAGCTCTGGGAGGATGGAAAGGGCTAGGGCAGGGGTGGGGACCGGTGGTGTTGGCTCCCTGGCACTGAGGACTCTGTGGGCCTGAGAGACAGAGACAACTGGGAGCACTGCTGTCAGCACATGCTGATTCTGGGCACTGAACTGGGGCTCTGTGCATGCAAGTCCTGTGCTTTAACCAGTGAGATAATCCCCCCACCACGTCTGCTTTCAAGCACACCCCACCTGTAAGACTGTGCTCTAGCACTCAAGGAACCAAACACACTGACCCTGGGAAAGCTCACCCGGATTTAGCACACACGCTTGGGGGGCGGGCGGGGGGAGGAGGCGCAGCATAAAAGGGTATCTGGAAAGTTCTGGGGGTGCGTGTGATAGGCATCTTTTGAAAACTAGACACCGTGGCCAACAAGTTCAGGAACCGTCCTGTGCTGCCCTGAGAAGGGCCAGGTGTGGGAAGACCTCTCTCTCCCTCGCCACCCCCCCACCTATTTTAATTAAAAAAAAAGAGAAAGAAAAAAAAAAACACAACAACAACAACAAAAAACCTCTTTCTGGCTGCCAGCAGAGCCTCTGCATTCTTCCCCTCCATGCGGATATAAAAATGCATCTGGACTCGGAGCTGGAATGGGCCATTCTGAGCTTTCGTATGCAGGCACGCCCAGCTGGCGAGGCAGGAACAGCCTGGCTGGGGGCCGGGGTGGGAGCCTGGCATGGTGGGCGATTACGCTGGTGATGCCCGAGGAGCTGTGGCCCTGGGGACACTGTGGCGGAGGGGTGGCCGGGGCCGCATCTGGAGGAGGCTGAGGGGCATGCACAGGGCCGTGGAGGTGTGTCCCCACTCTGGGCCCCCCACTAGCAGCCACATGTGTTTTGTTTCCTTCCTTCCTTTCTCTCTTCTTTTTCCTTAATTTTTTAAATCATTATCTTATTACTTAGACAGTCAGAAATCAAGAGGGAAGGGGGATGGATAGATAGAGAAAACATCTGCAGCACTGTCTGACCACTTACAAAACACTCCCCCTGCAGGCGGGACCCGGGGCTCGAACCTGGGTCCTTGTGCATTGTAACGTGTGCACTCAACCAGGTGTGCCACCTCCTATCACCCACCCCTCCCTCTCTTCCTTCCTTTCTTCTCCCAGAGCACTGCTCAGCTCTGGGAGAAGAAGCTGGGGATTGAACCTGAGACTTCAGAGTCTCAGGCGTGAAAGTCTTTTTGCTAAACCATCATGCTGTCTCCCTGGCCTCTGCGCTTCTTTCTGACCCCATGACCATCCACAAAAGTCAGAGAGGGCTCCACTTCCTCCAGGTGCTGCTCCAGGCCCCACTCTCCCCCTCCCTCAGAGGCTGCCTCTCACCCGAGGCTCGCTGCAATGATCCTGGGGGTGTTTAGTTCCCCCCACATCCACACGACACACCGTGTACTCTTGGGCAAGCTCCCAGCCTCTCTGAGCCACTTCCTCACATGTTGGAGGGAGAGAGGGAGGGCTCACGGAGGGGATGCTAGGAGCTGCTGTTCTGAAGACACAGGCCCTGCCTCCCATTGGTCTGGAACAGACAGGAAGGCAGAGAGAGAGAGAGAGAGAGAGGCTGCGGAGGCCCTGGTATCTGGAGTTAGGACACAGCTTCTCTCTCCCCCTGGGGCCGGGCCTCTGGAATTACTAGGAAATCAGGTTGTGGGCCGAGCCTCAGACTGTCTCAGGACTGGGGGGGCTAAAAGTGGCTCTGGGGAAGCCAGGAGATCGGGTCTCACCACAGGAGTTGGATGAGGGCTATTCAGTACCACGGCAAGTGAGGAGGAAGGATGCCTGGCGAGGAGAGTTCTGGGCACAGCAGAGGCCTGGCCGCTCAAGGTCCCTGCCATCTGTTCCTCTGGGGTGTGGGGGTTCAGCCCGGTGCTCAGGGTGTGGGGAGCTAACCTTAGGGCCCTTTTACTCTCTCCATACCTGGCTTCTTCTGCCTGTTTTGCTTCCCGGGAGTCAAAGGGCCTCCATATATATATATATATATATTTTTTTTTTTTTTGCCTTCAAGGTTATTGCTGGGCTTGGTGCCTGCACGACAAATCTACTGCTCCTGGAGGCCATTTTCCCCCATTTTTGTAGCCCTTGTTATTAATCATTGTTGGATAGGACAGAGAGAAATCAAGAGAGGAGAAGACAGAGAGAGGGAGAGAAAGATAGACACCTGAAGACCTGCTTCACCGCCTGTAAAGCACTACTGCCTGACCCCCCTTAAGACAATTTTTATCAGACAGAGGGACCAGAGCACCATTTCAGCTCTGGCACATGATGGAGCTGGGGATTGAACCTGGGACCTCAGGCATGTAAGCCCTGTACTCTCATGTACTGAGATATCTCCTTGGCCTAAAGGGTCTACTTTTTTCCCCCCTTTGACCTAGAGTAATCACTCACTCGCCTGCAAGACCACACCATTCCCAGTGGATTTTCTTTCTTCTTTCCTTTCTGTTTGAGAGAAAGGAGGAGAGACCCTACAGCTTCTGGTGGGGTCACTGTGGGACCCAGAGGCTCAGAGCCCTGATGGAGCTGTGTGCTCTTGTCTCCTGGGAGTCCTTCCTCCTGCCTGGCCTTCCCTCTGGCCCTGCTCCTGAGGCAGAGCAGTCAGGAGGTGCTGATGGTGGAAGGAGGGTCAGGAAAGCTGGCCAGCTTGCTCCCCTTGTCCCCATCTCCCTGTCCCTGCATAGTCCCTTAGATGGAAGGCAGTGACAGCTCCCTTTCTCTGGGTGGTCTAAGCGCCTGGCCTGTCCCAAGCCCTCCTTCTTCCCTGCCCTGCTCTCTTCACTGGGGTGGGCTGTCCTTCTTCCTGCAGGGGGCAGAGCCAGGGTTGGGCAGGGTATGCGGGAGTCCAGAGCTGCCCCCCACAACCTGCCTCCCGTCTGTTGAGGTAGAGGGTATGTAGGCTGGGAGGTGCCCTGTCCTTTCCTGCCATGAGCCCTGTAGCCCAGCTGCCTCCTTAGGCGACAGAGGGCCAGGCACTGCCCTTGGCAGGAAGAGATGCCCTTGGAGGCCCTGGGCACTTAGGCCCATCTGTTCTGTCAGGCAGAGATGGGGTGGCCCTTTCTCCCTGGCAGACGCTGTGTCCCCGGAACTCAGATGCCACCAGCCTGTCCTGAACCATCTGTGTCGAGCCTGGAACGGGTACCACCTGAGCTGGCAGGGGATGGCCTGGGAAGCAGGGCCCATGAGGTCCGTCACTACTCCCTGTGGGTGACAGCATGTTCCTGCGCCAAGCTCCCAGGGTGGTATTTGGTCCCCACTTGGGGGTGGGGGGGAGCCAGGTAGGAGTGGGTCGCTGGAATCTGTGGGGTCTGTGCTCACGTGGGTGACTGATCCGTGGGCTGGGCCCCTGCTCTTCCAGGTCAGACACAGAGGACTGTGGGTCAATTCTGAGAAACGTGCAGGGGCCTGCTTCCAGGCTGGGATGTTGTGAGTCTTTTAAGCAGATATTCCTTCCATCCATCCATCCATCCATCCATCCATCCATCCATCCATCCCTCCATTTATTCACTTTTTCATCCCAATTCAACCTAACAATCCTGGAGGGTTTCCTGAGACCCCACACCCTAAGTCAGGGTTGGAGACATAGTTCAGCCTGTTAAAACACCACCTTTTAGGGCTGTCTTGCAAAAGACTTGCTCGCCTCAGGCCCCAGAAGTCCCAGGTTCAATCTCCAGCACAGCTGTGCAGTGCTCTGGTGTCTGTCTCTTTCTATCATTAAAATAAGTAAACTATTTTCAAAAAAATTAGGACACCACCTCTCATGCCTGAGGCCCCAGAAGCCACAGGTTCAGTTCTCTGTACCACCTAAGTGCTGCTCTAGTCCTTCCCCTCACTGAAATATTGGGGGGGGGGGAGTGAAGGGGGACTCCCCTGGACTGAGCAGAGCAGAGTTGAGAGGAAGAGGCCATGTCAGGTGGCCCCAGGTCATGCATGGTGAGGCTGGAGGGGACGTGCCAGGTTCCAGAGTGGCCCCTGTTGGTTTGGGGAAAAGATGAGAGACACCCTTGCTTTCTTGAGGGCCACTTGTGGCTTTTGCTGCCTGGCCTCCTTGCCCCCCCCCCCCCCCATCATCGGCATCACAGAGGCAAAGGCAAGAGGCAGCCCCTCCCACACTAGCTTCTCAGTTCCCAGATGTGGAGGCTGAGCCTGAGTCTCTGCCCTGCATTGCAGGGCTCAGGACCCCAGAGTGTTCTCTCCCTGCTTCCAAGCTCTGTGGATGAGGACCAGGCCACACCCCAAAGCGGGACCAGGCCTCCCTGAATGTGCCTGCAGCTGACACTCAGGGAGACACAGGAGCATCCTGGGCGGGGGCCTCAGTCTTCCCACCTGCCAACGGGCAGCAAGGCAGTTTCCCCCGGTGGAGACCAGTCAACTGGGATTCGCACCTGTGTCACTTGTCAGAGCCGGCACAGTCAATGAGAGCAGCTCTGGCTAACCCGGGCATGGCACTAACCACTGGACTTCTGGAACACGGCTGGCCCAGCTACCTACCTACCCCATGCTGTGTGGAGTGTTCGCTCTTGTGGGCACTGCCCCTGCCTCTGGGAGCCTTTCACAGAGCCCCCTAGGAAGGGTGATGCTGGACGCTGCACCTGTGCTGGGTGGGGACCTGGGCTGCTCCCTATCACCCCATCCCAGGGGGGGACGAACTGGGGGACAGTGGTGTCTGCTTACCGCAGGGAGTGCGGGCCTACCAACCAGCCCTGCTGCTGCCTCACTCGCCCCGGCTGCCGGCTCCCCCCGAGTGTTTATTTAAGCCAACACATTGCTCTGCTAATTGGATAACATTCCATGTGAAAATAGACCTTTTAAAACAACAGCCGTGGTGGCAAATAAAAACAGCTGCAACTGCAAAAGTACAAAGACGGCTTGGCTGCGGGGAGATTAAAGGCGCAGGCTCGGCAGACACTTGCGTCCCACGTCCTTGCTGCCTGTCCCTCCTGCCCCCGGCCAGCCCGCACGGGAGAGGTGCCCGTGGTGCACCTGGGGGACCTGGGGGAGGCACCAGCTGGCAGGAGGCAGGTGCACTCGGTGGGGGGAGCCGCCCCGGGCTGCAGCCAGTCAGCCCTCTGTCCTCTGCGGCCCTTTTTCCTCCTGAGCTCGGAGCTGGGGGGGGGGGGGTCGAGGGGCCCCAAGGGTCAGTGCCAGAGGGCTGGGCTCTGGGGTTTCTCTGCTCCTGCTACCTCCCGGTGGGGACCTTGCCTTCTATCCTCGTGCCTAGGGGGCACGTGGATTCTGCTCCGAGTCTCAGAGCCCAGAGCCACAGTGACTCTGACCCCCGTGGAGGAGGCTTCTGGCTGAGGGGCTCCCCACATTCTCTGCCATCCTTTTCTGTTCAGGATCACTGCTGTCACAGTGCCACCTTCCTCACCACCCACTGCAGACAGACTGGGAGCCAGCCCTGCTGTTTATTTTATGTAAGAGATGGGGCGGGGGGGGAGAGAGAGAGAAGGAGGGAGAGATGGGGGGGCGAGAGAGAGTGAGAGACCACAGGACTGAAGTTTCCTTCAGTGAGGTGGGGCCAGGAATGAACTTGGGTTGCAAACACAGCAAAGCAGTGCACCATCCAAGGAAATTACGACACCAGCCCAAGCCCTGCCCTGTCTGTCTGTCCATCCATGCTTCCTTTTTTAATTAAAAACATTTTTTATTACTTTTATTTTGTTTGCTAGAAACAGCCAGAAATCAAGATGGAAGGGGGTGATACAGAGGCAGAGAGACACTTGCAACACTACTTCACCACTTGCAAAGCTTTCCCCCTGCAGGTGGGGACCAGGGACTTGAACCCAGGTCCTTGTGCACTGTAATGTGTGCACTCAACCAGGTGTGCCACCACCCGGCCCCTCTTTTAATTTTTTTGGTAGTGACAGAGAGAAATTGAGAGGGAAGAGGGGAGACACAGCGAGAGAGAGAGAAGCACCTGCAGCCCTCCTTCATCGCTAGTGAAGTCTCCCCCCTGGAAGTGAGGACTGGGGACTTGAACCTGGGCCCTTGTGCATGGTGATATGTGTGCTCAAGCCAGTGGGCCACCACCTAGCCCCTGCCAGGTCCTGTTTGGACAGTAACCCAGCCAGGGGCCACATGTAGCTCAGTGGACAGAGCACACACCTTACAACAAGGGAGGTTCTGGGTTTAATCCCAGGTACTACATGGAAGCATCTGGGCGGGCAGCTCCTAGGATGGTGGGGGCAGGGCTGATGTGTCTCCTCTGTCGCTCACATTTTCTTCTCATAAAAAGACTCCTAGGCAGCTCCTAGGATGGCGGGGGTCGGGCAGTAGCGCAGTGGGCTAAGCGCAGGTGGCACAAAGCACAAGGACCGGCCTAAGGATCCCGGTTGGAGCCCCCGGCTCCCACCTGCAGGGGAGTTGCTTCACAGGCAGTGAAGCAGGTCTGCAGGTATCTATCTTTCTCTCCCCATCTCCTCTCCATTTCTCTCTGTCCTATCCAACAACGACCAGCATCAAGGCATCAACAACAACAACCACAACTACAACAAGGGGAGCAACAAAAGGGGGGAAAAATGGCCTCCAGGAGCCTCGGATTCATGGTGCAGGCACTGAGCCCCGGCAATAACCCTGGAGGCAAAAAAAAAAAAAAAAAAAGACTAGACCATCGGGCTGGAAGAATTGTTCAGCGGTATCATGCATGCTTGGGGGCCCTGGGCACCGTATCAAACAAAAAACAGCCTCACCTACCAACTTGCTGGGGGGAAACTGAGGCACATGGGGCATATGCTGCTTATGCTGAGCCACTCATGAGTGGGGTGGCAGAGTTGGAGACCCCCACTCTGGCAGCTGGGGGCTGGGAGCCCGTGGCTGAGAGAAGAGAACGCTGTTTGCAGGCCCGGTAGCTGAAGCGGGGGCAGGGGCAGCTGCCCGCAGCCTGGGAGAAAGGGGAGAAGCTGCCCGGCCCCAGGACAACAAAGCTGACACTTGAGCAGGGGACAGTGAGACAAAGGTGGCTGGCAGAGTTCCCTGGGTCTAGCAGCCGCACGCTTCCCAGGGCCCTCGACACCCCAGCTGTGCCTCCCCCAGTTCTGCCCACTTGGCCTGACTGGCCTGCTCACAGCAGCAAGAAGCAGGAACACTGAGCCCCACAGCAGAGGGGCCGCCATGCTTCTGAAACAGAGCGGGGGGGGGGGGGGGTGAACTCTGTGTCTGGGTCCTGTAGCAGCTCACACCCCAGGCCCCCCAGGAGTGAGGAAGGAGAGAAACCGAGTCCCACAAGCTCCCACCAGGGGGTGCTGGGGGCTCAGGGCCAGGAACCTTCTCTGGGCAAGGCTGGGAAGCCTACTTGTTAATCGACTGGGGGGGGGGGGATGACACAGAGCTGGCCCCTCCCTCCAGACATAATGCCCAGGGGTGGCAGCTCACCTTGGCATCTTGCTTGGTGAGGAAGTCCACGAAGCCGAAGCCTCGGTGCGTGCCTGTGCCGGACATCTTCTTGGGCAGGCGGACGGTCTTCAGCTCTCCGAAGGTGCTGGGGGGAAAGACGACACAGAGGAGTGTTAGCATGAAGGCCTGGGGACTGGGAGGGGCATGGCTGCATTCTGTCTGACATACCCACGCACACGCTGGCATGGCTCAACTTCTCCATGCCTTGGCCATGACGGCCGGGAGGAGGGTGGTGGGGCGGCAGACTAGGGGTGCAGATGGGAGACTCTCACGCCCTGGCCTGTGAGGGCGCATTTCTGGTCTGGCTCTCTTGACTGGCTGGGGATGCCTGGTCGGGGCTGCCAGGGCGCAGGGGTGAGTGGGTCTCCAGCCTGGGGGGCACTGTCTGGTGCACCTGCTCCCCCCACCCCCAGACTGACCCAGCAGAAGGAGCCTGGGGACCTGGACCTGGTGCTGTCTCCACACTCCAGGCTCCAAGCTCCAGAGGCCCCACCTTCCCGCCTTCCCTCCCACACCTGGCGCTTCTGCTTTCTACAAAGTCCAAGTCAGTCACAGCTTTGGTTCCCAGAACCCTCCTGGGTCAGGAGTCAGACACACGGGGACCATCCCCGGGGAGGGAGACACCCCCCTCCCTCTTTTCCTCCTCCCCTGAGAAATCGCAGGACAAAAGGAACAAGCCTGGCAGGCCGCTTATCAAATACATATGTGCAGATCGCTGATAAATATTTAATGCCTGTGGCCTCTGAAGAGGCGCCTTCTTTGATTTGAAAATGTGTGGGTGCAGCTGCTGGGGCCAGGGTGGGCCGCAGGCCCTCGTGAAACTACCTGCACCAGGCCCCCGCCATAACCCTCTGCCTTGCCCGCATGCCCAGGCATCCCACTGCCTAATTTCTGCCGGTGGGGCAGCATTATCAACCCGCAAAGTGAATCTGCACGTCTTTGTGCTGCCTGGCCTGGCTGCGGGGCCCATTGGAGGGACGGGGATGGGCAGATGGTGTTGGCAGGATGGCGGGTGGAGGAGTAGAGAGGGGCCTGGGATCCGGCTTTCTCCTGCCACCTAAAGGCAGAAGCCAGCCACCCCCAGGCCCCTGGCTGTCACGGGCTCCAAGTGGCCCTTGGCTGATGCCACCCTCCAGGTCAGCTCCCCTCCCTCACCCCTGGTGCCCTGGAGGGGAGACAAAGCCACTGTGGGTGTAGTCACCACCCACTTCTGCCCAGAGGTGCCGAGGATGAAAGCAACGGGCCGTGGGTGCAGAGGACAGGCGAGTTCACAGCGGTCGATGGCATCACCTCCGACTCCCGGATGGAGAAACTGAGGCCCAGGGAGCTTGTACTCTTGCTCAGTGGGCCTCCCCCAGGCCCAAGCTCGAGAGGCCCGCTGGATAACGCTTCTCACCCACTGCCCCTGCAATGGCCAATGTGGGGACTGACAATATCCAAGGTCTCTTTCCTCCCTCTGTTATGGAGACAGATGGGTGGGCACCACAGCTCCCTGCAATGTGCTGAGGGCCTGGCTTGAACCCAGGTCCTGCACGTGACAAAGCAGTGCATTAGGCAGAGAGCTATTCCCCAGGTCCCCAAGGCAACCTTTCTGAGGTCTGTCCCCCCTCCCCCCCACATGCCACAAAGCAGATAGTCTGACACGGGGTGGGCAGGAACTTCCGGCAGATGAGGGGTACAGTGACTTACCCAAAGCTGAGGGAGCACCCCCCGGACGCCCACAGTGAGGCTTCCATTCTAGGCCTTGGTCTCAGAGCCCTCTGCACCCAGACATATTCTTAGCCCCATCTAATGTCTGGGGCACTAGCCTAGTATGAGAGAGAGAGAAAGAGAGAGAGAGAGAAAGGGGGAGGGAGAGGAGGGTTGGTGTGGAGGCGACACCACAAGCTGAGGATAACACCACGCATGGCAAGCAGCCGTGGGCAGAGGGGGGCGAGGGCAGGAGTTAAGAGGGCGGAGGAGAGCTGGTGAGGAGAGGCGCAGGCAGCCTGGGGAGCTGGGCTAGGGGAGGCAGGATGGAGGGGGGGCTCTGGCTCCACAGGGACCGTGGGCAGGGACTGGGATACTGGGACCCCAGACCCAGGTGCTAGGGGACTGTGGGCAGTTCGGGGGCTCTGCATCTCAACAGTGGGGCAGCAGCAGAAAGCCCCTCGGTGTCTAGGGAGACGGTTACAGGGAGCGAGTGTGCTCTGCCAGAAGGTGGGATTAGACCCAACAAGGATGCCTGCTCCCAGCACGGCTGCCACCAGCCCAGTGACGTTGGACCCAGCGCCTGGATGTTGGAGGCCCAGGCCTTATAAGCACCTTGCTTCCGGCCGCAGGACCCTGGGCTGGACACCAGGGCAGAGGTCACCTGCCTGCATCCCCATGGCCCCCCACGGGGACTCTCACATAGATGAGCTTCCTGCCTCTGTGCCCTCAGGGTGGCTCTGGCTGCCTCCATCCCCCCAAACTGGGGAGCTCTAAGGATCTCGAACAGATATTGAAATCGAATCAAAATAGAAAGGAAAAAAACAAAACAAAACAATGAAAAATGTCTGGGGGGGGGGGGAATCGATGAAGAACCGGGAGCTGCTTGGAGATAAGCAGTGTCTAAATGCCAGCCATTATACAGGCTCTTATCTGAGCCGGTCTTAAGCACGGCTTTGGGACGGAGTCCGGCGCGAACCTCGACTTTTGGGAGCAGAGGCCACAGCCCCAGGGACCCAGGAAATGCCTCCCCCCACAAACCAAGACTGCCATTGGGGGGAGGGAGCACCCTGCTCCCCAAAGTGCAGATAACAGAAACCAGAAAATAGCAATTACTGTATCGGAAGCTGTGCATAAAGCGGACAGACTGGGTTTTTAGACCTGGCCCCTCCCCCAACACACACACACACACACACACACACACACACACACACACACCTTCAGTGACAAACTCACACCTCACTTTCCCAATTATTTCATTCACCTCGGGTTCACCAATTACACCCCGCCCCCCCTTTCCCCGCTGCCAGGTCTGGGGGTCCTCCGCCTTGGGCGTTTGTTGTCACATCTCTAATTTCCTTAGAGGTGTGTGTGTGTGTGTGTGGAAGGGGTTGGCGGGAGGGGGGAGGCGCAGAGAAGTTGAGTGAAGAGAGCTAATTACGCCTGCCTTCCAAACAAGCCAGGGCATGCAGAGTGTGCCCGAGTTGCCCCGTGGCCTGCACACTGCCTGCACCAGATTCGGGGGGGGGGGCACCTTGCAGGCTCTGATCCATCCTGGCCTGAGTGTCGGGGACTCAGCTCTGTGCCTGTAAAGGCACGGCCCAACCTATCTTCTTGACTGTGTGTGTGTGTGGGGGTGGGGTGGGGGTGGTGGGAGACGACAGGCCTGTTCAGACAGGTGTCTAGGTGCCACTGGACAGTTTTGCTGGGGTTCCTGTGCCTGGGTTTTGGGCTCGACAGGCAAGCCTAGTATGCACTCTGACACCAAGGGGGGCTCTGCCCACCCCCCCCAGGAGCTCTGTTGTCACCTTAAGCTCTCAGGACGCAGTTAATTGCCGTTCTGTCTGGGGGTGTCCCCCAGGCCTCCAATTCCCAGTGGATGCGGTTGGCGTGACTTCCTGCCGCCAAGCACTCAGGGCTTTGTGGGACAGAAAGCCAGCGGGGCACCCTGGGAACCCGGCATCTAAGGGCTCAGTAGCCCTGCAAGTGACCTCACTGTTACAGCCACTTTATGGATGGGGAAACTGAGGCACGAACACACGTGTTCTGTCCAAGGTCCTGGTGGCACCAAAGGGCTGCTGGAAGTGGGTTGACGGGGGGGGGGGGGGCGGTGCGTGTGGGCTAGCACTAAAGTAAGCTCAGGTATGTCAGGAACCAAGAGGGTGGGCTACATTCAGGGAGCCCTCGCCTGAGAGAGAGAGGGGTCAGACAGCCCCAGAGACATAGGGACAAGGGGTCCCCCTCATCTCTGCCTGGGTGCACGTGGGCCCACAGGACACCCCAGGGGGCCTGGATTCTGTCCCCCCTTCCTTACAGAACCCCCAGGGAATGCAGAGCCAAGGGAGCACCCCCCCCCCACCAAGTCTGTGGTCAAGATGGCTTGGTCCAGTCCAGGTGACTCTTTCCTGTCACCCAGTTCAGCTCAGGAGCCACCTTGCCTGGCCAGCCCCGTTAACAGGGTTGTCGCACGATGGCTTGTCTTCTTGTGCTGTCCTCTTCCCCTTCCTGTTTCAGAAGCAGGAAGAATATGCCAGACAGAGAACTCAGGTGCCATCTCCCTCTCCTTCAGCGGCAGTGCCCAGGTCTCTGCCTGGCCCCTGGAAAATGCCGGAAGCACCCCTCTGCTCACGCGCCTGGCCTGGTGGGCACTGTCCTGTCCTTGACTCATCGCATACCCCGGCCGGCACCTTCAGAGGGGAAGCTTCATGCATGGTGGGCCAGGGCTGCAGGTGTCTTTCCACCCCTCCCCTCCCCCTCTATAAAATACAAAAAGGCCACTGGGAACTTAGGAGTCATGAGGGCACTGAGCATCAGTCATAACCCTAGTGGCAAAAATAATAAAGAAAAATAAAAAAAAGGTGGGGGTAGATAGCATAGTGGCTAGCGAACAGACTATCAGGCCTGAGGTTCTGATAAAAGGAAGAAAAGAAGAAGAAAAAAAAAAAAAGGAACACCCAGGCCAGGCCATCACAGATGTTACCCGTGCCTTTAAGTTACAAGGTGCAGAGCAGATCCGTCTGGAAGAGCAAGGTGGAGACAGGTGGCCGTGGAACCCCTCTGCTCCCCAGACAGGAAGACGCCCCCCTCACAGGGACACTGGTTATTTCCTGGGACACAGCAAGGAACCACAATTTAGGAGCTGACCAGGAAGCGGGGTAGTCACAGGAGGACACCGTCCTCACAGGTAAGGGCAAAGGGTCTTCGTCTAGAAGGAGGTGACCCGGGATTCACCTAGAGACTCAGGTTCAGAGCCCGCAGTTGGTGTGCCCTTCCTCAGATTCAGTTTTGTCACCTGTCAAGTGGGGAGAAGCAGTCTACCCCCCTCTTGGAGGTTGATAGCTTGGGATAGCTGAGCGGGGGGGGGGGGGGGGCAGTCAGAAGTGATTCTGCGATCCTTGGAGCTGTGCAGAGAGAAGTTCCCCCACTTCCGCCCACACGTCCCCCGAATTTTACCAGGTGACAGGAGGAAACTCCCCAGGGTGGCAGCCCTCCGCCAGGCCCAGGGCGCCTCTTGCCGGCACTGCCCACGTCTCTCTCCCCTCTGTAAGCTGAGAGGACGGAGACGCAGCCCCTGGGCCGGGGTACGTGTTCGGGGGTGGGGTGGGGGTTTCTGTGCCTCTGCCTGCACCTGAGTTAATGAAACACGCAGAGGCTGCCCTGCCCCCCCCCCCCCCCCGTCGTTGTCAGCTGCCTCGAGTACAGCTAATTCCATTACAAGAAAATAAAGTGGATAATTCAGGCTAATGAAATCGTTCCGAGAATGTGGCCCACCAGAGGTGGACGTTCAGAACCAATCTAACACCCTTTGGTGTTGCTACCCCTCGGTGCAGGGAAACGTTTGAGGGAAGGGAGGGAGAGGGAGGGGAAAACCAAATCTCACAAAGACGGGGGTGGGAAGGAAGCCTGTTTTCTCTCCTCTCTCCTCAGGGCTTCAGTCTGGCGGCAGAGTTCTCTGCACAGAGCCGCCTGCCGAGCCCCACGCTTGCTGCGGGAGACCCAGGAAAAGATGCAGAGAGATGGGAGGAGGAAGCCACGAGCCGGGGAGCAGTGGGAACCATCCAGGGCTGGTCTTGAGTCCCCACGTCCCTGAGGGCAGAGACCTCTGGGCTGGACTCAGCATCTATCCCTGGGTCCCCCTCTGAGGCAGGCAGAGAGGGTGGTGAGCTCTGTTCACAGCACACCTGGGCTGGCCCACCTGCTATACCGGCTCCTGTCACCCTCTGCATTTACCCCGAGCCCAGGGCCCTGGGGTGTGATTCATGGGGGGTGGGGTGGGAGGGGGAGCAGCATAGCCCGCGAAGCACCGGACCTTCAAGCATGAGGTCCTGGGTTTGATCCCTGGCATTCCATACACCAGACGGATGCTCTGGTTCTCTCTCCCAACCCCCCTCCCCAGAATCAATCAATTTAAGCTTGATTTAGTTATTTCACATGAAATACACGTTTAGAGGGAAGCCAGAGCACCGTTCTGCTTCATGCAGTGCTGGGTTCGAGCTGGAGTCCTCAGGCATGCAAGTCTTGCTCTCCCACCAGCTGTGCCATTTCCCTGGGACCTCCAGAGACTCAGGCCCAGGAGCTCAGAGGATCCCCACTTGGCTCCCGCCAGCCCACACTGCTCTCCCAAGGGTGCCTATTCTAGGTGCTCTGGCAAAGGGGACGGGAGGTAGCAGCCCCCCAGTGGGGTGGGAGGCTAAATGGGGACAGGGACTTAGGGACAAGGAGCTCAGAGCCACAGGGCATGAGCAGGAGTAAGAGTGGAACCCCCCACCCATCAGTGTTCACCCCCCACGTGCAGCCCCCGTGGAGGGTCTGAGTGCCCAGGCTGGAGTGGCGGCTGCCTCGCCCACACCCTCCACCACACTACACCCAGCTTGGCAGCTGAACCCCACTTCTGCTTGTGAACCACTCCCCCGGGTTCAAGCTGGAGCCAGCCAGCCTCCAGGATAAGGTAAGGATGGCAGCTTTGAGAGACACTACAGCATCCATGGCAGACAGCATGGTGATTCTGCAAAGAGCCTCTTGTGCCTGAGGCTCCAGAGTCCCAGGTTCAGTCCCCAGCCAGAGCTGAGCAGTGCCCCAGTAAAAACAAACACCCCAGCTGATACATTAGGTAGGTGGGTTGTGAGGCAGCTGGTTGAATACAGGTTACCCTACGCGAGGGCCTGGGTTCAAGGCCCCTGGCCCCCACCTGCAGGAGTAAAGCTTCATGAGCACTGAGACAGTGCCGCAGGTATCTTTCTCTCCTCTATTTCCCCCATCCTCTTTCAATTTCTCTAGGTCTTATGCAAAAATAAATTAAAAGCGGTTTCCTGGTTTAAAAAAAATAAACAAACTATTTATTTTAAAGGGGCAGGGGAGAGAGCGTAACAATTATGCAGCGAAGTCACAGATCCAGTCCCCCCACCACAAGCCAGACGGAGCAGTGCTCCAGGAAAGAAAAAGGAAAAAAAAAAAGGATTAAGAAGTCTAGAGATTTCTGACACTGTCATGAGGGCACAGTCACCCCCTAACTGCTCCCAGCACTGGGACACCCCCTGGCGGTGGCCCCCTGCCCCCAAGAGTCTGGCACCTGCCTGGTAGAAGCAGAGTGTGGCAGCGTGGCCCCAGGAGCCCCAAACTGCGACAGCTCCAGGGAAACCCACAAGCTGAACCTCATGGCTGCCAGTAGGGCCGTGGCCCAGGGACCCGTGATGTGGCTTTGCAGATGACAAGGATGCAAACAGGGAGCCCCGAGGCCTCTAGGAGGGGGGAGGGCAGGCTACGAGTGGGGGTACAGGGAGCCCTGATTCATGCTTCTGTGCATCGTGGGGGCAGGAACACCCACCAGAGCTGGGACAGATGGAGGAAAACATTATGGCAATAAAACCAGTGGACGTCCTCTCCACGCTGGTGGGAAGGGGCCTCTGACCGGCTGGTGGGCTCTAAGGAGAAGATGGATTTGGGGGCAGGGGTCATTTGTTCTGGGGCCAAAGGTTTCCATGCCCAGGGCTCCGAGGTCCCAGGTTCAATCCCTGGCACCATCTAGGCCAGAGCTGAGCTGAGCTCCCTCATGAAGAAGCTCTGTGCTGTCCTACCTGAGGGGGGCTCAGGACAGACTGGATGCCCCCCCCCCACTGCTGAGGCAAAATGAACCACCTCTGGCTCATCACGAGTCTGACGCCCCCAGTCCCACAGCCCCCCTGCACAGCTGCGCCCTGATCACCCCTCCCGGAAGCCCAGGTGTCTGTCCCCCTCTCCCCCCCCCATCTGTTTTCCTTAATCAGGGACTTATTAGACGGGGAGCTTGTTAGGGGCGGGGAGGCCCGAGTCAGTGGGCAATTAGGGAGGTCTGCGGGAGCATGTTAGCCTCTCCACCGCCCTCCCCGCATGCCAGTCACGAGGGGCCCGGGAGCCTGTCGCTGCCACAGCCGCCCCAGGTAGCTCCTCCTGCCCCAGAAGAGGGCAGGGCCACCTGCTCAGCCTGCTATGGGGGTGCCAGAGAGAGGGCCACAGGGCACAGGGCACCTTCCCTGAGCTCCCAGATACACCTACTCACCACTACGGACCGACATGCCCTGTGTAGACACCGAAGCCATGGGGGTGGGGAGGAGGGAGGTGGCGTCCCAGGTCACCCGTGGGGGTGAGGCTAGGAGGCTGCTCCATGAACTCTGCCCTCCCCATGTGCGTGACTAGGTGAAAGAAGAGAAACGCCAGGTGCAGAAGTTAGGAAGGGGTCGTGCAGCGGCACAGCGAGTAGAACACACACGCTGGCATGCACAGGGACCCCGGTAACCGCCTCAGAGCCCCACCTGTGTGCGTGTGGGGGATCATGAGCAGTAGAGCAGTGCTGCAGCTCTCTCTCTATCACCTCTGTCAAAGAGAAACGGAAAACAAAAGTGCTGTGGGGCTCGATGGGGTCGTCAAGGGATGATGGGGCAGATGCTGGCCTAACCTTGCCATCAGAGTCAGATCCCCCCTTGGCCCCGGCACAGAGCTCCTGACGTCACACTGCCAGCAGAGGGTCACAGGCCCGTGGAAGCACCAGGAGACAACCCACGAACCCACATGCAGAACAACTGGCAGAGCCGTTCCCTGTCGGGAGGGGCAAAGGCAGGTGGGTAACGTGCAGGGGAGGACACCACAGCAGGTGGAGGGCTGACGGCACTCAATGCTAACAGCTTCGCGGCAGCTCGTTTTTCTTTCCCTTTTTCTTTCTCTGTTTTCCTTTTTTTTTTCCTTTTTTCTTTTTCTTACTGGAGCACTGCTTAGCTCTGGTTTCTGATGGTACAGGGGTTGAACCCGGGACCTGAGAGCTTCAGGCATGAAAGTCTGCAGCAGAACCGTGATGTTGGTCTCCCCTGTCCCTTGTGACGTTTCTATGTTTTTATTTATTTTTATGTCTGGATAGAAGCAGAGGAGGCAGAGAGGGTGAGAGTGAAATGTTTTTGGTGACCCATCTTTCCCCCGCGTGCAGTGCCCGCCCGCGCACCACTCCCACGGGGCCTCCTCCCGGCCAGCTGTCCTCACTTTGCAGATGTGGAAACAGGATCCACAGACAAGGCGGAGGGCCCCCGCCTCCACAGAAACAGTCGTGAAGGAAAGGGGTGTGGGAGGCAGGGGAGACAGCATAATGGTTATACAAACAGACGCTCACACCTGAGGCGCTCAAGTCCCAGGCTCAATCCCCAATACCACCGGAAGCCAGAGCTGAACAGAGCTCTGGAAAACAGCAACAAAAACAACAACAACAACAACAAAAAACCACAAACAAACACGGTAGGACCCTGCCCAAGGCCATCACTGGAGATTAAGTGACAGGGGCGCTCCCTGAAATGGGTCTCTGGGGTCTGCAGCTGGCATTTCGTGGGGGTGCCCTTATTCATACATGGGGGCTCTCTCGCCACAAGGGTTATCGCTGGGACACTCAGCAGCCATTATTTCCCCCTTCTCTCTGGAGACAGAGAGAAATAGAGAGGGAGTGGAGATAAAGAGAGATACCTGCAGCCCTGCTTCAGCACTCATGAAGCTTCCTCACTGTAGGTGGGGACCAGGGGCTTGAACCTGGGTCCTTGTGGATGGTAACGAGTCTGAACTCTACCAGGTGTGCCACTGCCAGGAACCCTGCAGTTACTTTATTGATTTTTTTTTCAATTTTTTTTTTTTTAAAAAAGATTTTATTAATGAGAAAGATAGGAGGAGAAAGAGAAAGAACCAGATATCACTCTGGTACATGTGCTGCCGGGGATTGAACTCGGGACCTCATGCTTGAGAATCCAGTGCTTTATCCATTGCACCACCTCCCAGACCACATGATTCGTTTTTTTTTTGTTTTTTTTTCACAAGAGAACAAAGAGAAGAATCCGGAGGCTACACTGGCGCATGCGGTGCTGGGGATTAGACCTGGGTACCCCCCCACCCCCTACAGGAGCTGGGAGTCCAGGGCTTCTCAAAGTGTACCCCAGAGATGCCAGTGGCACCCTCCACCTCATGACAACCCACAATGGCTCCACAAGGCCGCATGTCCCCAAAGCTCAGACACACAGGACGGTCCCAATGCCGCCAGCTTCCAGGTACAGCTGGTCAGGCAGCACTGGCCTGCTCCGGAACCCTGGGCCATCTCGGCCCTGAGCCTGGCTGCAGACACCCAGCCCGAGGCCCCAGTGTGAGCCTAGGCGGTTGGTGTATCTCCTCGGTTTTCGCTGTGAAACTCCCCCCTGAAGCTCGATTTCGGGGAGAGGAGCCCTTGCAGCTGCTTTCTGGAGCCACCGGCAGCTTTTATTTATTTCTTTTTTCGTGAAAACTTAAAAGGAAGCAGGGAAAGGATGAATTTGAAATGGCTTAGGTAGAAGGCAGCAAATGCAAAGCGTTATTTACTCCCTTGAGCCCAGGAAGGAACGCGTGTGGCAGAGTTTCTGTGACAGGGAGAGGCTGGGAGGGAGAGAGGGAAAGCGCACGAATGCCTCTGCCCTTCAGCCGTGTAGACAAAACCCCCAAACCCTAACTGGTCTCTGGTGGGGACCCGCCCCCCCAAGCTCTCGCCCAGGGTGGCCGCTGGGAGCCCGGAAGTGGCAACCTCACTAATTCAATCAATGAACTCTTGACAAGCCTAAGCAGTTGTTTGGATGGACCTGCTCTTGTCCCTACCCCCTTGGCTGCCCAAAACCTCAAATGGAATAAATTAAATAAAACGTGGGCGGGTGGTGTTTGAGATGCTAATAATCCCCAGGTCATGCAGGAGCTGGCCAGGGGCTGGGGTCCACTCCCTTCCCTCCTGCAAGCCCCCTTCTGTTTGCTTTTCCTCCCACGTCCCCTCCCCTCTGGAATATTATTCAGCAGGCTGCCATGGGCGTCCTCAGCCAATCGGAGGTGATGGCAGCCGCTTGCACCTTGCTGACAGCTGCTGTCAAAATACGCTCGCGACCGCCGGCTCGATAATAACTTGAAAATGAGATACAAATGAGTGACTCCTTGTGAGTGGGACCCAGCAGCCACTCCCTCCCACCCGCGGGATCCTGAGCGTGGCAGGGTGGGAGGGGTGGGGGGCTGGGAGGGAAGCCAGAGACAACCCCCCCACACACACCGCCACGGAGGTGAGACAAGTCCACCTGAAAAGAACAAAACAAAAACCTCACCCCAGCTTGACATGCAAAGGTGCTCCCTCCCTGTTTCATCCCTGGCAACCCCCCGCCCCCGGCCCCATCTCCACACACTCTCTGAGATGCCAACTGGGTAGATCTGGGGCTCTTCTAAGCCCAGTGAACCCTGCTGGAGGCTGGGGTTGAGGGTGGTTACTGGCTGCCCACAAACCCAGGGAGGCTCCACTGGGAGCCCCAGAAAGACAGAACTATGGTGCTTTCTTGGCACCCAGCGCCCTCATTCCCCACCCACGCCGCACCCCTGCAGGCTGTTAAGACTGTTTATACGCCCTCCCCCCAACCCATTTTTATCCATCAAGCCAAGTCATCCTAAAACTTGGGCTGCCTCTCCCAGGGGGACGCCTCCATTTAGCGAGACTTGTCTGGGAAAACACAGAGAAGCCCGCCCCCCCAAAAAAAAAAAAAAACACAGAAGTTGTGCTCAGCACTTCTGCGTGTTTCCTGGCGCTGAGGGGCTTGGCGCAGCGGGACAGGGGATGGAGAGCCACCTCCTCACTGGCTAGGGTGGCCCTGCCCTCTCCCCTTCCATCTGCCCACTTGGTGGGGCCAGGAGGGAGAAGTGGGGCTGCAGCACACATTCCCAGAACACTTCAGCACACATACTGGAGCCGCTCAGGAAGCCAAGAGCTGCATAGGAAAGTCCACTGCTTTTTTTTAAAGCCCGGCAGTAGCAAGAGAAGCTGGGATGCCTGCGCCCTGTAAGAAGGGCTTTATTTAAATTCAAGGAGGCAGAGGGCCAGAGGGTAACAGACCCATGGAAGTGCAACCACACTGGCTGGATTCAGACCTCCCTTCCCCTCTCTCTCACTCTCTCTCTGGCAGAAGGCCCGTGTGACTCAACTCAGCCGGTGACAGACAATCTGTGATGACACATGTCCTTTGGTGTCACTTGGCCTACTCTGTATCGTAGACTCCCACAAAGGCATCATGGCTTTGGGGTGACTTCCTCTAGGGTGGGGCCATTACGGGAGGCTGTTCACAACCCTTGGAGCACATAAGGCTCTCTGGTGGTAACCCCCTAGACAGGAAAGATGAGATTTGCGGGGTGGCGGTTTGGTCCTACCTCACCCCAGGCTAGGGAAAGGCACCCACTAGCGCTCAGGTTTGGGGGATCGGCTCTGACACCTATCCAGCTCTGGGACCCCAGCTGCGGCACTTATCCTCCCTGACACCTGGTCGCTCATCTGAAATGGCACGATCCTCACCTGCAGGATGGGGGGGGGGTCAATGGGGGGAGAGGCCTGCTGGGCGAGTGACCTGCCGGGCGAGTGGCTTGCTTTTTTTTTTTTTCCCCACTTTTGCTCCATTTCCTCAAGTCCCCAAGATGAGATTACTTTTCTAATCAGAAAAGGGGAGAATGGAAAGAGCAAAAAGACTCACGCTTGCTAATCACCGAGGCAAGATTCAAATGAGTTCCACAGGTGCAAGAGTCGGGAAGTGACAGAGGGAGGGGTGGCAGGCACACAGACACAGGGGCAGTGGATTTTTAGGGGATTCTTTTTTTTTTTTTTTTTTTTTTTTTTTTACGGTTGGCTTGGGAGTAACAGAACAGCCCAGAGAAGACCTGGAGAGGAGCTAAGGGTCACTCGAAAGGTCTGCAGCTGAGCACGGTGCCTTGACTTTGAACCAGAACCTTTCCTTCAGACAGGGCAACTGGCAACTGTCTTGAGTGAAGAAATGGGGGCGGGGCAGGGGGCTGGGTGGTGGTGTACCTGGTTGATCACACATGTTACAATGTGCAAGGACCTGGGTTCGAGCCCCTGGTCCCCACCTGCAGGAAGAAAGCTTCACAAGTAGTGAAGCCATGCTGCAGGTGTCTCTGCCTCTCTCCCTGTCTCCTCCTTCATCTCAATGTCTGGTTGTATCTATGAATAGATAAACAGATAATAAATATATATTTAAATATTTAATTATTTCCTTTTGTTGCACTTGCTGTTTTATTGTTGTAGTTGATGTTGTCGTGTTGGACAGTCCAGAGGGAAATGGAGAGAGGAGGGGAAGACAGAGGGGGAGAGAAAGATAGACACCTGCAGACCTGCTTCACCGCCTGTGAAGCGACTTCCCTGCAGGTGGGGAGCCTGGGGCTCGAACCGGGATCCTCATGCTGGTCCTTGGGCTTTGCGCCACCTGTGCTTAAACCTGCTGCGCTACTGCCGACTCCCAATAAATATTTAAAAAAAAAAAAGAGAGTGAAGAAATGTTTCCCCTTCTGACTCCAGAGCTGCCTCCAAGCCCAGCCCAGGCACCCTGTCAAATGCACAGAAGACTGACGAGTGAGAAGCCACAAGAGCCCACAGCTCAGGAGTGACTGGGAGTGGCTCCACTTTCCTTTTTGCTCTCTGTGTTTGCTCAGCTCGTGCTCTCCAGCTACTATTTTGACTCTTGCTTCCCTCGAGCAGTTGCTGGGTCCACCGCTCCCCCCTCCCGTAAGCAACGTCCCTTATGAACTCTACCTCGAAGTTCCCTACATATAAGAAAGAAAAGTGTCCAAACTTCTTGCCTCTTTAGCATGAAACTCTGGGAACAAAACCCCCAGATCCTCTCTTCCACACTGTCCAGGATGAGAAGCCACTGCCCCAGGGGGAATAAGAACATGGATGGAAAAACACAAACACCGAGCTTTGCTATTTAAGTCCAAAGGAAGTGACACAGCAGTAAGGCCTTTTCAACTCCACTCTCCCCAGGACACTTACTGGCTGCCTAACTCAGGGGCTCTTGTGATGGACACACACTTGTTGTGGGAGGTTCTACAGGGAGTGTTAGGCTTCCAGGACACACCTGCCGGCACGGGGCACCCCCCCGCCCCCCCCCCCCCCCCCACACACACCACCTTCCTCCTTTCATTCCCCTCCTTCCTACTTCCTGTCTTCCACTTAGGACTGAAGCCCTGCTTCCATTAGGAAGATCCAGTTTCCTACTAACGCCATTTTCCTTGAGTTCCAGTGCTGTGAGTTGGGGGTCTCAATGGCCCTGGGAGTAGGTGGGGGGTTACCTACTTGCAAACAAAGGGGTAATTGTGAGAAAGAGGGGCCTTTGCCAGAGTCCCAGACACGGCGCGGGGAGCTGGAAGTCCCCTCAGCTGGCGGTTTCGGTTTTCTGTAAGGGAAGCAGCGTCACACACCTGCTCCCCACAGCCACGAAGCTCTAGGCCGGGACTCAACCAGGCTCCTCAGACTCCAGGGCTGGGCACACAGGGGTAGCCTGGCTCTAGGGTGTGCTGGGCTCCCTGACTCCGGGCCAGGGCTGCCCCCCCCTCTCCAACCTGCTCCTCCAACCGGGGGACCCGGTACACAGAGGCCCCATTAAGCAGGCGTCTGCCCGGCGCGCAGTGATAACTGATATTTGTGATAATGACCCGGGGCCCTGCAGGCCCTCGATGGCCTTCTGGCTCGTCAAGGATTCAATTACACTCCATCGAGTCCCGATGTTAAGTATATTTTATTCTATTCTAATTCCTGGGAAATTGGCCATCCATGGTATCGATGGTAACTCTCCATTAACCTGAGTGCTGGGTCTGCCAAGGAGCCCCATCCCTCAACTCGGCTGGGTGCGGGGAGCTCCATGCCGGTGAGGAGGTGCAGAGGCCAGCCGGGGAGTCGTGGGGGCAGGGCCAGTTTGGCTGGCAGAACCAATTCAGCCTGTGCTGTCACCAACTAGGTGACCACCCCCCTGCCCCATCTTTCTCATCTGTAAAATGGGCTTCATAACTTCCTTAGGGTGAAGAGGTGATGTGGGTATTGACAAGAACCCACTGGGTAAAGTGCCCAAATTGCTATGTGTGTGGCCCAGGTTCATGCCCAGGCACCACATGGGAGGCGCTAGATCAACAGAGGAAGCTCTGGAGTTGTGGCATTCCTTCCTACCCTTGTGTGTCTGGCATGAGGAAATGGGGCGTGCATGCTCTACGTCCTTGTCTGGTTTAAATAATAATAATAATAATAATAATAATGTGGGTGGGAGGGCAAAGAAATAGCTAAGTTGGGTAGTGTGCTGCACTGTCACGTGCCAGGTCCAAGTCTGGCCTGCACAGCACAGATGGAAGCTTTGGGGGCTGTGGTTTCTTTCACTCTCTATCAAGAAGAGAAAATGGATCGGTATGGACAGACCAATGGACAGATCCAGTGCCATTTGCATTCTGTCTGAAAGGTTTGCACGTGCACAAAATGTACAGAGGAAGAGTCGGGAAGGAAAGCGTTCCCGCGAACCATAAGGCTTTCTCCCAGAAGACAGACACACGGGGAGAGCTGGTGCAGTGGATAAGGCATTGGGCTCTCCCAGAAGTGAGCCCCCACACCTACGGACATCTAATCTTTGACAAAAGTGCCCAGACTATTAAATGGGGAAAGATGAGTCTCTTCAACAAATGGTGTTGGAAAAAATGGGTTGAAACATGCAGAAGAATGAAACTGAATCACTGTATTTCACCAAATACAAAAGTAAATTCCAAGTGGATCAAGGACTTGGATGTTAGACCACAAACTATCAGATACTTAGATGAAAATATTGGCAGAACTCTTTTCCACATAAGTTTTAAAGACATCTTCAATGAAAAATTCCATTACAAAGAAGACTAAGGCAAGCATAAACCTATGGGACTACATCAAATTAAAAAGCTTCTGAACAGCAAAAGAAACCACTACCCAAACCAAGAGACCCCTCACAGAGTGGGAGAAGATCTTTACATGCCATACATCAGATAAGAGACTAATAACCAAAACATATAAAGACCTTGCCAAACTCAACAACAAGAAAAGAAATAACCCCATCCCAAAATGGGGGGAGGACATGGACAGAATATTCACCACAGAAGAGATCCAAAAGGCTGAGAAACACATGAAAAAATGCTCCAAGTCTCTGATTGTCAGAGAAATGCAAATAAAGACAACCACGAGATACCACTTCACTCCTGTGAGTGTCATACATCAGAAGAGGTAACAGCAGCAAATGCTGGAGAGGGTGTGGGGTCAGAGGAACCCTCCTACACTGCTGGTGGGAATGTCAATTGGTCCAACCTCTGTGGAGAACAGTCTGGAGAACTCTCAGAAGGCTAGAAATGGACCTACCCTATGACTCTGTAATTCATCTCCTGGGGATATATCCTAAGGAACCCAACACACCCATCCAAAAAGATCTGTGTACACATATGTTCTTAGCAGCACAATTTGTAATAGCCAAAACCTGGAAGCAACTCAGGTGTCCAACAACAAATGAGTGGCTGAGCAAGTTGTGGTATATATACACAACGGAATACTACTCAGCTATAAAAAATAGTGACGTCACCATTTTCAGCCGATCTTGGATAGAGCTTGAAAAATTCATGTTGAGTGAAATAAATCAGAAACAGAATGAATATGGGATGATCTCACTCTCAGGCAGAAGTTGAAAAACAAGATCAGAAGAGAAAACACAAGTAGAACCTGAACTGGAGTTGGCGTATCGCACCAAAGTAAAAGACTCTGGGGTGGGTGGGGGGAGAATACAGGTCCAAGAAGGATGACAGAGGACCTAGTAGGGGTTGTATTGTTATATGGAAAACTGAGAAATGTTATGCATGTACAAACTATTGTATTTACTGTTGGGTGTAAAACATTAATTCTCCAACAAAAAATAAAAAGCATCGGACTCTCCAGTCTGGCTTGGTGAGTCTGACCCATGGCATCGCGTGTGCCAGGGCCATGCTCAGGTTCTCTCTGTGTCCCGCCCCTTTCTCGCACTGAATCACACACACAGAAGCACCGTTTGCTTTTTGAACGATCCAGTTCCACTTCTCCACTTTGGTGAAAGACCGCCATTAAAGCCTGATCTTGCTAACCAAAGTAAATCCAAGAAGGGGTCTTCACATATACAAAGAAAAGCAAAAACTGGCTCCCCTGCCCCCCAGCCCTCCAGCCCCAGGGACGGCTGTGTGTGGGCCGAGCCTCAGAACACCACCAGCCTCTACTGCACTGTCAGTGCTGTTTGAGGCGTCCTGTGCTATCCTGTCGGCTATTTTCTTGTTGGGGAACACTCTTGACTCTTGGATGATGGCTGGCTGCATAGTAAGTGCTCACGGTAAAGGGTGAGCAGTTAACTCTCAGGCCCCACTAAGTAAAAGCGCTGTTTTGGTCAGTCTAAGATAATCACTCCTGAGAGGCCCAGCGGGGGGCTGGGACCTTTCAAAGGCTTTAGGCTGTTCCCCAGGAATGAGCTGCACAGTCAGGGCCTGTCCCCGGGGACCCCCACCAACCCAGGAGTCACACACCCCTGAACTGCAAGGCCCGGGGAGCACTGAGAGGCCTGGGAGTTGAGTGGGTTGATTTTCTGGTGCCCATCACAAGCACACAGAGGGACAGCAGGAAGAAAAGCCTGGCAACCCCGACAACTGAGCCCAGAGGCCTGTGTGGAGAATCTTCTGCCCTGGGTTTAAGCACACGGAGTGTGAGGTGCAGGTATCTGCAGAGGGATCTAGGTTCGAGCCCCAGGCTGCCCACCTGCAGGGGGGTTGCTTCACAATAGACAAAGCTGGTCTGTAGGTGTCTCTCTGTCTCTATCTCCCCCTCCCCTCTCAACTTCTCTGTCCTAATTAAAAAAAGAAAAGAAAAAAGGAAAAAAATGGATGTCAAGAGCAGTGGATTCTTACTGCAGGCATCAAGCTCCAGCAAGAACCAACCCCGGAGGCAAAAAGAAAAGAGAGAGTTTTCTGCACAGAATGGGGTGCTCCTGGGGTCTCACAGAATGGAAATCTCATAAGGTCTTGGGGTTCCCAGACTCTCTCAGTTCAGACTGATTTTCCCCACTGCGACTAGAGGCCAAGAGAAATGCCGGGCTGGTTATAACGATTTGAAGCAACAGCTGGCATCCTCCCTGGCAGATGTGGCTATGTTTCTCCCAACAACTGAAAATATTCCTGGGCACCCAGTCTGTTAACCATGGCACCGGGCTTGCAAGGGCTTCCCTCTCATTACCCTGTTGAGACTTCTGCAATACCCGGACAAGTCTGCTCCACGGCTCCCGTGTAACAGAGGCTGAGTCACATGGCAGAAAGTGCAAGGAGCAGCATCAGGATGTAGGTTCGAGCCCCTGGCTCCCCACCTGCAGGGGGTCACCTCACAAGCGGTGAAGCAGGTCTGCAGGTCTGTCTTTCTCTGCCCCTCTGTCTTCCCCTCCTCTCTCGATTTCTCTTTCCTATCCAACAACAACAACAGCAATAACAATAATGACAACAAGGATAAACAAAGGCAACAAAAAAGGAAAAAGAAGTCACAAAAATTATTAAAGAAAAAGAACTTGCAGTCTGCTAAATCCCCAGGGTGGCCCACTGTTGCCCTGAATTGTGAGGCTGACAGCTGGTGTCAGGCAGGGCACAAAGCCCCCAGCTATGGGGCAAGACCACACTCGGGCTCCAGGCTCTGACTGTCAGCCTCGGCTCACAGCTCCTGCTCGTCACCAGGAACCTTTCGCACCTGCCACCCAGGAGGCACTGTTGACCCAGCTCACGTGATGAAAATGACATAATGACCCAACACACCCGACGTGACAAAGACTGCATATCTATGTTGATTACGTCAGCCAAAAGTTTAAAAGGCCCAGATTATGACGATGCCTGCACATGTCTACTGCGTATGTCTAGGCTGATTATGTCAGCCGACAGTATAAAAGGCCTGGGATCTCGCTGGCTCTGGACTGCTTGCTCCAGTAATGGTGGCTCTCCATGGTATCTTCCCAGCTCCCGCTCTCACCTCCCTGAGCTTGTGATGGGAGCCGCCAGTGACGGTTGACACTTGGTCTTATTCCACCTCTCACTGGACTGGCTGGCCTCTTGCTTTAAAATCTCTGATCACTGGGAGTCAGTGGTAGCGCAGCGGGTTAAGCACACGTGGCACAAAGCGCAAGGACCGGTGGAAGGATCCCAGTTCGAGCCCCCAGCTCCCCACCTGCAGGGGAGCGGCTTCACAGACGAAGGAGGTCTGCCAGTGTCTATCTCCCCCTCTCTGTCTTCCCCTCCTCTCTCCATTTCTCTCTGTGCTATCTAACAACGATGACAGCAATAACAACAATAATAACTGCAACAACCATAAAAAATAAGGGCAACAAAAGGGAAAATAAATAAAAAAATAAAAAAAAAATCTGATCATTCCCAATTAAAATAATAATAATAAAAAAGGTAAAGTTGGTACTGTTTTAAGCTACTGTATTTATAGCTTGTTATACAGTAATAAAACATTTTGTAACAATAAAAATCTCATCACCTCTGGGGCCTCGGGCCAAACTCCTAGCAGACTTTGGAAGCTGCTGTGAGCCTTGGTGACCAAGAGACCAAACAAACAAACAAACAAATAAAAAAACATAGCGTGAATCGCATACAAAAATGCGTGGCGCTCCAACCACAAGTGGGCCCGGCAGGGAAAAGGATCTTCAGGTCTAAGTGGACCCAACAAGCATCAAGGCCCCAGAGCCTGCACCGGGCTAAGGACCCACTTGGCAGGAAGAGAGTTTCTCAAACCAAGCTGTCGCCTGCCAGCTCCAGGCATCAACAGGTGTGTGCACAGTTGCGTGGGGAGGGCTAGTCGGTTCTGTGGGTGGTTATGTTTGCAGTTTCTGTTGTCTGGGGCTTTGGGGGCAGCTCTGTGGTAGAGCACATGCCTTCTGTGAGTGAGTGAGGATCTGGGTTCAAAACCCAGCACTGCGGGTGGGCACCGAGGTCAAACACAAGGGAGAACGCTGTGCATGGCGGGACAATACTCTGGGTCTCTCTCTCTCTCACTTAAAAATCTAGACTGAGGGAGTCGGGCTGTAGCGCAGCGGGTTAAGCGCAGGTGGCGCAAAGCACAAGGACTGGCATAAGGATCCCGGTTCAAACCCCGGCTCCCCACCTGCAGGGGAGTCGCTTCACAGGCGGTGAAGCAGGTCTGCAGGTGTCTATCTTTCTCTCCTCCTCTCTGTCTTCCCCTCCTCTCTCCATTTCTCTCTGTCCTATCTAACAACGATGACAACAACAATAATAACTACAACGATAAAACAACAAGGGCAACAAAAGGGAATAAATAAATAAAATAAATATAAAAAATCTAGACTGAAGGTTGAGCCAGGGAAGGTGGCTCAATGGTTTTGCACATGGATGCACCCCCCTTCCCCACCCCGTTCATTTCCCAGAAAAACAAAACAACAAAAACCCAACTGTTTGCACTTAGGAGACAGTTTGATTTTGAATACGTAACCCAACCATGTGTCTTGAAGCAGTGCCCCACGTACCCAGTGGGACAGGCTCCTGGCACTCACCCAAGCTGAGGGTGGGTGCCACACCGAAGGACCCACCTGAACTCTGACTGGCCTGCAGCCAGAGACCAGCCCACTGGGGTGGCCACAGACAGCCCCCCCCCCCCATGCTGAGAGTGAGTGGTTCTCCACTCACTGATGGTTTCAGTAACACGACAATGCTGGCTATTGTTTCTAAGTGATCAGGGTTGCCATTCCAGAAACCACTCGGGGCAGCCACCACTGAGAAGAGGCACTGGACGAGTAGTGGCTGAGCCTGATGACCCTGAGCTGGCAGGCATTGCCCCCGCCCCCCCCCCCCCCCCCCCCCGTTGGTGTGGCTGGCGGGGAAAGAGGAAGGGACTATGGATTGGAGCCCAAGGCCACGTCCTTCTGATATTAAAACCCACATCCTGCATTCAGCTTCCCTCACAGCTACGTCATCCATCAACACTAGAAGAATGTTGTTAGTTTGGGTTTTATTGATTTTAAATTCTGCTTGTATTTAATTTGAAAATGGGTTTTGGCTTCGGAGTCCTAAGAGAACCGTGAGCGCTAAGTTGTCAGTTTGCTTGGAGTTTTACATTTGTACATGGTTAAGTAACTTAATAAAAAATATGCCCACCGTTGTTGGGGGGGGTGAGGGAGGCCAGGAGATTTTCTTTCTTTTTTTTTAAAATTTTGAAAGGGCACTTTTCAGGAGTTCCATGGATGGTGGAGTTGTGCAATGATGTCTATCCTCTCTTAAGTACTGGGCTGCCAGGAAAGTCATGATACATTTTTTGCACAGAGAAACGGGGTGCACAGTGGCACGTCTGGTTGAGCGCACATGTTACAATGCTCAAGGATCCAGGTTTGAGCCCCCAGGTCCCACCTGTAGGGTGAAAGCTTTCGCGAGTGGTGAAGCAGTGTTGCAGGTGTCGCTCTGTCTCCTGTCCTCTGTATTAAACCCCCCCCCCCCCCCGTCCTTTTCACTTTCTGGCTAGCTCTATCCAATTAACAGAGATAATACAAAACAAAATCATGACTTTTCCAACAACCTTAATATGTAGCATAAGAATTGGGGCTGGGGAGGGGGGTCTACTTGCGGGGATCAAGTTTGCATGAGGCTCTTGGTTCCGACAATCATCTGGCATCAGATAATCAAATAAAAGGGCTCTTTTACACAAGTCTGAGAAACACGGTCACGGTCCCTGAGTATATGAAGTATTATTCCTTTAGAACATATCACCCTTCCTGAGACCAGCACTGGCTGAAGTCTCTCACTTGAAGTGCCCTGGAGGAGGACTAGACATGAGACATCTTCCCTAAGAGCGTGGAGGCTGGTGGTAGACCTGGAATGGAGCCTAGAGCCCTGGTGCTCAGCTGTATCTCGGCATAGAATATTCCAGAAGCTCTGTGAGGTCAGAGGCTTCACTCAACTTCTCCCCCAAGCCAGGCGCCGACGCCACTTGACGGTGCCCTCACACAAACCAGACATGGTTGAGAGGGGAGGGAGGGAGGGAGAGAGAGAGAGAGAGAGAGAGAGAGAGAGAGAGAGAGAGAGATTGAAAGCAAGATACTGAATCCTTCTTTGAGAAGCTGTCATCAGACTCACGACCACGAAGTCCTGGGCTAACCCTAAGGGTTTGAATGGAGCGATGCCTAGATCCATATGCCCCCACGCCCAGGGTAGCCTCTCTCCTTGCAGTGTTCGTGCCTGTTTCTGTGAGCCTGCAGCTGGCACCGGCCCTGCCTCGTCAGAGGCGCTGAGTCAGTATCTGCTAAACCCACCATGTACTTCTTAACCGCAAAGCAGCATGCGGGGCGGGTGGGGGCAGGCAGGCGGGTGTTGTTCCTAATGGGAAGCCTCCTGGGGGCTCCCTGCTGCCTGCCAGCACCCACAATGCTGGGCGACTGGCGGGAAACAATGATCAGCTCAACAATGGGTCTGCAGCGGCCCTCCCCACAGTCAGACAAAGCCCAGGGACCTTGTAACTGAAAAGGCAGTGAGTGTGGGGAGGGGGTACGTGACTGGGGCTGCTTCGGGCCCAGCTTCCTACCAGAGGGAAGCATACAGGGCACACAATGCCACCCTGGCCCCCTGGGGACCCCGCACTCTCCCTGGGTGCTGCTCCTTCCACTGCCTGGGTCTTTGTGGGCTGCAGCCAGCCCAGGCTGGGAGGGGAATGACAGATAACACCTGGGACAAAGGAAGCGCACATCCCCCTGCCTCCCCCTGCCGGGGTCACAATGGCAGGAAGAAAGGAAGCAAGCCTTTCCCACAGTCACTCCCTCCTTTTTAAAGTGGAAAGCCATGCTGGCTGAGGCTGCTCCAGCAGTAAAGGGTCAGTCAGCACCAAATTCTTCAGTAAATGCCTACAGCTGCTCACCTGACGCAGGTGCTGTGCCCGTCCCTGGCAGACATCACTAATCAATCACAGAGCTGTTTGCCCCATGCTCCTGAGTCGGGATGCCAGGCAACTGGGGCCAGCAATGGGCAGAGCAGAAGGTGTCTCCCAGGCTGGGCTCACCCTCCCTTGACTGACTCCCACCAACAGTGGGACCCTGAGAAATCACACCAAGGCTCAGGTTTGGCAAGTGGGGGGCCAGGATCTAGGTCCCTGCTTGGAAAATCATGGTAGCTCCTTGCCAAGCTGCCAGCTAAGTCCTGATGGCTGAGGGACACGGTGGGTGTGAGCAAGGGCACTGGGACCACCAAGCATCTTGTCTGGGCTAGAGGGGCCTTCCTCAGTAGATGGGGAGGAGGCAGAGGGCACAGTTACAGAGGAGAGGTGAAGGTTCTGGCAGGTGCTCTGCAGGGTGGGCCTCACCCTGGCAGGGTCCTTGGGGGCATCTCGCTGGGGACCTTCAACAGGGAAAGGCAGGTTCCCGAGATGGTGGCTCGGCAAGGGGGGCGAGGGCCTGGGGGAGTGAGGTGCAGGTGTCTTAGCTCCCTGGTCTCTGAGGACGCTGTAGAAACCGGCGTGCGGCCCATCACACAGCTTAATATTCCTCTGCGTTCTGTGAGGCTGCAGGTTCACGCATGGAACCACCAAATAAAAATAGATCCTAGCGGATAAAATAGACTCACTGGGCCAGCCTTTCCATCTCCCCAGCTTCAATTAGCCTAGATTTAAGTAACAAAGTGAGTGTGTCCTTTCTACGGTGTGTGGAAGCCGGGCGGCAGGCTGCCAGCTAACTTCCTTCTGCCTAGGCTCCCACTGGCTGCGCATGACCCCAGAGCCCGGGGTGGGGGTGGCTCTCCTTTCTTTGACCTTACAACTCCTGCTGATGTGTTTTGGGGACAGTAGTGCTGGAAAGGGAGTGAGGAGAAACTCACCAACAGAAAACAGCAACAGCTGTGTTGAGGGGAAGCAGAGTTCTCCTCCACCTGTGGCCTGTCCCCTCTTTGCTGGACTTGGGGATTGGAGGCCCCACTCCTGACTGCTGTTCTGTTCGGGCCCCAGGATGGCTATTCTGGAGGGTGGGGAGTGTGGGGGCAGACTTAGGGGGCTGCTGCAGAGGGTGTGCGAGTCTGGGTGAGTCTAACCCAGAGGGCACAGACGGGGGAAGTCTCCAGAGCATGGCTGCCCGGGTCTGAGGCTCTGTGGGGCCATGCAGCTTAACAGCGAGGCTAAGCTGTATCGACGACCTCTCCTGATTTGCAGCATAATCTCATTCGACCTTTTTGCAGCCCTGGAGCTGGGTGTCGGGGGGGGGGGGGGTGGGGTGGGGTGGGGTGGGGGGGGAGGTCTGGCTGGGCTGGGGACTGGTTTCCTCACTGGGCGGGGGCAGGGTGCACTGTTCCCCAGGGCTGAATCGACAAAGGGACCCAGGTGGCCAGCAGAGAACCCTGTGGGAGAGGGCTGCACACCAACGCCTGTCATGGCATTACCACCCCGTAAGTCAGCCACAGCGTGCACCAGTGTGGCCATGATGGCTATGCCAGGGAAACTGAGGCCCAGACAGGGCATGGCAGAGAGGGCACTGCTGTCTCCTAGCCCACATAGCTGTGTCTGCCCTCTAGGAAGTGAGCCTTGAGGGGCTGTGGAAATGGCTCAGTGGGGACAGTGCAGGGCTTTTAAGTATGAGGCCCCCAAGTTCGACCCCTGCATCAAGGGGATTGACCTGTGCTCTGGGATCTTGTCTTCGTAAGAGGTAAAAAGGGTAATAATTTTGGTCTGTACTCTTGGGGGTGGGGGGTGAGATATCAGGGGAAGATGAATAGTGGGCACTGAACCCCAATTCCACCAGGACCCGGAATGTTTGTTACAAGGAATCTTTGTTTTTATACCATCACTGAGAGGGAAGAGAATCTGGAAAACACCAGAGGAAGCCAAGCATTATTTCACTCATCTGAGAGGGAAAAGAAAAAGGGGAGGAAACTCAGAAATAGTAATAGGTGTGACTTAGAAAAGAAGTGAAGGAGACTGTAGAAGAGAATACAAATGGGCAAAAAAAAAAAACAAAACAAGACAAATAGGTAGACTTAGAAATAGTCAAAACATATCTGTGATGTTGGGAGAACATTGGCAGTTTCTGCTGGAGGGGGAGGAGCCACACAATTCGTGGTGGGAACAGTGTGGAGCTGTCCCCGTCACCTTATAATTCTGTAAACCAATATTAAATCACTAATAAAGTTAAAAAAAAGATAAAAAGGAGGAGACTTGAAATATCCCAGATGACAACCTGAAGTGTCTCTGGGCACCTGCCCTGGTCACTGGTTGGGGTGGGGGAAAGGGCTGCTCAGTGGGGAGGCTGGAGGCCTCCCCCGCCCCCCCCCCCACGTCCAGACCTGCTGCCCACCTCACACTCTTGCCGGTGTCGCAGTCCACCCCCCATGGCTGCAGCTGCCCCAGTCCTGGGCGAGGGGGGCGGGGTGACCTCACCCTTTTCCGACAGGCTGCCAGAGGCTCCTCACTAAGCACCGGAGGGACAGCAGCAGAGCTGGCAGACCTTCCTGGCTCCCCCAAACCCAGGGACCCCCTGTTCCCTGATTCTGACCTTTGCCAGCCACTGGCTTTGTCTGAGAGCAGGCACCCGGCTTCCTGGACACACCGGCCTCGCTGAGAAGGCTCACAGCGCCCCCTGCCACCCGCTGCCTGGAACTGCCTCTGGCCCCTGGTCCAGAGCACAACAAAGCCAGGGGGCAATGCCGGGAAGGCCTCCTGCCTGGGAGGCTGGGTGCTGGGCACTGCCCGGGGGACAGTGGTGGGCTGGGGAGAGTGCAGGCCACCGTTCTGGGGGGCACTGAGGCCCCGAGTCCTCAGAACACACCTGAGCCACAGGACCAGACAGGGCGCTCCCCCCACCAGGCCCCCATGGCATCTATTGTCTGGTGAGCCTGGAGCTGGCCACCCGGGCAGGACTGCCCTGATTTCCAGGGGACAGTGCCTCCGGGCTGCACTTGCTGCCGGGACCCACCCCGGTGTGACCAGGTGCTTCTTAAACTGGACTGTTTTTTGTTTGTTAAGCAAAAGCTTGTGAAAACAAGCAAACACACAGGACTCCCAACATGCACCTTCCCATTAAGACAAGCCAAGCAAGGGTTCTCGGGTCCCTGGGGTGCAGGATGAAGAGGCACCTCAGCCCCAGGCAGGGCCCATCTTGCCATGGCGAAGGCCGTGCAGAAGGCCCCGGGCTCAGAGCTCAGCCATGCTCCCTGGAAGCCTGTGGCTGACCACACCTGTGAGAGACCAGTGCCCTGGGGTGAGGCTGAGACCAGAGGGGAAGAGGCAGCAGCTCCTAGGGAGGCCCCCCACCCCCAACACCACTGAGCACGGGGAGGCAGATTTCACACAGATCTCTCGCCCTGTCTCCAAAACATGAACATGCATGTCCGCTGCAGGACATGAGGACTCAGCTCTCCTGGCCATCGCCCAGGAGAGAGCTATTCCTGTGAGCTCCCTGTCCTTGAAGGGCCTCGAGCTGCCCTCACCCCCCCCACACCACCACCTGTCTTTCTGTCTGCTGAGAGGCAGCCAAGTCATTAACCCCTCTGGACTGGGGTGGCCCTCACTGCAAAGAGGGCTCTCCCATCGATGGCAATGCAGACCAGGGGTCCCCAAGCCTGGGTCCCAGCCCTGACAGAGGGTAGGCAAGCCTCAAGGCAAAGCTGAGGTGAGTCCACACCTACGGCACCACTCGGGCCAGCCTGGAGGAGGCGGATGGTGTTGACACCTTCCTGCCCAGCCGCTGCCTGCCGCCCGGACTCCCCTCTGCAGTGCTGGCGATCGTGGAGGTGGTGGGAGTGGCAGACAGACATCCACCCCCCAGGACCAGCCCCCTTGAAGATGGCCTCCGACGGCCCTTGCCCACAGATGTGGCCTTACCTGAAGAGCTCGCGGATCTCCTGGATGTGGGCCTGGAAGGGGATGTTCCGTACCAGGATCTTGGAGGTCGTCTGTTTCCTGGCCACCTGCTTCTTCCGTGTGGCCGTCACAGCAGGTCTAGGATTTGGGGTGTGTGTGTCAGGGTTACTCCGGGGTCAGCACTCACATGGGGGGAGCAGGACCCTCTCCTCTCAGGCAGCTTTGGGTGTCTGCTGCCCTAAGTCTGCTCAGGGTCAACTGGGGACTTTAAAAGGGAACTTGGGCAGGTGGTGATGCAGCTGGTTGAGTGCACACATTAGTGTGCAAGGGCCTAGGTTCAAATCCCAGGTCCCTGCCAGTAGAAGGCTGGCTCCAGGAGCAGTGAAGCCGTGCTGCAGGTGTCTCTCTGCCTCTTCTCTCCCGTAGGGCCTCCTCCATCCCCCCTCAACTTCTGTCTCTGAACAAAATATTGGGCTATCTGGAAAGCCGTGACAGGTTTTTTTCTGTTTTACTATGCAAAATAAATGCATCAACGATCCAATATGTACATAATATCAAAACAGACATACAAATTAAATTTAAAAAAAATTAAAAAGAGAGAGAGACAAGGAGGGACTCTGGGCTGGAGGCGGTTCAGTAGAGGAGAGTCTGCCTGGCATGCATGCAGCTCTGGGTTTGAGCCAAAGAGCACAAGTGATGGACGGTGTGCTGTGGTGGGGTGCTCTGGCCTTGCACGGACACGCACCTAAGTAAACTGAAGCGTAAGGATGTTTCTGGCAAGATGGGAGTCCTGGGCTAGTTGCCCTGCTAGCTCCTGGTTCCTGCGTGAATCGCAGAAACGGCTGGTCCACAGGTCTCGCTGGAGACCCTTTGCCCCTAACCTGGAAGCCTCACCCAAAGGGTGGGGTAGCCGTGCAGGGGGCCGGGGTTCCAAGCCAGCCCGAGGCAGCCTCTCCCATATCCTTGCTTCCTCGGGGCAGGGTGGGTCCATAGCTAGGTTGTGCCTGAACCGCTGGGTGGGGCCATGAAGCTGGCCACTGATGCTGTGTGACCCGGGGCCAGAACCCTGACCTCTGTGGGCCTGAGCTGCTCAGATGTTCAACAGTCCTAGAGCCTCGGACTGAGGCTCTGGCCACAGGGAGTGACAAACGCCTCCCCCTGCTGCACTGGAGCGGGAGGCACCCAGCAAACAGTGGCTGTGACCACGGTGCCAACTGTGACTCACTTCCTGAAGCTTCCTTCTCATGCCCTCCTCAGAGGCCACCTCTGACTCTGATAAGACAGAGAAACGCCCCTCACCCATGTCGCCCCCACACCTGCTAGCTTCCTTTTCCCTCCTAGCACTTGCCACCAAGCCACAGCACGTCATGCATGGAGTCACGGTATCCTTTTCTATCTCTCCTCTAGGGCTGAGCTTCCCCTGTTGGTATGGCGTCTTCCATGTGGTGTTGGGCTCCTGCTCTGGCCTCAGAGCGTGTGTTAACTATTTGGCTAGGCTCCACGGGGAGAGGGGATGGGAAGACTCACTTGGTGGCCCGTTCTGAGATCCTCACTTCCAGCTTATGGCCATCCACTATGTGTCCCTAGGAGACAAGACAGCACGGCGTCACGACGGGTCCCCAGACTCACACTCATGGCATCTCGGTCCTCTGGTGGTGGTGGTGGTGGCACCCCAGGAGGCCATGGCTGGCAGATAACAGCTTTGTCTGCCTGCAGTTCAGACTGGGGCCCGGCGGCAACTAGTGCCATAGGCCTCTGCCCCCCAGCATCCTCCTGAGCTGTGAGGAGGCCCTGGCCTTCACGACACGAGGCACAGAGCTCCACTGTGCGTGTGCAGGCAAAGGCAGCGCACGCTGTGCAGCCAAAAAAAGCAAATGCTGGCAGGTTGGCGGTGCATCTGGCTGAGGGTGTGTCACTATGCTGGGGCCACTGGACTCCGCTGGGTCCCAGCTGGGGATCCTGGCTGTCCTCCCCCTCGGTCCAAACCTAGGCTGGAGACTTTTTGGGAGCAGAAACCTGACCCTACCCCACCCACGTGTGCCAAACCCTCCCGGGGCGTCTCCCCACCTTTCTGCTAAACCCCAGCCCTTAAAGGGGTTCCTGACATCTGCCATCCCAGCCAACAATGAGCTCACTCCTGCCTCAGAGTCGCTGCTTCAGGCCCTTTGCACCTGCTGCCCACCCCCACCCTGTCCTTATGGTTTGTTCCCCCAGCCCTGACGTCTGCAGAGCTAACACCCCGTGTTTATGGGGTACTGTGTTGTTACCTCCTCGGGGAGACTGTCCCAACTGTATGGTCCACAGTGGACCTTCTCCACCCGGGAGGTCGGTCTGTGTAATTACTCAGAGCCTCCCGGGCAGGGCCCAGGCCTCCATGCAGAGCTGGGGCTGAGTGCGTGTGTGCATGTGTGTGTGTGGTACCTGATACTTCCTAGGCCCCTAGAGCTGGTGGTATGTATCCGCACCCCAAGTGCCTCTCCAAATCCCAGACACAGGGTGAGAAGCCCCTTTACCTGCAGCTGCTTGAGCGCCTTCTGCGCCTGCTCTGGCTTCCTGTACTCCACAAACCCAAAGCCCATGGACAGCAGCGCCCCTGGAAGAAAAAGGTGGTGTGGGGGGGAGGGAGGGAGGGAGGGAGGAGAGTGATGCTGGGGGCCTGGGCCTCGGCTCCGTCTCTGCTGCTCCTCCTCCTGCCCCTCTGCACCCCCACGCAAGCCTCAGCTCCCGCCGCCATTTGTCAGCCGTCTTCTAGAAGAAGTCGGCTGGGAGGCTGTACAGCCGCCACCTGAGGCCCGGGCGACTATTAATTACGGATGACTGACAAGGTAATGAACTTCGTGATGGGGTCCTGCCTTGGGGAGGGAAAAGGGGCTGGCGGGACGGCTGTGTCCACCTCCACAGGACGGAGGTGTGAGCCAGAGCCATGCGGACGACAGGCTCACGTGCACAGGGGCAGATGGACGGATGGGCAGACAGCCATGCAGATGTTCGGCTGAGTGGGAAGGCAGGTAGCTGTACAGATGTGCCGACAGTTACTAGCATTGTGCAGGGAGGATTCTGACAGGGCACTGACATGAATATCATCTCTGATGAGGCTCTGGACACCAGAAGGCGCTGGCCTTGCCCACGCCCCAGAGTTCTGCACAAAAAGATCCACTTTCTCCTTCAGTTCCCGCTGGGGAAGTGGGTGGGTGGGCCTGAAGTTTGAAGGGCCCAAAGGAGGTGCCAGAGCCACTGTGCTAACCTCCAGGGGTGTCCCCTCCCCAGCACCTGCACCCACAGGCTTGGATCACGTTCACAGCCACATGTGATCCAACCAGGGCCCGTATCAGGAAAGTAATCCCCTGAATTGTTCCCAGGAGGGCGGCTTAGAGACAACTGGGGGCTGATAGGAAGTGCCCCCCTGTGGTGACTGAAGGCAGTGTTCTCTGGACCATGTGTGAAAGCTTCCCTGGGGAGACATGAGGCTATGGGGTGGGGGGTGTGCAGACTGGGTGCCTCCCTGGTCTGAGCAGGGGGTGAGGGGTGGAGGGTGGGGAGCTGCTTCCTCTCAGATGCCCACCGCCTCCAGGGTTTGCCTTGCTCCTGCAGCACCAGAGTCCGGGCCACAGCCTTGGTTCCTGGGGTGACCGCTGTGTGACTCTCGCGTCCCCATTCCTCCCTCAGCCCCAGCAGAGGGTGAGTCTGTGTCCTGGGTGGCCCCCCAGTAAGCGGGGTGTCCTGCCCGGAGCCCTGCTCTGTCCCCAGAAGTCCAGCAAGTACCTGCTTTGTTCTTCTTCTTGGACACAGAGCAGGTTCTCACGGCACCCGCTTTGGAGAACACCTGGGGAAGAAGAGGGCCCACGGGTGTTAGCGGCACCTGCGAGGAGGCTCCAGAGCCCCCAGCTGCACTAACTCCTCCAGTCCCTTGGGGAACAGGGGGCCGTAAGGTTGACGTTACCATCACCCCATTTTTCAGGTGACAGCAGGGTGTGGTGGTTGGGGCCACAGAGCCGGAGTGCTCTGAAGCTGAAATCTGACCCTAGGAGGCCGGGGCCCAGGCTTAAAGCTACAGCTGGGGGTCCCTGGGTGGACACCAAACCCCCCAAATTTGTGGAAGATGACCTCAAGGTCCCACAGACACTGACGTGACTTATTCTGGGGTGCCAAGAGGGCCTGGCATGATCCCAGTGCTCCTGGGCTGACTTGGTTGTTTGTATTTCAGACAGAGACACAGAGGGAGGGAGAGTTCAACTGAGTTTCTCCCATGAGGCCCTGATGCTCCCAGCTGCACCCAGGGCCTCACACCCGATAAGGGATGGGGTGGGGGCGCTCTATTGGTGAGTGACATCTTCCAGACCCCTAGACGGTCTGAGAACTTTAAAGAGTGCTTCCACGTTAATTGGTTCAGCCCTTCCCAGACCCTTTTTTTGGGTGCAGACGGGCAGCCTGCTGACCACTGATTCAGTCACTGAAACTAAGAAGCACATCAGCAGGGCAGCTCTGTGGGCAGTGCACAGGCCTTGCAGTACCACAGATGCTGGAGGGGGGCTCCGGACTCTCTCAGTCTCTCTCTTATGGAATAAGCGGGGCTTAAAAAAAAATACAAGAACATTAGAGCCTATTTATTACTTAATAGGACAAACAGAAATCGAGAGGGAAGGGGGCGGGGATGAGAATGACACCTGCAGCACTACTTCACCACTAGTGAAGTTTACCCCTGCAGGTGGGGATGGGGGCTTCAACCCAGGGCCTTGTGCATGGTAAGGATTGCACTCAACCAGCTGTGCAACTGCCCATCCCCAAAGCTCATTTTTTGAAATAAAAAGCCAAGCCCAGTTTTCAGTAGTGATGTGTGTGTGGCAAAGAGAAAGACAGAGAGAGAGAGAGACAGAGACAGAGACACTGGAGGTGGGGGGGGGCGAGGCTTGCAGACCCCTGTGCCATGGAACTGAAGGACCAACTTCCTGATTGCTGACCCAGCTTCTTCCAGAATCTGCCCAGTCCCCACTCAACACAGCACACACTGGGGAATTTCCTAACACGCCCCCCCCCCCCCCCGTTGCCCTCCCCAGGAACACAAACCCTTCAGCCTTTGTAAACAGCTGGGGAGGGGGCTTTGCCTTCTGACCCCGTTTCCACATGCTCCTCCTCCCTGAGCCCCCTTAGGTGTGGTGAGCATCACCCCTGGGCCTGGCCGGCCATGACTGCTCAGCCTCTGGGGGCCGTGCCGGGGTGGCTGCTGTCCCCATGAGAGTCAGGCAGGAGGGCAGCTGTCTCGGCCCTTCCTCGGGGTCCCTGGCCGCAGTCCCTCCTGCTTGGAGCAACACTCACAGTCCGCAATGTCTCCTCGGTTGTGTCAAAGTTGAGGTTTTTAATGAACAGGGTGCAGCCTGGCAGGCTCTCCTCATCTTCCTCTTCTTCCTCCTCTTCTTTCACATCCATCTTGGCTGAAGAGTCCTCTGCATCTCCCTCCACTGGCTTTTCACCTTCTGGGGTCTCGCCACCTGGTACTGGCCCCCAACAAACAAACCCATTATATGACTGGAATGCCTAAGGCCCAGGGTTGAAAACACAGAACTGACCAGATCAAGGGGCCTCTGGCCCTGAGTGAGCAGCACCAGGAGAGGACACCGACCTTGAAGGGGAAGGAGAGAGGGAAGGAGGCAGAGAGGGAAGGATAAGCGCATCATCCTGGCCTCTGTTTGAAGACTCTGGAGAAGTCTCAAAACTACGCGCCTGCATCCATCCAGCTTGGCCTTGAACTTCACGTACTAGCGTGTAAACCGAAAACCCAAGCACACGCCTAACTTCTCCCCCAAAAGACACTGTCACTGAGGCAGCCTGCAGGTCCTGGCAAGCTCCTCTCTATCAAAACTCCCAGACTGGATTAATTCAGAGAAAGGATCCATGTGCATGACTTCAGCAGCCGTGACAGGTGAATCCAGAGAAAAGCACAATGGTGGAGAGGAAGAGGAGGAGAAATCCCTCTATGAACTCCCGAACATGAGATCAGGAAAATAACAGTGCCAACAACTATAATAGCATGTAGTCATCAGAAATGATGCTTTCGAATAATGTTTCGCAGTGTGATCACATATATAACAATAATAACAATTACGATTAATATCATTTATAGAAACACAGAGGCAGAGAGAGAGACCACAGCACTGAAGCATCCTTCAATGTGGTGGGGGCTGGGCTCGAACCTGGGTCTGCACCTGGCAAAGCAGTGCATTCAAGTGAGCTATTTCGCCAGCCCAACATGTGACTTATCCAGTAAAAAATTATGAGGAGGGTTAAGATAACAAAATGAATTCTGGCCCCTGTTACCACCGAGGAACAGAGCTGAGTGTCTGAGTGTCTGGGCGTCATGTCCTGTTCCTGTCACTGACACAAGACCTTGAAGATGCCTCTTGATGTCTGGCAGCTTCTTCCTCTCCACTGACAGCAGGGCCGAGGGCCAGAGAGACAGCTCACTGGGCAGGGGGCCTGCCTTGCCTCGTGTGAGTCTCTGGTGCTGTGGTGTCTCCCCTTCTCTGTCTCCCTCTCTCTGAGTGAAAGTGTGGCTGAGGGCAGTGAAGCCATGCATGCACGAGGCCTTGGACCACTCCAAAACCAAATCACTCTCTTCAAAGCAGACATACGCAGGGCCTGCTTTGCAGTGTGGCTGTGAGCCTCTCTCTCTGCGCTGCAGCCAGCAGGAGCCGGGCCGACGGACCAGCGCAGTTTCCAGTCTCTGCACCACCCTGGAGAGACACCCGAGGAGACATCCTCAGGCCCTAAGCCCGCAGCCCTGAGAACCAGGCCAGTGGAGCCCTGTGTGTGTATGTTCACCATGCCCACCTCTGCAGAGCTCAGGGACAGCCACGCCTGGGTCTAGGGACCTGGTGCTTGCCAGCCACACCTTGGGAAAGGCATTCTGAAACGCACGTCTACTCCTGACCCCAGATGGGGAGACAAAGAGACAAAGAACCCAGAGAGGGTATGGGGAGCGTGGGGCCTCGGATGAACATTAGCCAGCAGTGTCTCCAGTTTCCAGAGAAAGGGGAGACGGAGGGTGTGTGTGCGTGTGCGTGTGTAGGAGCCAACAAGGTGGGGGGGGGTCCGGGGGACCCGAGGGCCAGGACGACGAGCAGCCGCACAATCAGACCTGGTCACGCAGCGCCACGCGGGGCCCCTTCTAATCAGGCTGCGCCCCCGCCCACCCGCCCGCCTGCGTTATCAGCAGCCAGCAGCCTTTCCGGGCCTGCCCCCACCAGGAGCCCTTTATCTGGAGGTGAGGGTCTTTGGTTGCGGGGAGATAAAACACAGCAGCTCCCTCCCCCGGGAGGCTGGCAGAGAACGCGGGGCTTGACAGAGGGGAGGGGGGCTGGTGAGGGGGGAGAGGGGGCTGCTCCTGGGGCCTTGCTGAATGGGGACAGGGATGCCTCAGGAACAATGCGAGGGGGGTGGGCGGGGGAGGAACAGCAGAGGGGCAGGCAGGGATGCTCTGTGAGATCAGCTAAGAAAAGAAACAGGAAGGGCAAAAAACTGGGGCCCTGGAGCATGTACAGTCGGGGGGGTGGGGGAGAGCACCTGCCACGTGGCTGCCGCTGGGGAACCGGGCTGCAGCGAGTCTGCCCACCCTGACACTGACGGGGATGGTGACTGGGGCCCTCTGCCAACTCCCTGGACCACCAGCCCCCAGCCTCAGCTGTGGGTACCCTGTCTGAGAGGCTTCTCTCGTGCCCCTGACCATTTCCCAGGAGCCACTCGGGAGACGCCCGTGTGTGGAGCACCCATCCCGGCCCTCGTTCAAGACCCCTAGGGCACCCTGCTCCCGGGAGAGTGCTGTCCTCCACAGAGGACTTCCTCTTCATGTCTAGAAGGTGGGGTGATGCTCTGGCGGTCACGGGTGGGTGAGCACACCCTCGTGCCGACATGGAGGTTCTGGCTGCCTGGGAGGTGGCAGCCGACGCTCAGGTGTGAGGCCCTGAGTTCAATCCCCAGCTTCGCATGTGCCAGAGGGATGCTCTGGTTCCCTCTCTTTCTCGATCACAACAAAGATGCAGGACTGGAAGGCACCACTGACTGATGTGTGCAGGGTGGGGCGGGGCAGGTTCAGAAGCATGACCCCACTGACTACGATGTTTTCAGAACAGAGGCTGCAGGAAGAAGCCTCTAGACCAGTGGTGTCCACCTGTCTTGAAATGGACCTGCCGACGGCCCAAGGAGCTTGTAGCCTGTGAGGCCTGTTCAGTGAGAGGGTGCTTCTGTGCTCGGCAAGACCCCGCACTCTCTCCTTTCCTGTGGGAGGTATTTCTTCCACTCTCATGTGACCAAGCTGGCGATGCCGTGGGGAGTGGGAGCGCTCAAGGCCAGACACTTCACATCTGAGAAGGGGTTGCCTGGGACCTTCCTGAGCCCATTCTAGAGGTTTCTACTCTCAGGTGTGGTCACGGGCCTCCAGATACAAGTTGTCACCTCAGGGATGTCCCCAAGGGCCTGTGTGACAGGCCGGGGGTGACGCCAGGTCGTGACAACGTTTAGGAGCAGGTGGAGTCCCTGTGAAGGAGGCACGTGGCGCGCCCTCACGACCCTGGAAAGGCCCTGGAGTGACCAGACTGTGCTCACAGGTTCTGCTCCACATCCCCAAGATAATCTAGTTTACTTTATATATATTTTAACATGGCTTTTCATTGAAAAAAAAACAAAAAACTGAGTTGTTGATCACCTTTATCTGCAATCTTCACGTTCTGCTCTGGGGAGCACACTGTGAACCCCTAGCAAGCGAAAGCCTGAGACCCACTGGCTCCCAGGGTAAGTAATGAACTTTGAATAAGCCCCTCAGGGAGGGTTCAGTGCCCCTCCCAGGACACCTGTCTCCTTCTCCTACCTGCTGCCGGTGCCGTCCTGTCCCTTCCCGCAGGCTTGGCCGCTGTGTCTCGGGGTCCTGTCCCCTGTGAGGCTGAGCTGGTGAAGACACCCCCAGGAGCCCACTCCAGGTACAGAGGCACATGGTGGAACTGCAGAGACGGGTGGGAGGCAGACTCAGCCTCTTGGACAGACAGGCAGACAGCACTGTGTGTCAGCTCCACGCCAAACTCTGAGGCGGCCCTTACCTTGGAGTAGGCGAGGTGGCGGAAGGCCTTGCGGGCTTCCAGGGGCTCCAGGAACTCCACGATGGCCGTGACGCCCCCCTCAGGCAGTAGCACGCGGCCCAGGCTTCCAAACCGGCCAAACAGCTCCTGTAGCTCGGACGTCAGGGTACCCGCTGGCAGGTTTTTTACCAGCATCACCGTCTTGCTACGCTCTGCCGCGGGCTGTGGGCGGGAGGTGGCCGGTGCTGACGGGACGGCTGTGGCTGCTGAAGCCGTGCTCCTCGGGGACCCCGGTCACCAGGCCCCAGGGAACCCCACCCTCTTGGACATCAGACCTGAACTCCTGGCCCCTCGACTTCTACTGTGGCACGTCCTGGCAGTGCCCAAGCACAGCTGGACTGGGCCTTCCGGAACATTCCAGCCCAGGAAGTCGAGGCTGGGATTTCCAGAGATGCCTGGGTCCTCTCCCTGTGCCACACATGCCTGCTGCCATAGCTGGAGTGGGCAGAAGTGCCATGGGGCCACCAGCCCCCGGGGGTGGTCCCGTGGCCCTCAGGAGTTGATGTGCTACTTGTCCTTGATGGGGGACACTTCTGAGGAGTGGGTTCCACGGGCTTCACCAGGTGACACTTCCACCCACCGTGTGGTGGTGACCAGACATGTCCCTGGCCTTACTGACCAAGTGCTCCTTGCAATGGAGCCCCGGCTGAGCCAGCTTCTGGAAGAGCCTAAACCAGGAGGCCAGGCAGGGGACCTGGGGCCCTCGGGTCCAGCCTAACTCAGGAATCCTGCCTCATGGGGTGGGGGCAGGGATGAACAGAGCCCACAGCACTCTGCAGAGATGGGCGTCGATTTTCAGAAAAGACAATAATGCTGAAGAGGCATGAAAGTATCAGAGAAGACCACAGCAGAAGATGCCAGATGTGTGTGTGGGGGTCTGAGTCTCCACTCAGCCAAGGACCTGATGGGAAACCTGAGGCCTCCATTTCCTCATCTGTCTTACACGCCACAGCTCACCCTTCCTGCAGGCTCTCAGGGTTGGGGGGGCGGGGGCCCTCTGGGTCTGGGAAGGGTTGGTGCCTGTGACTGAGTCCAGGTTCCTAAGGAAACTGGGTAGGTTCCTCTCCACAGCTCTGGGCCTCAGTCTCCTCCTCAGCAGATTTGGGGGGTGGTCTCAGGGGACCCTTTACACAGAGAAGAGCACCCCTGTCTGACTCAAGAGAGGGTGGGCGCAGCTGGTAAGGTAGTGGGTGTGGGGACTGGACAATGGGGGCTCCCTGGCATGAGTGGTAAAGCTGAGGGTCACATAACCCCACTCCCCCACCCCCAAGACTGTCCTTTAAGACTGCAAACTAGGAATGGAAACCCTTGAAAGACCAAGAATGACCCCCCCGTCCCTATCAGCATCCCTCAAGCTGAGCCTGCACCCCACTTTTCAGGAAGAGGGGACCCACCTGGCTGAAGGAGTCCAGGCTGACCCCATGGTCGAGGAGGAAGCGCCGGACTTCCTGGACGAGCTGGGTCTCCCCCAGAGCCACGCGCACGGCCACGCTGCCCTTGGTCTCCTGTGTGTTGGGGAGATGGCTATCACTGGGGGGGTGGGGTGGGGGGGGGCATGGCTGTCCCATCTCCTGACGGAACTGCCTGCGCCCTGAGGACCCAGAGGCGACAGTGCTCCCAGTACTGGTCTCTGGCTGCGCAAGGTGAGGACGCTCAGGTCTCAGACGTCAGATGCCACCTGCACAACATTTCCCCCACCCCCCAACTGGAGCCATGGCAGGCGGGCGCTGACTCACGTGGTCGAACACTTGGCTCTTGGTGGCGCTGTACTTGTGTGCGATGGCATCGGCCACTGCATTGGGGCCCATGAACAGCGTGTTCCAGTTGTGGGAGCTGAGGGCCAGAGGGGGCCAATGAGAGAATGGGAGGCTACAGCCAGACCCCCCCCCCCCCCCGCCCCTCCAGTGCCTGAGAGGAGGCTGGGGTGGCTTAGGGGCTGAGCCTGGCCTGGGGCCCACAGCTGGTCCTGGGTCAAGACCTGGAGCTGTTGGCTTTCTCTTTGGCCTCTTTCTTCTTCTTGTATGATGATCCTGGGGTGTCAGCATCCTCGCTGGCTTCCTTCTTAATGGTGGAAGGTAACACATGGAGCATCCGGCCCTGGGGGTGGGGGTAAGGGAGAAGGGGTGAGGGAGGACGGGAGGGACAGGCACCTCCACATCCTGCCCCAGGACACTAATCTGAGGCTGGAGGGCCTCAAGGAGAAGGAGCATGTGGTCTCCCTTGATCTGGAATGGGGACCTGATCTGGGGGACACAGTGACCTGGCTGTGACGGGGCCACCAGACAAGCCTGATGGAGGAAGCTGGTTAGATGGTCAGGGTCACCCCCAGTTCCATCCAGCCGCTCAAGCCCCTGCCCTAGCAAGACCAGAGCGTGAAGCTGGGCCTGGACTGGTGGCCCCGTGAAGAGGAGGGGCCTGGGGCAGACAGGTGTTCAAGGCACAGGAGAATTCTCCAAGTGGGGCCTGCCCATGTGAAACTGGGGGCCTGGTGGCTGTGCAGTGGCAGGACCTAGAACCTGCAGGGGAAGTCCCCAGGATGGAGCCCAGAACACGAGCAGCCGGGCAGATAGAGGAAATGGCTGGCTGATGACAAGTAAAACAGTAAAATAACCCTTCTTCCCCTACTCCTCTCCAAGGTGGCCTTTGGCATGGGTATTTCTGAGTGCCTGCTGTGTGCCAGGTGCTGCTAGGAGTCACAGCCCAGATCCCTGGCACCTGGGGGCTCCTGCCCCTGGGTGTTTAATTCAGCTGGCCCCAAATGTGCCATCTGTGTGCATACGTGAGCACCCAGCTGGCACACACCAGGGAGTGTTTCCCTCTCCCTCTTACACACACACCTGCAACCCTGCAGTGGCCTGGCGCCGGGAACCCACCTGGAACACCTGGCCATCCACCTGTGCGTAGGCCTTCACGGCGTGCTCTGGGAACATGAAGGTTATGAAGGCAAAGCCCTTGGGTTTCTTGGTCAGGGTGTCGATGGGGTAGTGGAGCTCCGACAGGGGCCCTGAGGACAGGAGGTGTATGAGGGCTCCTTCATGCTGGGAAAAGGCTGACAGAGTCAGGATTCGGGCGCCAGCACCAGGCCCGGCTACTCAGGCCAAGGCAGGACAAGACAAGGGCTAGAGACCACTAAAGGTTTAAGGTTGAAGGGAGACTCTTGGGGTCTCACGTGCATCCCCTCAAGGGAGAGAACCCAGGTCAGAGCTGAGCAGTGTGCTGGCCTCTGTCTCTCTCCTCACAAAGAAAATATTTTAAAATAAAAAAGAAAGTAGGGGTGACTGTGTGGTGGCACACCCAGTTGAGTGCCTACAGTACTATGTACAAGGACCCAGGTTCAAGCCCTCCTATTCCCACCTGCAGGGGGAAGCTTCATGAGTGGCGAAGCAGTGCTGCAGGTGTCTCTCTTCCATTCTCCCCATTTCCCCCTTCCCTCTCAGTTTCTCTGTCTCTATCCAAAAAACTGAATCAGTAAAATAGAAAGTAGAAAAGGAGTAATGATAAGCAATGACATCAAGATAAGAAAAGCAGCGGTCTGGGAGGTGGTGCAGTAGCTAAAGCATTGGACTCTCTAGCATGAGGTCATGAGTTCAATCTCTGGCAGCACAGGTACCAGAGTGATGTCTGGTTCTTTCTCTCTCTATTATCTTATTCCTCTCATTAACAAATAAATAAAATATCAAGAAAAAGAAAAAGCTTTGTCATGAAGTCTCTGCGGAGACTCTGCCTGGAAAGTGAGGCGAGTTAGGGGCAGAGGGCGAGGGCCCAGGAGTGTGGTTCGGGTCCTGCTACTCAGTCTTCAGTACCCAGCGAGTCCCACTTCACACATGGAGAGCTGATGTTCCCAGAGGGTCCGTTCATGTACCCAATTTATGCATGAGAAAACTGAGTCAACTGCCCGAGGTCAAGGGCTGGGACTGGAGCCGGCCGCCAGCTGGGCACCAGGCCCTTTACCATAAGTGGAGAAGAGCGCCTGCAGGTCCTCCTCGGAGCTGGTGTAGGGCAGGTTGCGCACGAACAGGCGACCCGAGTCGGCCAGGTCCTCTTCCTCCTCGTCCTCCCCGAGTGTCCGCCCCTGCCAGGGCTTTGCCCTGTCCTTCTGGGCCCCCTTAGTCTCTGGGGTGCTCTTGTCCCTGAAAACCTCAATGTAGCGGCCCCCTGCATGGACAGGAGACAGGAGTGGGGGGAGGTCAGAGGGCTGGTGGGCGGGCAGCGAGTCGGTCTGGGACGCAGCCTCGAGCTTCTAGCACGTCCCCGGGCCCTGCTCGCCTCTGTGCCTGAGACAGGAGTGATGTGGCCACCCAGGTCTGGACTGTCACCTTGGGCTGCTGTGTCACTTGATGTGGGATGTGACATCCCCTCCCCAGCAGGTGCAGGGGCAGCACCAACTCCCACTTTGCTGGCAAATCCCAGGGGTTCCCGCCACCTGCCCAATGGAACTCGTCCTCACTGGGGGCCAAGGACGGGGTCTGAGTCCACTGTCCACACGAGGACAGGGCACCTCGAGGGGCTTCTGGGGGACGTGCCAGCTGTGGGAGCTTGGGTGTGCTGGTCCCTCTGCTCCTCTGGGTTTTGCTCCAATGCTGCTGGCTCAGGGGATGCACTGCTGAGAGCCCCCTCTCTGCTGTACCCTCTTTCCTGTGAGCTGACTCTGTGGGGCCTGGGGAGCTGGAAGTGGGGTGCGCCTAGTGCCTGTGTGAGGGAGCCCTGCGGCTGGGGGGTGGTACCCACCCATGTACTCCCGGTTGCATTTCAAAGCTTTCTTCACTTCATCCTCGGTACTGAAGTCCACAAAGACGTACCCTGGGAAAGGACGGTGACAAAATGACAAAGGGAGTCGACAGGCCTGCTGAGGCCGTGGCGTCTATGAGGGTCACCCAGCCACCGGCCAACTGCTTGGGGCACTCTGAGCAGGAAGTGGGGGTGGAGGAGAATCCTATTTCTGCTTCAGCTCCAAAATACAAGCAAGCCCCCAGCCCCAGTCAAATCCCCCCTGCACTGAGCATGGGGCTCCCAGCCCCAACCGCCCTGCCCCATGACTGTGCCCCAGTCTTTTCTGTACGAAATGTGGCTCTGGGCACACAAGGAAACAGGCTCCACCAGGACCTGCCACCCAAGGCCTAAGCTCACAAAGAAATCAGCACTTGCCCCCCCCCCCCCACTGCCCCCCAACTTCACTGGGGCAGCAGAGCAGTTACTGGGGTCAGTAACCTCACTTGTGGCTCTGGTGGCCATAAGGTCCCTCCTTTAATTCCTCCCTGCCCTCTGCTACTGGGGTGCCTCTTCAAGCCCCATAAGCCTTCCCCATCCTGTCCCTTCTTCCGCTGCAGCCCCCCCAACTAGCCTCCCTAGAGGACTGTGCAGGCCCCCCTCTAAGCCTGAGGCCCTCGCCCAGGACCATTCCTGCATCGGCCAGGGGACCTCTCTGAACCTGATTGCCCCTGAGGTTCCTGTGCTTGAGCTGAAGTCCAAGGTCATTCCTGAGCCCCCACCTGGGGGCAGTCCCCCCTCCGCCTTGCAGCTCCAAAGTGTTAGGCCTGGTGCCTTCTCTCTTTCTGCCGCCGAAGTGGCTTCCTCTCAGCCTGGCACACCAGCGGGCTGTCACCTGTCTCAAGTGTCCTGAGAGCAGGGGCCACCTCCATGGTGGGTGTGACAACTGTTTCCAGGAGTGTCTGGCTGGGCTGTCTCTGAGACATCACTCTGCCACACCGATGGGAGGTGAGGACGGACCCTGGTCCAGCTGGGGTGTGGAAATGGGTCCCCACTGGTGCTCCTGTGAGGACTTTGATGCTCATGCCTGGCACTTGCCAGAACACTGACTGAGTGGCACAGGCTGTGCTGTGCGGCCCTCGGGTGGGTGGCTGAGCTGGGGAAGAAATGCTGCCCTTGTCCTGGACAGCTTCACCGATCCACAGACAGGGCCCTCAGCTCCCTAACTCCATGCCCCACGCCCCCACGTTCCTTTCCTGCCACCTGCCTCTCCAACACACCCCCACACCACCCCATCTCCAGCAGTAAGCCGCACCGGTTTTGTTCCCGTGAGCATTTTTCACGATTCGAATGGCCACTGGTTTCAGGGGGGCCAGGAACTCCAGGACATTTTTCTAGAAGAAGAGAAGAAAAGTAAGACCCCGTGTTTCAGTCCAATAACAGTAGCCCAGCCACCCATGGGAGGAAAACAGGGCTGACTTCTCGTGTAGAAAAGCTGCCAGTGTGGCTCAGACCCTGTGGGGCTGACTTCTTCTCAGACAGAAAGACACACACACACACACACACACACACACACACACACACACACATACACACCTCTTTACGGTGGTTTTGTCACACCCAGTATTCAACCTAGAGGATGGTGTCCTGGCTTTACTGGGACTATTTTTGTGTCTCTCAAGTCTGACCCCAAGCAAGTGTGTATTCAGTCCTGGGAGAGAATGCAGGTAAGGCATCATAGGGAGGGCATGCCCCAGAAGTTACTGACCAGTGGGTCCAAAAAAAGGGGGCCACACACAAACTGTGTGGCCCAAGGTCTAAAATAAGCAGTGAGGGGGCCAGGCGGTGGCACACCTGGTTAAACACACATCACCACAGTGTGTAAGGACCTAGGTTCAAGTCCCTGGTCCCTGCCTGCAGGGGGAAAGCTTCACAAGTGGTGAAGCAAGGCTGCAGGTGCCTCTGTCTCTCTCTCTCTCTTCCATCTCAATTTCTCTGTCTCTATCCAGTAATAAATAAATAAACAAATAAATATTTTAAAAATAAGTACCACGTGCCCTCTGAGCCTGGGGTCCCACTCTCTGCCCAATGACCATGTTGTTTAGAAAGGCCAAGTAGTGGCAAGCACCCTGGGGCCCGTGGCATCCAGAGTAAGTCCAGACGAGCGACAGAGAAGATGACATTGCACAACGGGGTGTCCCATAGCTGGAAAGTGAAAGGCTGGCAGGATAGCTCACTGGATAGCGTGCCTGAGTCTGGGGTCCCACCACACCGGGGGAAGCTTCAGTGCTGCGTTTTGCTTTTGACTTTACTTTAAATGAGAGAGAAACAGAGGGATACCAGAGTGCTACTCAGCTCTGGCTTCTGTTGGTGTTGGGGATTGAACCTGGGGCCTTTAGTGCCTCTGGCTTAAAAGTCTTTTTGCATAACCACTATGCTGTCTCCCCAGCCCTTCCCCTCCCATCTGGAAAGGGCCTAGAGTGATGAAGCCCTGGAGATGACTAATTAACTCAGTGAAGAGAGTCTGGGGAGGTGGCTGGGTGGGACAGTGACTGCCTGGTGTGTATACAGCTTGGGGTTCAGTCCTTGGCACTGCCCATGGTGGCGTGACGCTCCGGCAGCTGTGGCTGACCTGTGAAGCACCCCCCTGCTGCCTCCCCCAGTGCGTGCAGCTGGAAGGATGTGGGTCCAATCTGGCCCACTGCCTCTGCTTTGTGAATAAAGTTTTATTGACACACCTCACGCCCATGGGCTTCCCTGTGGCTCTGCTGACAGCAAAGTACGGTTGTCACTACAGACACACCACTGACTGAAGGTCTGACCTGTTTACCATTATTTGCTCCATTTTTTTTTTAAACAGAGGAGGCTTGTTCCCAGTTCAGAAGATTGGGGAGCAAAGCCAGTCAGAGTAACCTCCCAATTTTTGACCCTGACTTGGGCCGAGGCCTTATTTCTCAGTCCTCCTGGCCTGATTCCTCCCAGCCCCAGTCCTTGACTGGTGTACAAGTCCGCCAGCACTTACCTCAGTGACAGTGAAGGGGGCTCCCCGCAGCTTCACTGTGTGGGAGGTGGTGGGCTCCTTCTGGACGGCCGCTTTCTCTGTCTGTGACTTCGAGGAACAGAAATGGCCACCGTGAGTCCTGGGGTGGCCCACCAGGTGCTCAGAGGGGAGGGTGTGCAGACAGGGTCCCCTGCCATGGGGCGGGGTGGGGGAGACACAGGAAGGGGCCCAGTGGGGCGGGGCTACGTGCTGTTCCCAAGGCAGAGTTCACAAAGACACCTTGCAAATGATTTCTGTGACTCTGGAGCCTGAGTTATCAGCCCAAACCCAAAACTTGCTGTCACTCTTTTAAGAGAACTGGCTGGCAACCAAGCCTGCTCTAGGGCCCACAGAGGCAGGCAGGGTGGACCATTATCCCACAGACAAGAGAGGGAGTCTGGGGCAGGGCTATCCACCTAGGCTCTGTCCAGAATGCAAAGGGACACAGCAGAGGCCCAGGCTCTGCCGAGTTTCTCCCCAGATAAGGGCTGGAGGATCCTAGAGGTGACAGCACCCCTACCCCTGCCCCTCTGCTCTCCAACTTCACCACTGTCTTCCCAGGAAACACGTGTCAAGGAGGGCAGGACAAGTCATGGAGATCAGAAGGGAGGAAGCCTACAGCCAGGCAGGCAGGAGTTCGATGCTTCACAGGGGTCTGAGGAGTGAGGAACCTCGGGGACCAGACCCTCTAAGCAGGGAAACAGACAGGGGGGAGCAGGGCAGACCTGTGGTCATCATCTCAGACCTGGGCTGTCCCTGGGGGAGACACCCCCCCTTCCTGTCTGTAAAATGGGTCAAGATAACTCCCAGTCCAGGACTATTATGAGACTCAATGATAAACAAGGAATTCAGCAAATACTGGACCTAGCACATACTAAGTGTTCAGTTAACACCAACTGTTTCTGTGGACTGGGTGTGTGTACATCTATGCGTAATATCTCCCAGCTATCAACAGCTCAATGACACCCCGGGGTTCTAGGAGGGAGGACACCCCTGCAGCCAGTCACAGGAGAGATGCTCTGAAAGGCTTGTTCCTGGTTATAACACAGCAAGCAGGTCTCTGGACTGTGCTGAATAAAGCCCCCTTCCTCTATTTTTTTTTTTTTTTGCCTCCAGGGTTACTGCTGGGGCTTGGTGCTTACACTACAAATCCACTGCTCCTGGTGCCCCCATACCCCAACTTTATTAGATAGGATGGAGAGAAATTGAGAGGAGAGAAGCAGATAAGAGAGGGAGACAGACACTTGCAGCTTGCTTCACCACCTGGGCAGCTTCCCCTCTGCAGGTGGGATGTGGGAACTTGAGCCCAGGCCCCTGTGTACGGTAATGTGTGTGCTCAACTGTGTACACCACCAGCCCGTTTCCTGTCCACCGCCCTCCATGAACTGGGGTTATGGGCACCCCACTGTATGTAGGGCAGCCCCCCAGTCCCTTGAGCATACACCCACACGCCCCCGTCCCCACACACCTTGGTGCTGGTCTCCTGTGGCCTCTGGCTCCCTGTCGGGATACCCTGGCCCTGGCCGGCCCCCCGCCTCTCTGTGCTCTGTGGGGCAAAGGCTGAACTGGCATCCTCATCCTCACTGCTGCCGTCACAGTTCACGGCTTCATCCTCGCTCTCCTCCACCTCTGAGGAAGATGAAGCCTCGGCTGCCACCACCTTGGACTTGAGGTAATCCATGTCCGACAGCTCCTGGCACTTGGCTGCCTTGGGCTTGGGGCCATCCTCCTCTGGAGAAAACAGGGAGGCTGGGTGTTGAGACAGGCAGACTAGAAAGCCTGGGACGGCCAGCAGCAGTGTGGGGAGCAGTGCTAGGGCCACTGTGGCCAGGGTCCTGTGCCCAGCAGTTTGGCAAGTCCAGAGCAGTGTTGTCACGTGGGGTGAGACTGGCAGAACAGAGACACCGGATGCCACCTCGCGGGCCCCTGCACCAGCCCCTCCATCCTCACCTGCCCCCCCTCAGCCAGCTGGGTCTCCTCTAGAATAAATGCAGCTCATCGAGGCTCAATGGCCACCAGTTCCCTGTCAGCCTTCCTCTCCCCAGCTTCCCCTTCCTGCTCCAGTCTGGGCCCAGCCAGGCAGGGGCCTCTCAAGATGCCCCCTTTCTTTAGCCTTGGCCATGCTGTTCCCGCTTCCTGGAGGCCCCTCCTTGTCCACCTCAGCCCCAGGCTGCTCCCCAGGATGCCAGCCTTGCACAGAAGTGTTCCCAGCGTGAGAATCCACTCTTGAGTCATTCTTTTGCTTCAAAAAGAAAAAAATTTTAAGGAGAAATATAGGAGGAGAAAGAAACAGACATCACTCTGGTACATGTGCTGCCAGGGATTGAACTTGGGACCTCAGGCTTGAAAGTCCAGTGTTTTATCTACTGCAGCACCTCTAAGACCACTATTCTTTCACTTTTAAACCCAACACAGGTCCTACTGCTCTGTCTGTGTTAACAGCCCTTCGTTCTGTAGGCCAACGGCTCCTGTCACCCCCCCCCCCCCCGCCCCCGGCGCCATTTGAGGCCCCTTCTCAGAGATGCCTTCCTTGGTCACTCTGTCCCATTCCTGCTTCCTCCTGTGATCCTCAGGGGTCATTACAAGGCAGACGGAACAGGGAATGTAGCTTCTCTCCCTCATTCTGGGAGCTCCCTGGGGGCGGGACAGGTAAGCAGCTGTATCATCTGTACTGGTGGGCTCAATGAATGAATGAATGAATGAATGAATTAGCAGCCATCAGCTGAGATCAAAGACTCTGCAGGTGGGACTACCTGTGGGGGTGGTGCCTGACCCCAGAGCCGGCAGCCTGCGCCTCCCCCCCACCCCAGACACACAGACACACAGGACCTCACCTCCCTCCGGGGCCTCCTCCTCGCTCTCTTGGCCTGAGTCGGAGTCAAAGTTCAGGTAGTCGTTGGCTGCCTTGTCCCCTGCACTCGAGGGCTCGGTGTCCAGGGCGTCGTTGGCCCAGGTGGCCGTCTGCGTCCGCTTCTGGTGGACTGACAGGAACTCCTGGAACTCGGTGTCCCCCTTGAGCTGGGGGCATGGAGAAAGGCAGAGAGGGCTGAGGCTCCCCGTCCTCAGAAGGCCATGTCCCCCCAGTCTGCTGAAGGTCCCTGGGGGCGGGGCCCTTTTCATGAGACAAGATCACAAAGCTACAGGGGCGCCCCCCCCCTCTTCTGGGGCAACTGTGCAGCCTCACCTGCTCCAGCTTAACTGCCACCTTCTTCTTGCTGTCCTGAAGCAGAAGGGGGCAGGGTGAGGGGGTGTGGGGGGAACAGGCCCCACCTCCAGGAACCAGCAAGGGGGGGGTTTCCTGCGGGGTGACCACACCGCAGACCCAGGGTGTGGCAGGGGCACCTGGACTCACATTCTTGGTTTCTGGGGTGGCGGGGCCCGAGTCCTTTGGGGGAGGCTGGGGGATGCCCTTCTGCGAGTGCTTGCTCCAGGCGCGGGGTTTTGTGGGGTCCCCAAAGGACTTGCAGAACTCCACCTGAGGGGAGGGCAGGGGCGCTGACTCACCGCCCCCCCACCTCCCCGGGGCTGTGAGGCTTCCAGAAAGGTGGTTGGCTGCCTCTGGCCAGCTGAGGGGCCTGGGCAGCGGGAGGCGCCCCCACTTCCCCCCCGACTCCCCCACCCACTGTGATCCTCGAGGTGTCGATGAAGCTCTTGTGGAAGTGGCTCAGTGCGTTCTGCGCCTCTGCCTCTGACCGGAAGCCGATGAAGCCAAACTTGCGGAACTTGCCGTCTTTGGTGAACTTGAGGCTGCAGTCGGTCAGGGTCCCAAAGGCTGAGAAAAGCTGCCGGAAGCGCTCCTCCTTCATCTGGGACAGAAGGGGTGGGGACGGGGAGCTCAGGGCCTGGTGGACAGGCCCCCACCAGGGCAACCAGACTCAAGGTTGTGTGGCCTTTAGCGGGGGATGAAGAGCCCTGGCTGACCGCTGCCTAACTGCCCCATAGGAGGCTCCAGGGAGCAGGCAGCAACCCAGCCCAGCACTGCGGCTGCTCCCAGGCTGAACCCTGACAGGTGCTCCTCAGAATAAAGGAGTGAAGACAAACGTGGCAAGCTACAGAGAAGCATGTTGGGTTGGGGATGGGGAGGAGGGATAGCATAATGGTTCTGCAAAGAGACTCTCATGCCTGAGGCTCCAAAGTCCCAGGCTCAATCTTCTGCACTACCACAAGCCAGAGTGGAGCAGTACTCTGGTAAAGAAAAGTTAAGTCCTGGTTTTACTTGTGGCCTCTGACTGTGACCCTGTCTGGCAGAAGGGACCTTACAGGCATGAGCGCACGAAGGGTCTGCAGACAGAGAAGGAACTCTGGATGACACGGCATATCCAACACCAACAGAGTCTCAGGGTCTGCACTGAGGACAGAGAGGGGCGGGAGGGACTGAACCAGAGAGGAAGTGCTGATGGAGACAGAGAGACCGGAAGATGCTCCTGGCTGTGAAGGTTCAGTCCAGGGCCACAGCCCTCGATGTCTGCAAGCAGAGCAAGGCCGGGGGCAGATTCTGCCTGCCCAAGAGGAGTCTGGCTTCCCTGACACCCGACTTTAGGGTCTCAGGCTGCAAGATCACAGGTTTGTCCCCCCCCCCTTTATTTTTTTTTTTTGCCACCAGGGTTATCACTGGAGCTCGGGCTCAGTGCCGGCACCACAAATCCACAGGCGCCAGGGGCCATTTTTCTTCTTCTCTTTTTTTCTCCTGTCTTTATGTGCTAGAACAGATTGAGGGCGTCAGATAAGAGAGGGAAAGAAAAAGACAGACACCTGCAGACCTGCTTCACTGCTCATGAAGCTTCCTCATTGCTGGTGGGAAGCAGGGCGGCCTCCAACCCGCGTTCTTACATGTGGTCATTATGTGTGCACTCAATCGGTGCGCCACCACCTACCCCCCCCAACAGATTTACCTTGTTTATATAACTGAGCCCCTGGCAACCTGTTACTGTAGCAACAGGAAAGGAATATACAAAGGTGCTTATTTTTTGGTCAAAGGGCCCCAAGCAAAACCAACTCCTGGCTTCCCACCATGCTCATTAGCAGCTATTGGGAAAGCGTGTTTGGTGGTGCAGTTGAAAGGCGCTCAGTATATGCTTTCTCTCTCCCTCTCTCTCTCTCTCTCTCTCTCTATATATATATATATATATATATATATATATATAATTTTTCCCTCTCATTAAAGCAAAATAAACATGGGGCCACGAGTGCACATGCTACTATGCACAAGGACCAGGGCTCAAGCCTCCAGTTCCCACCTGCAGGGGGAAAGCTTTCCAAGTGGTGAAGCAGTGTTGCAGGTCTCTCTTTCTCTCTCTATCACCCCCTTCCATCTTGATTTATGGCTGTCTCTATCCAGTAAATAAATAAATATAATACAAAGAGAGACGTCCTGATGCCACTTCCATTAAAAACAAATAAAACAAATATCTAAAACCAAAAACATTAAACTCTCAAGCATGAGGTCCCAGGTTCAATCCCGGCACTGAATGTGCTGGCCAGAGTGATGCTCTGGTTCTCTCTCCCTCAGCCCCTGCTAAAAGCAAGTTTTTAAATATGTCGCTGGAGAGGGGCACACAGACAGACAGACCAGTGCACTGTTTTGGCAGTGCTGGGGGTTGAGCCAGAGGCCTTACATAGACAAATGGTGCAAGTGGTGGCCTTGTTCGCTCCCCATCATGCCGTGCTCTGACAGACGAGGACCTTAGCATGGCTCTCCCTCCTCATTGTGCTGTCAGAGGAGGCCAGAGCTCTCACCATCATTTGTCCTGCCAGATGAATGACAGAACTGCTAAAAGCAAAACTAGTCACACAGCTCCTGCTGGCTCTCCGGGCAAAGTGGCTTGTTTGCTCATCAGCATGACGACTTCCAGCAAGGTGAACTGATTTGCTTGTGGTCCCCCGCAGGTGGACACTCACACAGCAGTGTGGCTCTAGCACTGGCATTCCTCACAGCACCAGTTTTTCTCTTGGCATTGAGTGCATGCACAAGGTTTTGCACATACTTGACTCTTCTACCTCTGTCCTGAGTTACAAATTCTGCTTCTCCCAACCTCGGGCAGATCAAGTTCCCCCAGTGAGCAAGGTTTCTCCCCTACACGATGCAGAGATGAAAGTTCCTGACTCATAGGGGCTGGGAAGGTAGTTCAGTGAAGCATCTGATTTACAGGGCTGAGACTCAGGGTTCTAACCCTAGACCCATATAAAAGCAAGAAAGACCAGAGTAAAAAGACTCTGGGGCTGGGGGGGGGGAGGAGAGGGGTTGTGGAAGAGCGTTCAGGTCCTAGTACATGATGGGAGAGGAGGACCTAGGGGTGGGGGTTAGACTGTTATGTGGAAAACTGAGAAATGTTACACATGTATAAACTACTGCATTTTACTGTTGACTGTAAACCATTTATCTTCCCAAGGGGGGGAAGCCAAGAAAGACAAAAACAAATGAGACATCTGAAATGATGGCATATGTTGCTCTGGTGTCTCTCTTACACACACGACATATGTACGACTTCTTAACTTTAGGGTGATAGTGAGATTTTTAAAAAAATATGTATTTTATTTTTTAATGAGGAAGACAGAAGGATAGAAAACCAGACGTTACTCTGGTACATGTGCTGATGAGGACTGAACTCAGGACCTCATGCTTCAGCATCCAATGCCTTATCCACTGCACGATCTCCGGGACCACAATTGGTGAGAATTTTTTTTTTTTAATGATGTCAGAGTTAGTAAGATCCTGCTTCATAAAGTGTCCTCCTCTCCTTCTTGATATGTTGCTATAGCTTTTTCATTTTATTTTGGATGCGGACAGAGAATTGATAGGGAAGGAGGAAATGGGGGTGAGAGAGAGAGATAAACACCTGCAACATTGCTTCACCATTCATGAAGCTTCCCTCCATAAGTCGGGGCTGGAGGGCTTGAACTTGAGTCCTTGTGTACAGTAATGTGTGTGCTCAACCAGGTGCACCACCATCAAAGTTTCCTGAATTTTAAAAGCTGCTATCATTATTAGTGGGGCTAACTTTCTCTGTGTGTATGCCACAGAGAGCAAGACCAGGGCACTACTCAACTCTGGCTTATGGTGGTGCTGGGGATTGAACCTGGGCCCTTGGAGCCTCAGGCATGAAGCCTTTAGCATAACCATGATGCTGTCTCCCAAGCCCAAGAGCTCAATGTTTTATCCACCGTGCCACCCCCTGGGTTGCAAATGCATAAATAATTCTGTTAAAAAGGAGACCGTGTCTAAAGCTGATTGCGCAGTCAGTGATAGATCTTTTATTAACTGAGAGAGAAAGGCACCTGCTCAGTCATATGAAGTGAAAGGGATCAAAACTTGGGACCTTGTGCATGTAAGAACTGCACTTTGCTGGCCATGATAGTTTTTCTCTTTCCTGTTTTATTTAGATAACATAGAGACCAATTGAAAGAGGAGGGACAGATAGACAGGGAGAGAGAGAGAGACAGACACCTGCAAACCTTCTCATGATATGTACTGTCCTGCAGTTTGGGGAACAGGGACTCAAACCTGGGTCCCTGCACATGGTAATTAATGAGTGTGCTCCGCCAGGTGCACCACTGTTCAGCTGTCCATCAAGTCTTTCCTAAGAGTTACTATTTAGTGCAAATGATAGAATTAAAAACAATTCTATAATAGAGGCTGAGGGAAAAAAACAGATCTAGGTTCCTCATTGTTCATAGTGGGGGATCGGTAGGTAGTCACTGGGGTAAACAGACCAAGAAATGCAAAAGAACACTCCATCCAGTGAAGAATTTCCCCTTCCTCCCCCACACACAAAACAACAACAACAACAACAAAAATCGAAGATGGTGACTCCTGGAGAGTAGGATATAGCAAAAGACTTCAATTCCCACTTTATACGCTCCTGCATGGCTTACATTTAAAAAATTCTGTCCTAGGTCCCTCCTCATGGGTCAATGCACAAGGAATGAAGGTGTGGGCGTATCTAAAGTTCAAAAGTCACAATAAAACAGAAATGGTTTTGCCATCTCTAAAAGGAGCAATTCCGTGGAGGGGTTTAGAAGATTATTCCCCTCAAATAGCCTAGCTTGTACTTGGGTTTTGATGATGAGCTTCCTGGCCGGTGGTGTGGGGACTTGCCATCCAAAAAAAAAGTGACATAGGGAAGGAGGTGTGAAGAGTTCCCCAGCAGTCCACACTCCACATACTCATCTATTTCCCCACTCGTTTGTCATTTCAAAGACAGTGCCCATCACATACCACGTTAGAGACCAGGTCATCCCTCCCGCCGAACTGGATAAATGGTTTAAAGTTGCTCACAACCACTCTGCTCTTGAGTTGAAGGCGGGAGTGGGACTTAGAAGTGGGCTCCTCAGTCTCTACTTCCTAATAATTTCCCTCGCGAGGAGAACAGAAGCATACGGTGGGGCTCAGTCGCGGCTCACGCAGTAAGGCGGCAGGAGAAGGGGAGTTGTGGGAGCGTCCATCCACCTCCCTGGAGTTGGTACCCACCAGCTGCCTGGAAACCGGAAGGTGTCTCCATCCCTCTCCCAATTGTCCAATGGGAGACAAGCCGAGAGCCTCGGCCCTTTTGGTATCCGAATCTGCCCGGGATCCTTGTTCGGGGCAAAAGCCCCATGACCCTACCCAGCCACCCCTCTTCTAACTTCAACTCCTGGCTGCCCCCCAATTTCAGATTTTCCAGCCCAGACCCTGCACTCACCCCATTCGGGAGGTTCTTGACGATGAGCCGCGACATGGTGCACGGTCGCCCTTGTTCTAATCTCAGCACGAAAGGCGAGAGCACCTTCCACCAGTTCTCACGCTCCCGCTCTGGGCGCCGCCATCTTGGACGAGGCGGAACTAATCACGTGTCGAGGATTGGCCCCGCCCTCCCCGGAAGTGGGCGTGATCAACGTCGGAGAGCTCCGGGAAGTCACTCCCTCCAAGAGGCAGTGCTGGGCGTTTGTAATCTGCGCAGGCGCGGACTGTTGGGCGGCGCCCCGAGAAAGAGAGCAATGACGCCGCGGGAACGGCAGGGGGCGCTGGTTGCCACCCTCCGCTGGGCTTAACGCCGCATGGGCTCAGAGCGCTCCAGGGAGAAGATGTGTCTGCTCCTCCTAAAACAGCCCTGAGCTTGGGGCTGGGGAGCAGAGATTCTTGCTTCCCTCTTAGAGCTGGGGGAACAGGCTCAGCGAGGCTGCCAGACACCAGCGATCGGTCAGTTGCTGAGCACCCATCGTTTTGCAAAAGATTTTGCAGGGTGGAGGAGATAGCATCCTGGTTATGCAAACGGACTTTCATGCTTGAGGCTCTAAGATCCCAGGTTCAGGCTCCCACAGCACCTTAAGCCAGAGCTGAGCAATCCTCTGGTAAGAAAGAAAGAAAGAAAGAAAGAAAGAAAGAAAGAAAGAAAGAAAGAAAGAAAGAAAGAAAGAAGAAAGAAAGGAAGAAAGAAAGAAAGAAAGAGCTTTGCAAAAGAAATCCCATTTTAGGGGGCCAGGCGGTGGCACACCTGGTTAAGGGCACACATTACAAGGGTTTACAGTTAACAATATTCATATACTTTCCCCCACATTTGGGAGCTACTCTTTTCCCTGGTCCAGCTTTCTAGTCCTTTTTCCAACTATGACACCGTCTCCACAGAAAATAACTTGGGTCCACCTGCATATCAGATGTCAGGCTCAGGCAAAAAGTAGTAAAGTCCTGGGCCCCTTGGAATATACCTACTAGCTTTTTCCAAGATGGAGACCCCAAATCTTCATCTGCAATATTCTTGCCGTTAGGTCTATGGTTAGTCAACGATTTGTTTGGTTTTCTATCTTAACTCTTTTTCAGGTTCCAGATGCTACTGTGATGCCAACTGGACTTCCCTGGGTAGGACCAATGTGTCCTGGAGCTCCACCACCCCAGATCCCTCCCCACTATGGAAAGAGAGAGACAGGTTGGGGGTAATGGATGGACCTGCCAATGACCATGTTCAGCGGGGAAGCAATTACAGAAGCCAGACCTTCCACCTTCTGCATCCCACAATGACCCTGGGTCCATACTCCCAGAGGGCTAAAGAATAGGAAAGCTATCAAGGGAGGGGATGGGATACGGAGATCTGGTGGTGGGAACTGTTTGGAGTTGTACCCCTCTTATCCTATGGTTTTTGTCAGTATTTCCTTTTTATAAATTAAAAAATTTTAAAAAGTATGCAAGGACCTGGGTTCAAGTCCTTGGTCCCCACCTGCAGGGGGAAAGCTTCACGAGTGGTGAAATAGGGCTGCAGGTGTTTCTCTGTCTCTCTCCCTCACTATCACCCCCTCCCTTCTCAATTTATCTTTGTCTCTAATATAAATAAATAAACAAAATTTGTGTGGGATGTCTTGGTTTTCATGCTACAACAGATTACCAGACTCATAGCCCAACAGAAATAGGTTCTGTACAGCTCTGGAAACAACCAGAGCCAAGGGGTAGGCAGGGCTGTACTCCCCCCCACCCCAGCCTCACGCCCACCACCAGAAGTTGCTAGAGGGCATCTCTCCTCACCTTTTCTAGTTTCTGATGGTTTCTAGGGTTTCTTGACTCGTGATTGAGTCACCCATTTCTCCCTCTCCCCTCCTCCAGTGCTCAGTGAAACTGACTTTTTTTTTTTTTCCCTCTAGGGTTATTGTGGAGCTCAGTGCCTGCACTATGAATCCGCTGCTCCTGGAGGCCATCTTTTTTCCATTGTTGTTGTTGCTGCTGCTATTGTTTGTTTTTGGATAGCAGGCAGAGAAGTTGAGAGAGGTGGGGAAGACAGAGAGGGGGAGAGAAAGATAGACACCTGCAGACCTGTTTCACCACTTGTGAAGTGACCCCCCTGCAGGTGGGGAGTTGGGAGCTCAAACTGGGATCCTTGCGTTAGTCCTTGCATTTTGCACTATGTGCTTAACCCGCTGTGCTACCACCTGTTTCCCACCCCCCATCCCAGTTTTTAATCCGGACAGTTATTGGGTGCAGGGCTCGTCCTGAATCTAGGGATGATGCCAACTCCAGGTCCTTCTCGTTTCACCTCTGCAAGGACCCTGTCCCAAATCAGGCCGCCCTCACAGTTTTCAGACATGGGCAGATGAGGGAGGGGTTTGACCTCCTACATAAAGATTCCTTGCTTTGTCCTAGTTTACTCTGAAGATCAAACTGGCCTCTGTTCATGCCCTTTTGAGACTGTCTACTCGAGAAGTTCACACAGCCCAGTGACCCCTTGTGCCCGGACACCACCTCTTTGGGCCACTGTCAGTCATTTATTCAGTCATTCACATACTCTACAGGCGCATATGAATTTGTATAGTAATAAAAAGATAACGGAGGGAAGCTGCGCTGCTCCGAACTGTCCCCCTTTCACGAGAAGGCCAGTGTGGTTGCCCAGCCCTGCATTTTGTGATTTTTCATCACTTGCCTGTATTAAAAGGTGCCACTCACCAGAGCTTTCCCTGAAGAAATTCACAAGTCAGGAGCGTGTTCAAAGGCGGCATGAGGCAACAGAGCATTGCCTGCCAGGCCTCCAGCCTAACAGCAGGAAAATATGGTGAGCACATGTCCAAGGAAGGAGGGGCACTCCTGGCTATGTGACCCCTGAGCTTAATAAACAGCTACACTATAATACAGTTATGAGTCTTTTCTGCCCCCATGCTTTCCCATTTCGACCCTGCTTTCTTCTCCCTCCTGACAGAGGGCACCTGAGACCCTCCAGGCTGACCTCCAATAACACCCTGAGATTAAAAATAAATAAATCAGGCAAGGGAGGAGAAGGCATAATGGTTCTACAAAAGACTTCTGTGCCTGAGGCTCCAAGCTCCCAGGTTCAATCCCCAGCACCACCATTAGCTAGAGCTGATCAAGTGCTCTGGTGTTTCTCTCTGTATCTCTCATTAAAATAAAATAAATTAAAAAATAAGCCAAGGGGCAAGAGATAGCTCAGTCAGTAGAGCACATACCTTGCCGTGTAATAGGGTCAGGGGTTGAAACTCGGCAGGTGCAAGGCAGCCCCGTGCTGGGCTCCCTTCCTTGGTGGCCATCTTATGAGGGTGAGGGCCAGAGATCTTAAAAGTCAGAGTATGGGCAGGGCAGTGTTTTTTTTTTTTTTTTTCAAATATCACATATGGTGTCTTCGTGTTTATTTTATCATTTTATTACTTTTAAAATATCATTTATTATTGGTAGAGACAGAGAGAAATGGAGAAGGGAGGGGGAGATAGAGGAAAGAGACAGAGAGACACCTGCAGCCCTGCTCCACCACGTGTGAAGCTTTTCCCCCTGCAGGTGGGGGCCGGGGGCTTGAACCCGGGTCTTTGAGCACTTTAATGTGCCAGGCCCCATGACAGTGCTTCTGGTAGAATCTATTCCCTTGCTTTTCAATTAGATTCATTTGCTAGTAAAAGAGGAAAAAAAGAGGAGGGGGGGGGATGAATCTCTGTCACATGCAATGCCGGGGACTGAACCCAAGACTTCATGCTCACGTTCACACAATGGAGACCAAGGTCAGCTTTGCATGGGCTGTAGTCCTCTTTCCTGTAGGCATCGTCAGGGGTTCAGGAAGTAGGGGCAACAAGGGGGGCACTGGAGACTGACAGCCTGTAGTGACCCAGCTGCCATGATCACTGTGGCCCCAGCATCTCACTGCCCATCACCCCCGACCCCCTCCCCACACACACACAGAACTAGGCACTTGCAGGGTTACCCTGAAGCATCCAGGTGGTTGGGGGTAACTGTGGCTAGGTGCCTCAGACACACCTGTATAAGAACTTCAGGCCGCTCACCTGTGGCAGTCCAGCCTAAATCTCCTGTCACACGCCCTCCTGTTCTAGGCAGTGAACCATTACTGTTCACCGGGAGATACAGTCAAAATCAACCCATCCTTCTGACTCAGTTGGTCTTTTTTGCTGCGTTAGAAAGGTCACCTGCAATATTACATATGGCCAGCAGGGGACGCTAGAGGATCGTTTATAAAGCTACACAGCAACAACCAGGGCAAAAATTCTTTGGAAAAATTCTTTCTGAGCCATTAAGTTTCAGGGTGCATCACAGGTGGGACTTATCTCTAATTCTGCCCCATTAGGGATCCCTGAATCCTCGCCAGAAGAACCCTGCTCAGCTTAGGACCAGGCTGCAACTGATCAGGAAGTATTTCTAGATAGATAAGTAACTATGAACCCAGAACAAGTTTGAGATGGCCAGAGAGATCTGGACAGGGACAGCAGGAAGGGTTTGGGGCGCTGCTGGCCAGGGGCACCAGACCACAAAAGGTCATCGAGGCTGGGAAGACCCTTCCATGGAGGGGCACCATGCAGAGTTGGGAAGGGGAAAGAAAGGCCAGAGGTTCCAAGACCCCAGAGTTCACCACAGGGGGAATGTATGACAGGCTAACAAGTGGCCTCACTGTATGTCCACCTCCTAATTCCATCATTGGAACCCCCTTCAGCCTCCAGAGGATGCAAAACCCTAATGACAAGTCGGTTTCTGACCCGGTCTGGACTTCGGGCTTTCAGAAGGATGAGAAAGTTTTTTTAAAAAGCATTGTTTTTATATTATCAAGTGTGTGCCTTACGATGACAGTGGCCACCGGACAGTTAACCAGATTCCCTGGGCAACAACTTTGAGCAGAAGCACAATCAGGGAGCAAGTGCTAACTGCCTCTGCCTCCCACTGTTCCTGATGCCTCCCCCTGACTGGACTTAACTAGATAGTGAAAGGCAAGGGGTGGGTGGGTGGCAGATAGTTCATTAGCACAGCACTGACTTGCATGCACAAGATCACAGCTTCAAACTACCCCCAGCCACCAGCACTACACATGCCAGAGCTGAGTAATGCTCTGGTTTCCCTCTCATTCATAAAAATAAAAAAGTAAATAAATAACTACATCCATTAAGTCTGAGAAAGAATTAAGTCTGAGAAAGAAGCCTTATTGAAGAGGTCCTGGGCGGGGGGTGGGGGTGGGGGGGGATGGGGAGGTGGCTGGGAGAACAATGGGCTGAAGGCCCATCCTGTGCTTGGCATGGGAGTGGGGCCAGCCAACATTCAACTCTTTTCATTTCCTTTTTTCTTTTTTCTTTTTTTTTTTTCTGCTTCCAGGGTTATTGCTGGGGCTCAGTGCCTGCACCATGAATCCACTGCTCCTGGAGACCATTTTTTCCCCTTTTGTTGCCCTTGTTGTAGCCTTGCTGTGGTTATTATTGTTGTTGTTGATGTTGTTCTTTGTTGGATAGGACAGAGAGAACTGGAGAGAGGAGGGGAAGACAGAGAGGGGGAGAGAAAGACAGACACCTGCAGACCTGCTTCACCACTTGTGAAGCGACGCCCCTGCAGGTGGGGAGCCGGGGGGCTCGAACCGGGATCCTTACGCCAGTCCCTGCGCTTTGCGCCACATGCGCTTAACCCACTGCGCCACCGCCTGACCCCCTCTTTTCATTTTCTAGGACAGCCCACAATCCAGTGGCTTTTTTTCCTTCCCACAAGGACAGTCAACTCATGTCATGATGTCTGGCATTTGGAACAATTCCTGAAGCCATCTTGACTTCTTGACTGGTTAGGCTGGAGTGTCCACTTGGCAAAATTAGCACTGAATATAAAAAGGTAGTGATAATAGTAAAAAAAAAAGTATATAATCTAAGCAAATGAAAATGATGATACTGGTGAGAGCCTTAGGAATCGACACTTCTGAGCCACCTTGATAAAAAATGACAGAGCTGGTGTACGTTTTTGTAAACATTATTTGGAATCCATGCTGGGAGATTTTTTTTTTTTTCTCAGTAGTTGCATTGTTGGGAATTTTCTCAAGGAATAATGAAACAGAGGTATGAAAGCTTGGAGGATGTTTCCTTTCCAGTGGCAAGAAATCAACCCACAATTGTGCAGAACTTAAAAAAAAAAAGGTGGCTATGTGGTGATGCACTTGGGTAACTGCAGGTTATTATGTGCAAAGACCTGGGTTCCAGGCCCTGCTCCCCACCTGCAGGGGTGGGGAAGCTTAACTAAGGATGAGAGAGCTGGAATGTTTACCCAGCACCTCATCGGGTAAGGATGACCTCCAGAACTTTCTGTCCCAACACACCTGCCTGCCTCTGCCAGGTACAGGGTGCAGGGACCTGAGGCTCCGGGGAGACCCAGGCTCAGAGGCTGTTGAGGTGTGAGAGCCCATGAAGAGTGGACAAGCTTCACCAGCCTCTACCACAGCATCATCCCTGGGGCAGGAGGCAGCTCAGTGTTTGAGCACAGGACTAGCTAGCATGCCTGAGGTCCTAGGTTCAATCCCCGGCATCACCCCCTGCCGGAGCTTTGGTCTGCCACTGCCTGGGATCAAAGTCTGCTCCAAGATGTATGTGCTATGAGTTCTAAACAAACAGATGTTCACATGTAGCTAAGAGAAACACTGGGAGAACACGGGGCATGAAAGCCTTTAAAGTCCTGGCCCTCTAAAAAAATTTAATTAATTAACTATTTTTTGCCTCCAGAGTTATTGCTGGGGCTTGGTGCTTGCACTTGAAGCTACTGCTGCTATGGTCATTTTTTTTTCTTCTCTTCTCCTCTCCTCTCTTCTCTTCTCCTCTCCTCTTCTTTCCCTTTCTTTCTTTCTTTCTTTCCTTCTTTCTTATTTATGGGACAGAGAGGAATTGAGAGAGGAGGGGAAGATAGAGAGGAAGAGAGAAAGATAGACACCTGCAGACCTGCTTCACCACTTGTGAGGCGACCCCCCCCCCCACGGGTGGGGAGCTGGGGTCTCAAACTGGGATCCTTGTGTTTTGTACTATGTGCACTTAACTGGGTGCACCACCACCAAGTCCCCAAGATTTATTTTTTATTCATTTATTTTATGAGCAAAAGAACAGAGCATAACTCTGGCTTATGCAGTGCAGGGGCTTGAACCTGGAGCCTCATACATGCTCTGTGACTCTTCTAGAGAACCAGCTCCCAGGCTGCAACCAACCCCATCTTTGAAGTAGAGCTTCTCCCTTTCTCTCTTCCCGCCTCATGCTTGAGAGAGGGGAGGGGGAGGTGGAGGAGAGGGGAGAGGAGAGAGGGGAAAAGGGAGAGGGGAGAGAGAGAGGGAGAGAGAGAGAGAGAGGAAAAATGGCTGTCAGGAGTGGAGGATTCATCATGCAGCCACCAAGCCCCAGTAATAACCCCTGTGGCAAAAACAAAGAAGCAAAAATCACTGTAGTTCATTGATACAGTGGCATCCACTAAGTCCTGAAGACAACACCAGGGAAATAGGGTCACCTCTGAATTCATTGGGACGGAGCGTGATGTTCAAACACTTCTGCAGTACAGTCTTTCGGTTTGAACACTATGCTCCGCATCTTTATTTTACTTTATCAAGTGCCTTGGCCATGGTTCTGGAAACAAAAACATTTTCATTCGGCTATCACTTGTGTGAAAATATGTCAGACAGGGCCAGGGTGGTGGCGCACCACACCGGGTGAAACACACATAGTACAGAGTGCAAGGATCCGTTCAAGGATCTCAGTTCGAGCCCTCAGCTCCCCACCTGCAGGGAGGTCCCCTCACAAGTGGCGAAGCAGGTCTGCAGGCATTTATCTTTCTTCATCTACCCATCCTCTCTCAATTTCTCTCTGTCCTATGCAATAAAATGAAAATTAAACATGTCAGACATACTTCTGGTGGGATATGCATAGATTGCTCTGGGAGGGAACCTAAGACACTGGCTAAAAATGATATTTTTAAAAGGCCACTCCTTTTTAAAAATTAATATTTTTTTACTTCTATGAAGAGGAGGAGGGAAGACCAAAACATCACTCAGTTCTGGCAGGGGGTGGTGCCAGGGATTGAACCTGGGACCTCAGGCATGCTAGCTAGTCCTGTGCTCAAACACTGAGCTGCCTCCTGCCCCAGGGATGATGCTGTGGTAGAGGCTGGTGAAGCCTGTCCTCTCTTCATGGGCTCACACCTCAACAGCCTCTGAGCCTGGGTCTCCCCAGAGTCACAGGTCCTTGCACCCTGCACCTGGCAGGCAGGCAGGTGTGCAGAAGGTTCTGGAGGTCATCCTCACCCGATGAGGTGCTGGGTAAACAGCTCTCTCATCCTTAGTGAGAGGGGACCACTCTCAGCCCCACAGTGAGTGAAGTCACAGTCAGAAGCAGAGCCTCTTCAAGAACTTCCTCCTCTTCCTCCTCCTCATAGAAAAACAAGTGTGTCTCTGTTTGTATGGGCATGGATGCACCTCTACACAAGCATTTTTATTTACAGGTGTGTAAACAGACAGCATAGATATTACGCACATAAAATACAACCACATGTACATCAAATTATAGTTACATGTTTATACACTTGTCGACACTATAGTTATTCATATGGTTAGTTATGTATATGGTATAAATATTTCACTTTATAACTATGTACTTGTTTCATTTATACAGATGCATAACGTTGGAAAACCTGCCACCTAGTTACATTTTTACATGTGACACTTCAGTCATACAGTGGCTGGAGTAGTTAGATTAAACACATAATAAAATTATATTTATAGTTATATGCTATATAAAATTATATTTATAGTTATATGCTATATCTTTTTTTTTTTTTTTTTTTTTACTGCCAACAGGGTTATTGCTGGGGCTCCGTATCCGATGGCCATTTTCTTCCTTTTATGATCCTTTTTATTTTATTTGACAGGACAGAGAGAAACAGAGCAGAGGGAAAGATAGATAGATAGGGAAAAAATAGACACCTGCAGACCTGCTTCACCACTCACAAAACTTCCTCCCTGCACGTGGGGACTGGGGCCTTGAATCTGGGCCTTGGTCCCGAGTCCTTGCATATGGTAATATATGTAGTTCACCATTTCAGGCTGTATAAATACAAACATAACCCAGTCTTGATTCACCGCTTTATATTTATAGTTAATATTCCTTTCCTTTCCTCTTGATGTTAAGAGAAGCTTACAGGGGTGTGTGTGTGTTTGTGGGTCACTTGATGGTGATCCCTGAACAAGGTGCTTGCTGGCTGGGAGGGTATGGTGGCTCCTGCAGTGACCAGCTCTCCCCAGCGGGGGCACTGTCGTCTTTCTGCTTCCTCTCTCCCCAGCGGGGCACTGTCTTTCTGCTTCCTGTCCCCTCACCCAGTGAACCCAGAGATTGCCTACTGAGAACCCACTTTCCACTCAGAGCCTTGTCTCAGAATCTATCTGGGGATCAAATAGAGACTCACCCCCTGAGGACGGAAATGTGGGGAGGAAGACTTCTTCTTTTGCTGACTTTTTTGGTTGTTGAAATCTCACATGCTTTCACAAATATCATCACCCAGGTAGAAATGCAGATGTTTCTAACATGTGAGAGTGTGAGATTAAGAGCTTGACTCTGGACACTGCTAGCCTCCCAGGCTCGTCAACCCCATACTCCCACTGGACTTGTCTGCACATTCAAGGGCCAATGTGGGGTCCCAGGTGTGGACAGGGGACTAAGAGAACAGCCTTTATGCAGCTCTGGCCGGTGTCAGCATGAGAAATACAAGCTTGAGGTTGAGGGATTTTCTGATTTTTTCAAGATGAATCTGAAGCTTGTGTTTTCACGCAGTCTCTTTCAGCTTTTCAATATTTGGAAACTGAAGGGGGAAAAAAAAGTCAAACTATATGCCAGTCATTCTCAACCTGTAGGTTGAGACACACCAAGATAACTTTGGACTTGAGCAGTTCATGATTCTAAAGCCCCAAGATGGGAGGTGTCTTGGCCCAGGGTCACTGAGTTGATGGAGAAGTAGGATATGAGCTTGGTTCTGGATGGCAGTCAGGGCAGAACATTTGCCATGTTCCTATCTTACTCCATGTGCTCTGCATGCAGGCTCCTGGCTTCAAGAACTATCATTCCACCCATTTTACAAGGAGGACAGTGATGACCAGAGAGATTGAGTGAGTTGCCCAAGACCACCCAGCTGGAAAGCAGTAGGACTTGATTCAAGCTTAGCACTCTGAGTTGGGAGCTGGGGCTTTTGGTCTCCTTTCTTTCCCTAAGGGTTACATGCTGGGGGGAGGGGGTCCAGCAAGGGAGGGGAGGATGTGGTGCCAAGTCCAGAGGGCATGAGAGAGAGACAAGTCCAGCCTGTCTTTTTTCCAGACTCTCTCTGCCCCTGGGACTCAGCCTCACTCACACGTTCACAGCTGCCAGGGATCAAAGTCTGTTCCAAGATGTATGTGCTGTGAGTTCTAAACAAACGGATGTTCACATGTAGCTAAGAGAAACACTGGGAGAACACGGGGCATGAAAGCCTTTAAAGTCCTGGTGATTGATCAGCCTCCTCTAAAAAAGAAAAAAAGAAGCTGTATTTTTATTTATTTATTTTATGAGTGAGAGAGCAGAGCACAGCTCCGGCTTATGCAGTGCTGGGACTTGAACCTGGAGCTTCATGCATGCAAGCCCTGTGACTCTCCCAGAGAACCAGTTCCCAGGCTGCAATCAGCCCCATATTTGAACTCATGCTCTTGGGAAGCTGGGGTGGAAAGGTAGGGGGGTACCCCTACTCTGGTTATGGGCTAGTAGCAGATAGCTCCAAAGGAACCAGCTCCTGTCCCCCTACCTAGGAGAGAACTATCTCCCCTCCACATAAACAGCCTACAAGCTTGTAGAACCCCTACAAATCCAGTAACAGCAAACACTGACCACTGACTGAGCAACCAAGCTGACTCTGCCAGGCACTTTGCATGCATCAAACCTCAAGGCAGGCCTCTGTGTGACTCATTTGACAGATATAGTTAAGAGCCCTGTAACCAGGGAAGCCAGGTTCCACCTGATGTCCTCCATAGCCCTTCACATCTTTAATGGGGTGGCAGTGGGTATAGGGAGAGAAATAGATCTTTGCCAACTAAAGAAATGAGGGGGCAAGGCAGGACTCAGCAGAAATGGCATTGTCATTGTCTGAGCAATGGGTAGACCAGTTGTTCCCTATTGCCTGTGCAGTAGATAGACCAGTTGTTCCTTATTGCCTATGCAAGGGTAGACCAGTTGTTCCCTATTGCCTGTGCAATAGGTAGACCAGTTGTTCCTTATTGCCTATGCAAGGGTAGATCAGTTGTTCACTATTGCCTGTGCAATGGGTAGACTAGTTACTTCTCAGAAGTAATGAGTCAGTGTTGATTTTGATGGTCATCACCTCAGCCTGACTGGTTGGTCACATGTTGAACATGACTTAGTCTTGGCAGCTTATAGAAGATCTCAAAGGCCACACAAGAGACCCTCCATTCCCTTTTCTGGTTGGCATGTAAAGATAAAGTAAGAGGGAATGAAAAGGGGCTGGGGATTTGGGGCAGTGTGGAGAGGAGCTGATGGTGGGAGAGGAGATGGTTCTGGGGCAGGAGGGCGCACCCTGTGCAGGGCTGGGTGTGGGAGGGCTCGGCTAAGATGGCAGGTGTGGGCTGTCAGAGTAGACTATAGGAGGAGCCGTGGAAGATGGGAACTTTCCATGAGTGCACCCTTGACCTTGCTCCTGCATCTGGCTGCTTCTCAAAGAGTCTTGAGGTGCCACTTCCAGACTCAGGGCTGGGGAGTGGCATGGTGACCCCTTGGTCACACATGGTTCCCAGGACCTCCAAAAGCCAGCTGCTCACATCAGGACAAACTAGTGACTTTTCTTCTGATTTTCCATCTTAGGAATGGGCTGTGGAGAGACAGCACACCCAGTGAGGAAGGCTAGTGAGGGCTGGTGCCTCAGTTTACCTGGCAATTCGAAGGCTGATGACTCATGGATTGGCTGGAAATGGAGAAAGTGAAATGGATAGAATGGGTTTCCTCAAATATCTTGGGATATCCAAACATCTATTCTGAGAATGATTTCCTTTTTTTAATTTAATTTTCATTATCTTTACTTATTTATTGGATAGAGACAGTCAGAAATTGAGAGGAAGGCGTGGATAGAGAGGGAGAGAGACAGAGAGACATCTGCAGCCCTGCTTCACCACTCGAAAAGCTTCCACCTGAAGGTAGGGAGAGAATGATTTTTTTAAAGGGCCCTGCATACAGGAAGTGCTTAATAAAGGGAGCCCAGCATCATGTAGCTCCCGTTGTGAGTTCAGAGACGATACCATTCAGGGCTGGGGCCTTTGTTTAAGTTTCAAAGCCTTGGGATTGGGATAGAGCTTACCAGGTAGAGTGCACACTTTACTATGTATGCGGACCTGGGCTCAAGCTGCTGTTACTACATGGGGACACCATGCACAGCAGCAAGAGAAACTCCACAAACAAGGGCTTTCCATGGCATTGCACCTTCTCTGTGTATATATACCAGCTCTGAAGTCCCAGGTTCAATCCCCTACACCATCATAAAGCAGAGCTGAGTGGTGCTCCAGTAAAAATGACATGACATGACATAGAATAGAATAGAATAGAATAGAATAGAATAGAATAGAATAGAATAGAATAGAATAGAATAGAATAGAATAGAAGCAGGGAACTGGACGGTTAGAACTGGGCTAAGCGCACATGGCACGAAGTACAAGCACTACTATAAGGATCCCAGTTTGAGTCCTGGACCCCATCTGCAGGCGGTTTGCTTCACAAGCGGTGAAGCAGGTCTGCAGGTGTCTATCTTTCTCTCCCCCTCTCTGTCTTCCTCTCCTCTCCCAATTTCTCTCTGTTCTATCCAACAACAACAACAGCAGTAACAACAATAACAATAACAACAAGGGCAGCAAAAATGGGGAAAAAAATGGCCTTCAGGAGCAGTGGATTTGTAGTACAGGCACTGAACCAAACTCTAGCAATAACCCTGTAGGGAGGCAAAAAAAGAAAAAAAAAAGGGGGGGGGGGAAGCTAAGTGTTTGTGCAGCTGCTCAGGCGTAAGTCCTCAGTGGGCAAAAGCCAAATCAAATGCATCTTGTTGCATCAGTAGAATGGGGTCCATTCTGCTCACTCTCCATTCCAAACAAAGCAGTGCATTTCAGACTTGAGTTCTTCCATGTCCCTGGAAGCCGAGGCACCTGCTGACTCTGAGACCAGGCTTCTGTGACAGCGTGGGGGACTTGGGAGGTGACTGAGATTCTATGCAGGTGTTAAGAGATGGATTCTGGTTTTGCATCTTTTAAATCCTACCTCTCCCCACCCTTCTCCCATGAGCATGTGTAGGCTTGCCACTGATTATTGCAAAGACACCAATGCACACGAAGTGACCCAAGTCTCTAAAGGTGGTCTACTGCGTGTGGACCCGGCACAAGACACACAGGGTTCTTGAGAAGGCACTGCTACAAGTTAGGAGATGCTTATACATATATATATATTTTCAACATATATATATGTTGAAAATCAATATATTGATTTGCTAGTACAGAGAGAGACAGAGAGGGAAGGGAGATATGGAGAAAAAGACACTTGCAGCACTGCTTCGCTGCTCATGAAACTTTCTCCCAGCAAGCGGTGGCTGGAGGCTTGAACCCTGATCTTCAAGCTTGGTAATGTGTGTACTCAATCGGGTATGCTCCTGCTCGGCCCCCAAATCTATGCTTTTGAAAGCAGAGGTGACAATCAGAGAGGGAGGCACTTAGGAGGGGGTGAGTTTGGGGGTGTTTTCTATCCTTATTACATGATTTAATTGTGACTGCACATAGTTGGATTCTGAGTAACATCTAACTACGGATTCTCCAAACTCTGGGGCATTTGACAAATAGCTCTCAGCAGCTGGAGGGCCAGATCAGCACATGCCAGGTCTCTGGACCTGAGCTGCTGGGCCAGAAGCTGCTGCCCACTGGCACAGCTGGTTCGATGGTGGCAAACAATGGGCTGAAAGGGCACAGCTGGTGCCTCACGCTCGGGAAGGGGCTGTGGTTGCAGCTCGAGTGGAAGGTGAGGGATGTGTCCGGAGATTGAGAGTTCCCGGAGTACCTCACCTCACTTCTCCTCATCCATCTCTCTCTATTGTCTGACTACCTGCCTCTGTTGATCTATCTATAGTTCCACCCTATTATTATCTGTGTATATCTACCTTTCATTGATTACATATCTATCTATCTATCTACACACATCATTTATCTATATACCTCTACTGACCTACCTCTTTTTAAATGTTTACTTATTTATTATTGGATAGAGACATAGAGAAATTGAGAAGGGAGGGGGAGACAGAGAGGGAAAGAGACGGAGAGGCACCTGCAGCTCTGTTTCACAACTCTTGAACTTTCTCCCAGCAGGTGGGGAGGGGACCAGGTCCTTGCACATTGTAGCATATGTGATCAGCCAGGTGTGCCACCAGTCTGGCCCTCTGCCCTATCTCTGTAGCCACCTGGTATCTGTATCTGTCCCTGCTGTTCATCCTTATGAATTATCCATCGCCCACCTGTGCCTGTCCAGTTGTACCTTGCCTTTTAGAAAATCTGTGCTCAAGTGTATGTTCCCTATTATATTTTTTGCATCAGAGCTGGGGAGACAGCCTAACGGTCATGCTAGTGACTTTTAGGGCTGTGAACCCTCAGATTCAATCCCGAGAACCACCCTAAACCAGAACCAAGCAGTGTGCTGGTTAAAAGATAACAAACTATTTTGCTTAAGATGCTTAATTCTTGGGCAGGGGAGATAACATAATGGTAATACAAAAAGACTCTCACACCGGAGGCTCCAAAGTCCCAGGTTCCACCCCCAGCACCACCATAACCCAGAGCCATGTCCATGGCTGAGCAGTGTGCTCTGGTAAAGAAAAAGCCACAGTTGTCAGTGGAAATAGACTGTGTGTTAGCTTCACAAAGGGGAGAGAAAATGGTTTCTGAGATCGAGCAGACATCTAATAAATCTTGGAAAGTGTACTCATATTTGAGACTATGCTCATACATTTTCTTGGCTCAGTGGATCAAGACAAAAAGCAAAAGGGAACTGTTTGACCCTGGAAATCGTCGAGCACATGCCCTCCCAATCTTCCCCACCCGCTCCTTCCTCCTTCCTGCATCAGCATCACCAGACTACCCAGCACATACCGTTTCATACCCTGTTTTTTATTGACTGGCTGTAAACATGACATTCTGCTCCTGACGTCTTGTGAGAATAGATGGACTCTGGTGGGAGCTGGGCATGGGAGGGAGCATTTTAGTCACCACTGGAGAACCAGGCCACCTCTCTGTCCATGGCTGAGGTCTTCCCGTCCTGCTGCGGTGTGTGTGTGTGTGTGTGTGTGTCCCTGAATCTCTCCATTTTCAAAGGCGAGCCCAGGTGGGTGGGCTTGGTCCTTCCGAGTCTCAGGGGGCAGAAGCAGGGCTTGACTCCTGGGCACCCCCTGCACCCTCTGCCAGCCCCACCCCCTGTATCCAGCTCCGGCTGTCACGTGTCCCCCTCCTCCCGGCTGGCCTCCACAATCCAGTGCTCTGGGGAGGGTCCCAGCCTCCAGCTGCCTTTGATCAGCCCAACATCTGGGAGACTCGGCACTTGAAGAACGCTGACTGATGATCAAAGGTGGGAACGCTGTGACAGCTGAGACTTGGCAAGGACCCAGCCAGTCTAATGCACCGGCTGGGGGAGGGGGAGGCACAGAGAAGTAAGTGGGGAAGGAGAGGAGCCACCCTGCCACACACCCATGGGGGGTGGTGGGTGGTGGAAAGGGACCTGGCCCTCAGGACAACCGTGAAGTTTAAGAGCTTTGCTTCTGTGACCGTGACTGCTCAGTGTCTCAATTTCCCCCCTCTGCAAAATGGGAAGAAATGGACAAAATGGCCCAGAAGTGGTGAGAATAAGCAGAGCTTGGCTTCTCCAGGAGGATCACTGATGCCAGCTGCCTGCAGGCTGTGCTGGCAGGACTGTCCTTGTGCCTGGTGCCGGCCTGAGAGAGCAGTGACCCCCCCAGCATCTGTCCAAAACTTCTAGTGACTGTAGACAGGTCCAAAAACCATTGCGGGACGGGACTCAGTTTCCCCATCCTGCGATGAGCCTGGGGCTTCTGCAAGGATCCTTTCTCTCCACACTTGGCTACAGGACGTCTGAAGTCTTTGGATGGACAATCACACAGCCAGAGGCCAGCCCAGCGTTCACCCCAAGTGGAGGTGGGCCTGGCTGTTGCTCCAGGGGTCCAGTGCACAGTTACAGGTCTGGGGCACAAAACAAGTGTTCTCCCACTCCCCGTGTTACCTGGCTGAGGTGGAATGCCATCTCCCATGGCAACAGACCTGACATTTCAAACTCCTTGGCTGTGACACTTCCAGCAGTGTTTGTTATATGTACACAGAATTTAGATGGACAGACCAGCACACTGGATTATCACCAGCAGAGAAGGGCACCTTCTCAGCAACCCCCCTCCCCCCAAAAAAAAACCCTTTTCTATTCACTCCTCCTCCATGGAAACAGCTCCCCCCCATTTTCTTTAAACTTTTATATAAAAAATTTGTTGCCACCAGGGTTATCACTGAGGTTCAGTGCCAGCCAGTACTATGAATCTATTGCTCCTGGTAGCCACTTTTTATGTTTTTTTTTTTTTTTTCTGTTTCTATTTTGTTTTGATAGGACAGAGAGAAACTGAAAGGGGAGAGGAGATAGAGAGGAAGAGAGAAAGATAGACACCTGCAGACCTGCTTCACCGCACGTGAAGCTTACCCCCTACAGGTGAGGAGTGGGGGCTGAGACCCTGGTTCTTGAGCATGTGTGCTTAACTGGGTGGGCCCTTGCCCTGTCCTCTGTTTCCCTCTTTCAATAGTTAATAAATTATTTTTCCTCCAGGGTTATTGCTGGGGCTTGGTGCTGGCATTTTGAATTTGCTGCTCCTGGTGACCATTTTTTTAAAAAACATTTTATTGAATAGGACTGAGAGAAATGGAGAGAGGAGGGGAAGACAGAGAGTAGGAGAGAAAGATAGACACCTGCAGACCTGCTTCACCGCTTATGAAGCTAATCGTCTCCCTCCCCCCAGGTGTGGAGCCGGGGGATTGAACCAGGATCCTTGTGTGGGCCCTTGCTCTTTGTACTATGTGCGCTTAACCCAGTGCATCGCCGCTTGGCCCTCTTAATTAATTCATTTTATTGCCACCAGAGTTATCACTGGGGCTTGGTACCTGCAGGACAAATCCATTGTTTCCTGCAATTATTATTACCTTTACAGATTGAGACAGAAATATAGAAGGGGGTGGCCGGGCAGTAGCGCAGTGGCTTAAGTGCATGTGGTGCAAAGTGCAAGGACTGGCATAAGGATTCCCGTTCGAGCCCCCAGCTTCCTACCTACAGGGGAGTCACTTCACAGGTGGTGAAGCAGGTCTTCAGGTGTCTGTCTTTCTCTCTCTGTCTCTGTCTTCCCCTCCTCTCTCCATTTCTCTCTGTCCTAGACAACAAGGATGACATCAATAATAACAATAAAACAACAAGAGCAACAAAGGGGAAAATAAATAAATATATAGAAAAATCAGTAAAAAAAAAAAAAGAAATAGAGAAGGGAAAGAGAGAGATACTCCCAGTCCTGCTCCACCACTTATGAAACTTCTCTCCTGCTGGTGAGGACTCAAAGCTTGAACCCAGGTCTTTGGGTCTTTGTGTATGGTAATGCATGCGCTCTACTGGGTGCAGCACTGCCAGGTCCCTCTCCTTAGTTTTTCACTAACCAATTAGTTAATTAATTTCCTTGCCATCAGGGTTATCGTTGGGGTTTGGTGCCTGCATGACGAATCGACCGTGCAGCCCCCATTGCTTTTTTTGTCTCTTTCCTTTTCCTTTCTGTTTTATTTGATAGGACAGAAAGAAATTGGACAGAAGGAAGGTAGAGAGGGAGAGAAAGATAGACACCTGCAGACCGGCTTCACCGCTTGTGAAGCTTCCCTCCTGCGGGTGGGGAGCCAGGGCTTGAACTTGGGTCTTTGCACATGGTAATAACGTATGTGCTGTACTGGGTGCACCTCCGTCTGGCCCCCTCCCCTGATTTTTATTTGATGCATGCTCACCAGAGGCCTGACGCAGCCAACCTGCTGTGACTCCTCTTTACAGATGAGAAAAGAGAGGACACAGGGTCTCTCTCACTGGCCTACTGGTCACATACCAGGGTGGGGTGTGTGTGTGTAAAAGCTCTGAGTCCTGAGGGAAGAGACTGAGCTCTTGCTGCTAGGGGAATCAGGCTCTCGGGTGTGGGTTAGGAGAGTGGAATTTGGGGCCCGAGGGTGTGAGGGGGAGCTTGGAATAGCTGTATAGCACCTGCTTTGAGGAAACACTGTCCAGTGGCCCCAGGAGCTCTGTGACGCCCTTGAACTTGCCCTGCACGTGCCTGATCCTCCCATTTCTCTGCCCCAAAGCATCACTGGTCCTGTCCATGCAGGAACATGCTGGCAGCACCACCCAGAATCCCTCTCTGATTTCATGTAGCCTTTTACAAAAGATGCACTCATATTCAAAAGAGAGACCAGAGCTCAGCTCAGGACTGGCACAGGGTGGTGCCAGGGAATAAACCTGGGGCATCTGGGACCCCAAGTGCAAGTCTGATGGGCTATCCCTGTATGTTATCTCCCTAGCCCTTCCTCTCTCTCTCTCTCTCTCTCTCTTTCTCTCTCTCTCCATATATATATGGCTTGTTGCAGGGCTTAAGCTTTACAGTAAAGTCACTGATGTGAATACAATTTCATTACACACCAGTTCCTCACAATTCTCCCCCCTCCTTCCCCAGAGTCCTTTGCTGTGAGGCTAGACACTGTGCCCTGCCCTTGTGTTCTCCCTCCCTCTCCCTATTTCTTACAAGTGAGATCATTTGGTATTTGTCCTCTTTGCAAGATGATGCAAAGGAGACCACTAGTATTCATTTTTTAATAGCTGAGTAGTATTCTGTTGTAGTATTCTGTTGTGTGTATATACCACTTTTTTTTCCCCCAGAGCACTGCTCACTCTGGCTTATGGTGGTCTGTGGGATTGAACCTGGGTACCTGGGAGCCTCAGGCTTGAGAGTTAGTTTGCACAATCATTATGCTATCTCCCCCACTTTTTTTTTTTTGCCACTCAGCTGTTGTTGGACATCTGGGTTGTTTCTAGGTTTTGGTGATTATAAACTGAGCCTGTACATATTTTTAATGTGTAAATCTCTGCTTGGAGCTGGAGGCAGAACCTGTGTGTGTGTGTGTGGAGGGGGGAGGCAATGCCCTTGGGAAGTGACTGCAGGGAGCAAGAGATATAAGGCGAGAAGACCTGAGGTCCCTGCTTCCAGGTTGTGTTGGAGGTGGGGGTCACCAGAGCCATCATAAGTCCTGGGACAGACTTACCTCACTGCCTGGGTGCCCCTGGACTGTGCTGGTCACAGGAATAAGAGGTGGCTTGAGTGGATAAAAGACATGGCCCTGGGGGTCTGAGACTGCAGACACCTGGGGCTGGGACTGGCTCCTTCCCCCAAGACCAGCTGGACCCCTGCATTCTCCTGTGCCCACCCCACCCCCACCTCATCCCTGTGTGCCCACTCTCCTTCCCACCTCCACTCTAGCACCGCCCCTGAGGACACAGCACAGCTCCTGCCCTGCCTGAAGGGACCTATAGGCTGTGTTTGTGAAAACCCCATACGGATGTTCTCATCTGTTTGGAAGTATTGTCCTGCTGACACAATCGGTGAAGACAAGGCTGTGAGGGAGCCGGGAAGTGGCACATCAGGTTGAGTGCACATGTCATCATGTGCAAAGATGTGGGTTCAAGCCCTCCAGTGATAACTTGAAGGGGGGAAATTTCAGGAGAGGTGAAGCAGGGCTACAGGTCTCTCTCCCTTCTCTCTCTCAATCTCACTGTCCTGTCAAATAAAAAATAAATTTAAAAATATTTAAATTGTTATTATCTTTATTTACTTGATAGAGACAGCCAGAAATTGAGAGGTAAGGAGGAGATAGACAGGGAGAGAGAAAGAGAGACAACTGCAGCCCTGCTTCTCCACTCGCAAAGCTTTCCCCCTGCAGGTGGGGACCAGGGGCTTGAACCTGGGTCCTTGTGCATTATAACATGTGTGCACAACCAGGTGTGCCACCACCTGGCCCCTAAAATATTTATTAAGATACAAATGTATAGATAAGTAGCACTTATAGACTATTTTAATTAACAGGAAGAAAAATGGAAGCGGCTGTGCTGGCAGAGGGTGGGTCCCCCGGTCAGTCGTGGCTTGTGTCCTCACCGAAGGGGGTGAATGGGACACAGAGCTGTGTGCACAAGGGCTGACAGGTGTGTGTGGGGAAGGCAGGCACAGGGGAGGGAGCATCTACTTACTCCCTGGGAGAATGGCAAGGAACAGGCCTCCCCCCAGCCTCAGAGGGAACCAGCCCTGCTGACAGAGCCTACAGTTTAAACCCGCACAGAATCTTGGAAGCTACTTTCGGAAGTTCTCAAACCTCCCCAGGTATGTTGGGGACTTCAGAGACCCTCAGAAGCTGGTTAACTCCTCAAAGAGCCAGGGTGACTTCCTGATTTGTGAGAGGATAGGTACATCCCTGGGCTGAGTAAATTAAGTGGATTTGATAGATTAAAAAAATATATATGTTTATTTATTATTTATTTTATATTTATTTATTTTCCCTTTTGTTCTCCTTGTTGTTTAACATCGTTGTAGTTATTGCTATTGTTGTTGGAGAGGACAGAGAGAAATGGAGAGAGGAGGGGAAGACAGAGAGGGGGAGAGAAAGACAGACACCTGCAGACCTGCTTCACCGCCTGTGAAGCGACTCCCCTGCAGGTGGGGAGCCGGGGCCTTGAACCGGGATCCTTCCGTAGGTCCTTGCGCTTTGCACCACATGCGCTTAACCTGCTGCGCCACCGCCCAACTCCCTAAAAAATATTTATTTATTTATTATTGGATAAAGATAGAGGAAAATTGAGAGGGGAGGGATATAAAGAGGAGGGAGAAGGAGAGGGAGAGGGAGAGGGAGACCTGTAGCCCTGCTTCACCACTCATGAAACTTTCCCCCTGCAGGTGGGGACCAGGGGCTTGAACCTGGGTCCTTGTGCACTGTAACGTGTGCACTTAACCAGGTGCACCATCACCTGGCTGATTTTTTTTTTTTTTTAAATGAGCAACCTCATGGAGACATAATTGCTGAGATAGGGACAAAGTCTCTCTGTTGGCCAGGAAGGGTGTGGGTGCTAGGGATGGTGGGAAGGGGCCCAGGGGATGGTCACTGGTGCTGTCTGCTTCTGCTGCCCTGGGATCTGACTCTTGCAGACCAGAGACGGTGACACGGGGTGGGGAGGCTGTGTCTCTCCTCATGGTGGCCCACGGTCTTAGCAGACAGGCCACAGCCATGTTCTGTGAGGACTGAGAGCCTTCTGTAGCAGCTATGTGATAGGACATCCTCAGGCTTCTGTGGGCAGAGAGCTAGGGAACAGGACCCCCGGTGTGGGGGGGTCTTCATCTGGGATGCATAAGCTCAGCTTCTCTGCCTCTGTTGAACAGGGAACTGATGGTCTCTACTCCCCACACACTCAGGCCAAAGCCCAGGCTTTGCTGGAATCTGCCCCAACCCAGGCTCCTTTCCCCCATTCCCCTGCAGGTGGGGGAGCGGGGGCTTGAACCTAGCTCCTTGTTCATTCATGGTAATATTTGCACTTAGTTGGGTATGCTACCACCTGCCCCACCTGCTGGAACTGCTTTTAAGGAGCCCTGCTGTTTTTTTTCTTTTTATTTAATAAAAGGAAAAATATGTTTAGGAGCCAGGAGGCAGTTCACCTGGCAGAGTGTATATACCTCACTGTGTGTGAGGTCCTGGGTTTTAGCCCTGGTGCCTCACAGGAGTACCACACAATACTGGGTAGCTGTACATGGGTGGTGGAGTGATGCTTTGTGTTCCATCTATCATCTATCTATCTATCTATCTATCTATCTATCTATCTATCTATCTATCTATCTAAAGCAAAGCATGGAAAGCTGAGCAGGGGCCCAGGTGCTGGCTCACATGACTGAGTGCACACATTATAGTGCTCAAAGACCCAAGTTCAAGCCCCTCATCCCCACTTGTGGTGGGGGGAGGGATGCTGCACGACCTGTCAAGCAGGTCTTCAGGTATCTCTCTCTCTCTCTCTATTTTAAAATTTATTATTGGATAGAAACAGAGATAAATTGAGAGGGTAGGGGGAGCTAGAGAGGGAGAGAGACAGAGAGACACCTGCAGCCCTGCTTTACCACCTGTGAAGCTTTCCCCCTGCAGGTGGGGACCAGGGGCTTGAACCAGAGTGATGAGAATGCTTAACTAGGTGCACCACCATCGGGTCCCTCTCTCCCCCTTCTTTATCTCTCCTTTTCCTCTCTGCATTTCTCTGTCTCCAAAATATTAAAATAATGGTACTAGTCAAAGCATAGGCAGTTGGGCTGGAGGTGGGGCAAGGAGGGGAATGCCTGATGCTGGGTGGATTGGTGCATGCACAAGGCTCTGGGTTCATTTTCTGGAACCAGACTTAAGAGAAGAAAAAAAAAGCAGGGTGAGTAATGTGTACTGGGCTGAGGGGGTGGGCGGCCGGTGGCAACCTTCCTCCCTGCACTTCAAGACTCCGGCTGTGGGTGCTAAACCAGGCTCATGCCAGCCTAACAGAGCTGCAGGTTACCCCCCCCCCCCCCGCGAGGGCTGATGACCCAGCCGCCTGACCCACAAAGCTCCTAAGAAAATGCGCTCAGCCCACAGGCTGCGGCCGTGGTGGCGGCGACAGGCCTTCCCAACGTCCGCAGCTGATATTTATGTGGTGACCCAGGCCCAGCAGGAAGTGCGTCCCAGACATGACCTAATCCCCTCCTCTGGGTATCAGGAGGGTGGCTGGCTCCCAGCCCAGGTCCTGCAGAAGAGACTCCAGCACTGTGAGGACTACACCCGTCCCTCACTGCTGTCTGCAGGTCCCCAGCCTCTGCTCATCTCTGAAGGTTCTGTCCACCAGCATCTCTCTTGAAAGATGACTCAGAGCACAGGAGGTGGTCCAATGGGTAGAGCACATGCTTTGCAAACCTGAGGCTCCAGGTTCAAAGTTCTCTCCCTCCTCCCCATGCCTACGTCTGAGTGATGCTCTATTTGGTCTCTCCTCCCCATGCCTATGTCTGAGTGATGCTTTATCTGGTCTCTTGGTCATGAAATAAAATTAAAAAAAATTATATTTGTTGGATAGAGACAGTGAGAAACTGTTACCATGTGCAAGGACTTGGGGAGCTTCATGAGCAGCAAAGCAGGTCTGCAAGTATCTATCTCTCTCTCCTTCCCCTCTCAATTTCTCTCTGTCCTATCCAATAAAATAGAAAAAAAAAGGTAAAAAATGGCCGCTGGGAATGGTGAATTTATAGTGCTGATACCGAGCACCAGCAATCAAGTTGGTGGCAATTAAAAAATAAAGGAGTCGGGCGGTAGCGCAACAGGTTAAGCGCATGTGGCGCAAAGCGCAAGGACTGACATAAGGATCCTGGTTTGAGCCCCCAGCTCCCCACCTGCAAGGGAGTTGCTTCACAGGCGGTGAAGCAGGTCTGCAGGTGTCTGTCTTTCTCTCTCCATCTCTGTCTTCCCCTCCTCCCTCCATCTCTCTGTCCTATCCTACAACGACGACATCTATAACAATAATAACTACAACAACAATAAAAAAACAAGAGCAACAAAAAGGAAATATTTAAAAAAAAAGGTTTTGAGGATGGAGTTCAGGCAATAGCTCCCTGGTTGAGTACATGTTTCCATGTGTAAGGACCTGGGTTTGAACCGCTGGTCTCCACCTGCAGGGAGGAAGCTTCACCAGTGGTGAAGCAGGACTGCAGGTGTCTCTATCTTTGTCTCTCTCCCTATCTCCCCTTGATCCCTCAATGTCTCTCTGTCCTATCAAATAATAAAGAAATATCTTAAAAAATGGCTTCAAGGGCTGGAGCTCTGCTCTCCTCTCTCCTGGGAGTGACATGCAAACAGTCCTCACGGAGTGGGGGCACCCCCAGACCCTCTCCCCCCCACATGTTCACCTTTCCTCTGCCTGGTGCTTGGCTGTGTCACAGAATAAGCCTCTCGTGAGCCCAGTTGGGCTGCTCTTCCCGGCGAGGGCCACTGGCAAAGCTATGAGCTGCCTTCCTCTGCCCTGCTCAGATTCAGCTGGGCCCTCCCACCCTAACCTGGAAGCTGGTGTCCAGAGGCAGCCACGTTGCCTCCCCCTCTATTGTCATCAGTCTGAATGTTCTTGGAAGCACTGAAAAGGTGATTTTTGATTCTTTTCCCCAGATCATTTGTAAAATCATCTTGATGCCAAAGAACAGGCTGGTGAGGACAGCCCCTGGGTGGACGAGCTTTAAAGAGAGGCTGGCTTCGACCAAGCTGCAGACACTACTATGATTCCACCCTGACCCCCTGGGCAGACAACCTCACTGTGTGTCCCAGAACATTACCTCTCCACAGCCCTACCTGCACTGGGGAAAGATAGAAACAGGCTGGGGTTATGGATCGACCTACCAACATTCATGACCAGCAGAGAACCATTTACAGAAGTCAGACCTTCCACCTGCTGCACCCCATAAAGAATTTTGAAAGAATTTTGGCTTATACTCCCAGAGGGGGAGAAATGTTAGCAAAATATGACCAGAGGGCTCTGAAATCCTATTCTACTGGGACCTGAAATGTCTGTCACTGGGAATTTTTTTTTTTTTTAGTTTATATCATTTACTATGAAATAACTGCATATACATGTTGTAACTACTTAAGAAGTACAAAGCAGTGCATTGAAATAGTTTAAAATTGTTTTTCTAACAGGGTGCTTTATGTAGTCAAATTCTATATATTTTACCACAAACACTGTTGTCTGAGAATACGACATACACATTATAACTTAAAACACTACAAACATATTATTGACTTCTAATGTTAAAAGAATTGAGATCTTACTGAAGTTTACATTTCTGTATTAAAAAATCAACACTATTGCAAACCAATATTCTAAAAGACTGCCTCTTAGAAATGTGTTTTTAATGACAGGGTTAACATTAAATGATAAAAAGAATGAATGCCATCCTAGATAGTATAAAAATGTGTAAATATGAAAGTAGTTCCCTGCTTTAACTTCAAATGTACATTTCAAGCTTCCTTAAATTTTACTTAAAAAATTTCACAGAAGCATCTTAATAACTGAAATATGCACTCTAGAATAAAGAGACTACTTGGAATAGGCTATCATAACCCATGTTGACAAAGCATTTTATTCAGAATACCCATTACATAATCACAGAGGAAAAGCAGGTTATTTTGTTACTTTCTTTTTTATTTATTTATTAAAAAAAGTAGACATTGGGAGTCGGGCACGTGGTGCAATGTGCAAGGACCGGCTTAAGGATCCCAGTTTGAGCCCCCGGCTCCCCACCTGCAAGGGAGTCGCTTCTCACAGGCGGTGAAGCAGGTCTGCAGGTGTCTTTCTCTCCCTGCTCTGTCTTCCCCTCCTGTCTCCATTTCTCTCTGTCCTATCCATCAACAACGACATCAATGACAACAATAATAACCACAATAATGTTAAACAAGGGCCACAAAAAAGGAAAAATAAAGATAAAAAAGCAGACATTAACAAAACCGTAGGATAGAAGGGGTACAATTCCACACAATTCCCACCACTAGAACTCCATATCCCATTCCCTCCCCTGATAGCTTTCCTATTCTTTATCCCTTTGGGAGCATGGACTCAAGGTCATTGTGGGATGCAGAAAGTGGAAGGTCTGGCTTCTGTAATTGCTTCCCTGCTGAACATGGGCGTTGACTGGTTGATCCATACTCCCAGTCTGCCTCTCTCTTTCCCTAGTAGGGTGGGGCTCTGGGGAAGCGGAGCTCCAGGACACATTGGTGGGGTTGTCTGTCCAGGGAAGTCTGGTCGGCATCATGCTGGCATCTGGAACCTGGTGGCTGAAAAGAGAGTTAATGTACAAAGCCAAACAAATTGTTGAACAATTATGAACCTAAAGACTGAAATAGTGCAGATGGAGAGTTGGGGGTACTCACTGCAGATTTTGTTACTTTCTACCTATTGGTTTGAGTTGGATGACTTGTAAAGGACAATGCACTAACTAAGAGGGTTTAATATTCCTTTTTTTTTTTTTTTTGCCTCCAGGGTTATCCCTGGGGCTCGGTGCCTGCACTACAAATCCACTTCTCCTGGAGGCCATTTTCCCCATTTTGTTGCCTTTGTTGTAGTTATTGTTTTTGTTGTCATGGATGTTGTTATTGTTGGATAGGACAGAAAGAAATGGAGAGAGGAGGGGAAGACAGAGAATAGGAGAGAAAGACATTTGCAGACCTGCTTCACCGCTTGCAAAGCGACTCCCCTGCAGGTGGGGATCTGGGGGCTCCAACCAGGATCCTTACGCCGACACTTGCGCTTTGCACCATGTGTGAATATTACTAGTCCTTAAGATAAATACAACAGTTTAAACAATGAAATAAAGCCATGTAATTTGAGACAAGCTGCATTTTTGGTGGACAAAGTTTCAGTCTTCTGAGTAAAATTCAAATTGTAGAAACTGAATTGAACTTAAATATCATCAATGTCTTCATCATCATTCCCCAATATCATCAAACTGAATTTCATCATCATCTCCAGGACCAAATGTGTCAGTTTTACTGGTTTTAGCATGTTCTGGAAGTTGGCCATATGCCTTCAGACTTCTCCCTTCATCTGCATTGTACTTTACAATTACATCAGCCTCATTTATCCTGATACTCGCACAGACCAAGCAATATCATGCCTGAAGTATTTATCCATATCGACTTCCTCACTTTTCCTCTTATATGACAGTCTCTTTACACCATCAAAACACATGGCTTCCAGTTGTCCATTTCCCAACATGCTGATTACCTGTGCATATTCTTGACTGGCTTCCTTAAATACCAATTCTTTCTCTCTCTCTTTTTTTTTTTTTTTTCAGATTCACTTTCATCCTTACTCCACGCCTGTTTTTTCTTCCTTTACCTTTATTCTTCGGTATCCTCTGCTGTTTCCCAGGAATCTTTGTTTTTTATTCCATCACTGAGAGGGGAGAGAATCTCAAAAATACCAGAGGAAGCTTCTAAGCACTACTTCACTAGCCTGACAGGAAAGATGAAAAGGGAAGGACACCTGGAAGTAGTAAGAGGTGTAGGTGTGACTTAGAAAGGAAGTGAAGGCAGGACCATAGGGAAAAATGGGCAAGGGGGGCAGGCGGTGGTGCACCAGGTTAAGCACACGTCGTACCAGTGAGCGTCGTACCAGTGAGCAAGGATCCCGGCTCGAGCTACCCACACGGGGAGGGGAGGGTGGGGTTTGAGGGGGTGGGGGGTGTTTCTTTCCCATCGGTGAAGCAGGTGTTTATCTTTCTCTCCCCATCTCTATCTCCTCCTCCTTTCTCAATTTCTCTTTGTCCTATTCAACAACAACAACAAATGGAAAAAGCAGCCTCCAGGAGCAGTGGATTTGTAGTGTCGCACTGAGTGAGCCTCAGCCACCCAGGAGGCAAAAAGAAAAAAGAAAAAGAGGGGGCGAGGGAGGGAGGCTATTGTAATTTCTACTGGAAGGGGATTCAGACACAGAACTTGAATGGTGTGGAATTATAGCCCTACTATCTTACATGACTATTTAAATCACACACATATAGGAGAGAAGTTGGCTTCCCCACGCCCCTCAAGAGACTGCTGGTGGCTTTGTCTGCTGGGCTCAGCTTTTAGGGAAATGCAGTCTCCTTCCTCAGCCCCAGCTCCCCTCAACCTGGGACTGTCCCTGTGGAAACACTTCACTTTTGCAGAGTCTGGGCCTCCCACCACTTTGGGTTGCCTTTTCATGCAGATAGGTGTCAGAGAGAGAGGGAGAGGGAGAGAAAGAGAGAGAAAGAGAGAGAGAGATGGAGAGATATCACAGTACTAAAGCTTCTTCTGGTGTTGTAACTCCTCCCATGTGGTGCTGGGCTTCAAACTTGGGCTGCAGCATGGCCAGGCATGCACTCTATCTGGTAAGCTCTTGCTCCAAATCAGGAAACACTCCCTCCCCCCAGGCTAACATGGTCTTCCAGGTAATAGCTGTAGTTGAAAGTACAGTCATGGAGGGGTTGGCTGGTAGTGCACCTGATTGAGCATGCACATTACTAAGTTCCAGGACCCAAGTTCAAGCCCCCTGCATCCCAGCTGCAAAGGGGAAGCTTCATGAGTGGTGAAGCAGGACTGCAGGTGTCTCTTTCACCCTCTGTTAATTTTTTTTTTTTACTATCTTTATTTATTGGATAGAAACTGCCAGAAATCAAGAGGGAAGGGGAAGAGAGAGAGAGAGAGAGAGATACCTATATCCCTGCTTCACCACTCACGAAGCTTTTCCCCTACAGGCAGGCGGGGAACTGGGGAGTTTGAACCCAGGTCCTTGTGCATTGTAACATGTGCGCTCAACCAGCTGCGCCACCACCTGCTCCCCCATCTCCTCTTCCCCTTTTGATTTTTCTGTCCTATCAAGAACTAAACTAATCAGTGTAAGGATCCCGGTTCGAGCCCCTGGCTGTTCATTTGCAGGGGCGTCACTTCACAGGTGGTCTGCAGGTGTCTGTCTTTCTCTCCCCCTCTGTCTTCTTCTCCTTTCTCCATTTCTCTTGGTCTTATCCAACAATGACAACATCAATAACAATAATAACTACTACAACAATAAAAAACAAGGGCAACAAAATGAAAGTAAATAAATAAAATAAATGAATCAAGAACTCTGAGAAAGAGAGAGAGAGAGAGAGAGAGAGAGTCATTATGTAAAGGTAATGAAAGCAGCCCTTTTTGGGGGGTTGAGGAGAGGGAGAGTTCTCTGCCCTGTATCAGGGCTCAGGAAGTAACTGACTTCCCCTGTTTCACTGCTTCCTCCTTATCTGTGTCTTCCTTCTTCTCTCCCTCCCCACTGAGAAGGGGAATCCCCCATCTTCATCCACCCTGCCTTGTGTCCCTCAGGGGTGACCTGTGTGAAGCCTCAGGCCTCCTCTGTCCTCAGCGACTGGCTGGTTCTGATCAAGCCATGGTGGCAAAGCTGCTTCTCTCTACCCAGATGTCCTCGGTCCCAGAGCCTTTGCAGTTTCTTGTAGATGTTTACAGGGAGGCATATGAATGGGGAATCAGCAGGTGCTCGAGTAGAGAGACCTCTCCTCTGAGCCTCCCTGCAGAAACCACTGGGGATAACCATTGGGAGAGACTGCCCTGTGTCACGTGTCTCATGTTGCACTGCCAGCCGTTTATATCCCACTTGGGACCACCAGGGGGAGACAGGCACCCTGATGTTGGAGTTTGCGTCTCTGAATGTCTCAGCCTGGGGTTACTGGGGTTACTGGGGGACCCCCTGCCCTGAAAGGGGTTCAGGGCTCAGGAGCTGCTGTAAAAATACTCCCCACATTCTTCTCCTGGGTCCAGGGAGCTGGGGGGAGACACAAGAGATGTGGAGACAGGAACAACTCTTTTTTTTTTTTTGAAAGATTTAAAAAAAAATATTTCTTTTTCCCTTTTGTTGCCCTTGTTGTTTAACACTGTTGTGGTTATTGATGTCATTGTTGTTGGATAGGACAGAGAGAAATGGAGAGAGGAGGGGAAGACAGAGAGGGGGAGAGAAAGAAAGACACCTGTAGACCTGCTTCACTGCCTGTGAAGCCACTCCCCTGCAGGTGGGGAGCCGGGGGTTCGAACCGGGGTCCTTATAGGGTCTTTGCGCTTTGCGCCATGTGCGCTTAACCCGCTGTGCTACCGCCTGACTCCCAACAGGAACAATTCTTTGATGAAATGAAGACACAGAATCATGTGCTGCAGTTCTGCCTTTCAGGCAAACAGCTACAAGGCTGAGTGTGGGCTGAGGACCCGCCCCCCCCCTGCGTTCCCGTCTCAGTTCCGACACCTGCAGTGGTCAAGTCATTCCTGGAAGCCTCCCCAAAAGTGCCACTTTCTCTCTGGCCACAGTGAGCTTCACTGACAGGCACATCCCGACACATGTATGAGAGAGTGCAGGCATAGTATCCAGTGTATCTGACAGAATCAGCCAGTGTGATAACGGCCGTAGTATGATGTTTGTCATGACGGTGAAACACTATTTTTAAGAAATATTTTGGGGGCCGGGCGGTAGTGCAGTGGGTTCAGGGCACATGGCACGAAGCACAGGGACCAGCGTAAGGATCCTGGTTCGAGCCCCTGGCTCCCCACCTGCAGGGGAGTCGCTTCACAAGTGGTGAAACAGGTCTGCAGGTGTCTCTCTTTCTCTCCCCCTGTCTTACCCTCCTCTCTCCATTTCTCTGTCCTATCCAACAACAACAATAGCAATAATAATAATAAAAACAACAAATATAAACAAGGGCAATGAAATGGAAAAAATAGCCTCCAGGAGCAGTGGATTTGTAGTGCAGGCACTGAGTCCCAGTGATAACCCTAGAGGCAAATAATTTTAAGTAGCCAGAGAGGTGGCTTAGTGGTGGACCACCCGCTTTGTCTGTGAGAGACAGTGGGTTGGACCCTGGCCTTTGCAAGATAATGACAGAGCTGAAAACAGGTCAGAGTGCCGTGCGTGGCAGGGAGTAGGACTTTGCTCTGGCTCATAATGAAAGAAGAGAAAGCACTGGGCTGGGGTGGCCATTCAGCAGCACAAGGAAAGGGTTCCTGGGTTTCATTTCCAGCATTGCATTAAAAAAACAAGTTTGGGGGGCCAGGTGGTGGCACACTTGGTTAAGTGTACCTGTTACCAAGCACAGGGACCTGGGTTTAAGCCCCCACTCCTCATCTTTAGGGGGGATGCTTTATGATACGTGAAGCAGGTCTGCAGGTGTCTGTCCTTCTCTCCTCCTGTCCATCACCCCTCCCCTCTCAATTTCTCTCTCTCCTATTTAATACAATAGAAAGAAAGGGAAAAAGTAATGGTCACTGGGTGTAGTGGACTCCTAGTGCTGACAGTGAGCCCCAAGTCATAACCCTGGTGGCAGAAACCAAAACCAAACAAAACCAAAAATAAACAAACAAAAACCAAGTTCATCTTGGGACCAGGTGGTGACTCATGCAGTAGAGCACGTATAGGAAAGGCCCTGGGTTCAAGACTTGGTCCTCTCGTGCAGGAGAGAAGCTTTGTGGGTGGTGGAGCAGAGCTGCAGGTGTCTCTGCCTCTCTGTATCTCTCCCCCACCCCCCATCAGAAAGAATCACTGTTCTGTGCCATGTGTTCATATGCCTTTTTTTAAAAGGTATTTATTTTTTAAATATTTATATATTCCCTTTTGGTGCCCTTGTTTTATTGTTGTAGTTATTGTTGTTGCTGGATAGGACAAAGAGAAATGGAGAGAGAAGGGGAAGACAGAGAGGGGGAGAGAAAGATAGACACCTGCAGACCTGCTTCACCGCCTGTGAAGCGACTCCCCCTGCAGGTGGGGAGCTGGGGGCTCCAACCGGCATATGCCTCTTAGGTCATATTGTACACAAGAAATCCGCGGGCACCATGCCAACCTACGCACCTGCTGGGGTTTCTAGTTCATGACCACCTGAAATGAAATTCTTCAGTCTCTTTTCTGCAAACCTCGCTCCCTTCTCTCTCTGGGGAAACAGTAACCCCAGAGTCCTGTCTCCACCCTCCCACCCCCTTGGTGGGAATTGCTTTCCAGCGAGGCAAGATCTGGACACCAGGGGGCGCCCACACTCTTCAGGCTGGGGCAGCCCAGCTGGAGCCAGCGCCAGGGGAGACCTCCAGAAACTGGGCTTTGTCACTTGGCTCTGCCCTGCCACTCCCTGAGGCTGCAACAAGCAGACCAACCTCTCTGTGCCTCTGTGTCCCCTCCTAGGAACTGGGGAGAGCAGTTCTTTTACTCCCATTTATCCAACCATCACGGGTGACCTTGCGAGGAAGAGCCTGACAGCAAAATGACCTTGTGACCTTATGTCCCCTGAGAAGACCAGGGACCCTACCCAGGCTGCCCTCATTGGAGAAAATCAGCCCAGTGACCTGCATTTTTCAGGGACTCTCCTCATGTGAAACCAATTGTCATGTCTTTTTCTTTTCTTTTCTTTTTTTTTTTTTTTAGATATATAGTTTATCTTGTTTTAGAGAGGGAGAAGGAAAGGGGGGCATGAAGGGGAGAGAGAGAGGGGGGGAGGGAGGAAGGGAGGGAGGGAGAGAAAGAGAGAGAGAGAGAGAGAGAGAGAGAGAGAGAGAAACACCAGAGCACTGCTCAGCTCTGGCTTATATGGTGGAGTGGGGAATTGAACCTGGGGCTTTGAAGCTTCAGTCAATCAAATCTTTTTTGCAGAACCAGTATGAGACCACCCCAGCCTTCCACCGGAAACCAATTTTCCAAGAGGCACTTTTCTAGGACCTCAGATGCACACACGCATGTGGTGCTGTGCACACATGATTAGAACTGTGCACATGTGATTAGCACTGCCCCATTTTACAAATGGACAAAACAAGGACCGGGATGTCCAGTGCCCTGCACCAGGCCACGCTCCGACCTGTGACCTGGCGTGAGCTGAGGCGTGCTCATGCATTAAGACCCTGGCACATGCGGTGCCCAGCCTGGTGAAGTTCCCAGAGAGCTGGTGTGGGTGGAGGTGGGTTTCTCACTGACCCTGGGCGGGAGGGCGGGGCTCGAAGCTGGGTTATCTCCCCTCGGCCTTCCCACCTCTGAGGAGCTGGGGTCAGGGCCGGGGCAGCAGGCCAGCCGGGGAGGGCTGCATGGACCCTGTCATCCTGAGACATCCCAGGAGGACAGCCGGGGGACCAGAGGGTGGCCGTGGGTGACAGGGAGAGCTTGTGTGTTTGTGTGTGTTTGGGGGGGGCCTGTTCTCAGCCAGACACCAATGAGGTTGTGGGCAGAGGGGCCCCTGCTACCACCTGGGGGGCTCCAGAGGGTTCCAGCTGAAACGTGTCATTTGATGACTTTGAGTAGTAAAAAGGGCAGAGCGGGGTGACAGTCTGTCAATGGAGCTAGGCAGCAGTGACAGTCGCTGTGTGGCCTCCGTGACCAGTGTCCTGGCACTAGGACTCTCCCTCAACCCATCTGTGATCTGCTCTGTGCCTTTCTCACCAATCTGTCTCTTTCTCTCTTCCTCTCCTTTCATTCCTCTCCCTCTCTATTCATTTTTTGCTCTGCTCAGCTTGGCACAGGGGAATTGAACCTGGGGCTTTGGAGCCTCAGGCTTAAGAGTCTCTTTGCAAAACCATTACACTGTCTACATCTGCTCCATTCCTCTCTCTCTCCTTCTTAGTACAGTACTTTCTGGTGGTGCTGGGGATCGATACTGGGACCTCAGGCATGAAAATCTTTTTTTGCAGAACCACTGTGTTGTCTCCCCAGCCCTGTTGGATGAGTTTTCAATGGACAACCCATGCATGGGCCTTCCCCTATTCCTTTCTTTTTCTCATTTCATTTATTAATTTTGCCGATAGGCCTTTGCAAGGCTTTTGCCTGAATGACTGCATTGCTACTCCAGGTTGAGGGTCGGTCCGAATGAGAGATGGACACAGAGAAAGAAGAAAAGACACTCACTCAGCTGCCCTTCTCCACTGACCGTTCCAGAGAGGACCCCTAGGATTAGTCTGGATAACTCCTCCATTTTTCCCCACCAATATATTTTTAAAGATTTATTCATTCATGAGAAAGATAGGAGAAAGAACCAGATATCACTCTGGTACATGTGCTGCTGGGGATTGAACTCAGGACCTCATGCTTGAGAGCCCAATGCTTTATCCATTGTGCCACACACCTTCTGGACTACCACCAATGCATTTTTGTATCTATTTTTTCCCCTTATTTTGCTACCCAAGTTATTGCTGGGGCTCTATTTCCACATGATTCCATTCCTCCCAGCAGTCATTTTTTTTTCTTTCCTCTAGATAGAGAGGGAGAAAGAGAGGGAGAGGGAGAGAGAGAGACTCACTGCTCCACCTCTCATAAAGCTTTCCCTTCTCCCCTGTAGGCAACCCCATGGGGTGACCCAGGATTCAAACCCAGGTCCCTCAATTTAGTAGTGTGAACACTACACCAGGAGAGCCAGCTGCCAACTTCCTGTGTTTTAGTATTTCCAAAATCCAGATGCATCTACATCAGGGAGATAGGGGCCTTGAAAGGAAGAGGAAGAGACTCTCTGTGGTCTGCAAGTCAGAGATGCTTCTGCCCGCATCTCAATGGGGAACACCCTGAGGCAACACCTGTAGCTGGCTTAGCCTCTGGGTCTGGGAAGACTGCTCAGTGGTTCGTTACCTCTTGGTCCCTGGATGAGCATCTGGGTGCCAGTCTTCCTGTGGGCAGCTATTCCACACAGGACCATCTCTGTGGTCCTTACCTCTCACCAGCTCACTTCCTCAGAGAGCCCAGAGGAAGCTGGAGGCATATATATATATATATATATATATATATATATATATATATATATCCACCATTATTATCTGTAGGGCTCTGTGCCCACACAATGAATTCACCACTCCTGGAGATCATCCCCCCTTTTTTCTTTTGCTAGGACAGAGAGAGTAAGAGGGGCAAGGGAGAAAGAGAGACACCTGCAGACCTGCTTCATTGCTTGTGAAGCTTCCCCCACCCCCTGCAAGTGATGACCAGGGGCTTGAACCTGGGTCCTTGTGTGTGTACCCAACGAGGTATGCCACCACTCAGCCCCCTTAGAGGGTTTTTAAAAATATTTACTTATTTTTCCCTTTTGTTGCCCTTTTTTTTTATTGTGGTTGTTATTGATGTCCTCATTGTTAGGTAGGACAGAGAGAAATGGAGAGAGGAGGGGAAGACAGAGAGAGAGAGAGAAAGAGAGAGGGAGGGAGAGAGAAAGAGAGAAAGAGAGAGAGGCTTGCAGACCTGTTTCACTGCTTGTGAAACAACTCCCCTGCAGGTGGGGAGGAGCTGGGGGCTCAAACTTGGATCCTTAAGCCGGTCCTTGTGCATTGTGCCATGTGCGCTTAACCCACTGTGCTACTCTCTGACTCCCCCCTTAGAGAATTTTTAAAGCTCGTGTTGGATGATTTCAAGGTGGGTCTTGCCCGGCTGGGGGTGAGAGAGAAAGGGAAAGAGAAAGAGAGAGAAAGAGAGAGAAAGGAGAGGGAGAGAGAGAAGAGAGAGAACCAAGCATCACTGTGTGTGGTGCCAGGGGTGGAACTGGGGAACCCAGAGATACAAGTCCAGCGCTCTGCCCACTGGATAGTGTGTGGGACCTGAGCCTGGGACAAAGTCTGATGAGAAGTTTGTCTTAATAAGTGAGGTGTCTGTCTTTCTCTCCCCGTCTCCCCCTCCTCTCTCAATGTCTCTCTGTCCTATCCAACAATGACAGCAATAACAACAATAATAACAACAACAATAACAACAAGGACAACAAAAGGTAAAAAATGGCTTCCAGGAGCAGTGGGTTCATAGTGCAGGCACCGAGCCCCAGAGATAACCCTGGAGGCAAAAAAAAAAAAAAAGTGAGATGTTCACTGGCTTCTGTATTGCTTCCCCACTGAACTTGGGTGTTGATAGGTGGATCCATACTCCCAAAGTCATGGGACCCTTGGACTATACTTAAAATAGACCTACTAGCTTTTTCCAAAATGGAGACCCCAAATCTTCATCTGCAATATTCCAGCCTTTAGGTTCATGACTGGCCAACAATTTGTTCTGCTTTATATCAACTCTTTTTAGCCACTAGGTTCCAGATGCTACCATGATGTCAACCTGACTTCCCTGGGCAGAAGACCCCACCATTTCTTATCTTTCTGTGAGGGGTATCTGTATACTACTTCCAACATAAAAATTAGGTTTGTTTGATCAAATAACTGCTTGACTCTGGTTTCTGGTGGCTACCTCTCTGTCTAAAAATGTTGGCCAGGAGATGATTAAAAATAAGTCAGATTATAGCCCCTGGATCAGAACCTCCACAGCCTGTGGGCTGGTCAGACAGGCAGAGTCCCAGGGACCACCTAGACCCCGACCCAGACTCTGCCTTGTCCTCAAGTCCAGGTGGTCGGGGGACACATCCACCACCCAGCTGCCCAGGTGGTCCCACCCCTTCACTGCAGCCACTGCTGCTCTCAGTCCTGAGTTGTGTTCAGTCAAAGGATTAGGACAGCTAGCAAGGACAGGAGGGAGGGGCAGGGGAACAGGTGGGGCTGTAAGACAGCTCAGAGACCAGGCTGGGGGGCTGGGGCTGCGGGAGAGGTGGGGGGGTCAGCATGGCTGACAGATGATGGTGGTGCACAGACGGGCCTTGGGGGCTCGCTGAGTGCTGGGTCTGAGTGATGGATGAGCTGGGGTGCGGAGGCCACCTCACAGCTGCAAGGAGCAAAGGGCCTAGGGTTCAAGTGTCCACTGTGGGTGGCAGCTGAATCCCACAGCCAGAAGGCTGAAGGCACTGATGTCTGCACACACTCCCCCCCACCCCAAATCCTACCGACTGAACTCTGTTCTCCTATTCTTTATTGGGGGCTTAATGGTTTACAGTCCATGGTAAATACAGTAGTTTGTACTTGTATAGCATTTCCCAGTTTTCCACGTAACAATTCAACCCCACTAGGTCCTCCTCTGCCATCATGTCCCAGGACCTGAATATGCCCCTCCACCCCAGAGTCTTTTATTTTTTATTTTCCCTTTTGTTGCCCTTCGTTTTTTTGTTGTTGTTGCAGTTATTATTGTTATTGCTGTCATTGTTGTTGGATAGGACAGAGAGAAATGGAGAGAGGAGGGGAAGACAGAGGGGGAGAGAAAGACAGACACCTGCAGACCTGCTTCACCGCCTGTGAAGTGATCTCCCTGCAGGTGGGGAGTGGGGGCTCGAACTGGGATCTTTATGCTGTTCCTTGCACTTTGTGCCATGTGTGCTTAACCTGCTGCATGTGTGTGTGTGTGTGTGTGTGTGTGTGTGAGAGAGAGAGAGAGAGAGAGAGAGAGACAGATAGAGAGAGAAAGAGAGAGACACACAGAGAGAGACACCAGAGCCCCACTCAGCTCTGGCATATGCAGTGCCAGGGATCAAACCTAGGACATTATGCATGCAAGTCATGTACTCTACCACCAAGCTATCACCTCGGTCCCTGCGTTTTCTCTTCAATCCTATCTGGATCTGCATCTGATGAGATGCTTACGGGAGATAGTAAGTGGCTAGATGCCAAGGGTTTCTGTATCTGGGAGTGCACGGAACAGACCCCACGGTGCCAATTCCGAGCATTACCGGTGGTGCTGGGACTCCCCGTCCTTGTCTGACTGTACACCTCCATAGCTTTGCATTGTAGTTTTAGGATGTGGAAAACCGAGCTCTTTCCATGGGTAGCGATTTCAGTGGCTGGAAACCTAAGTGACAATCTCTAGTGAGATTAAAGTTCAAACTGTCAGTGGTGAGAGACTGTAGCTTCTGAGCCCCCTGCCCCCCAGCACCCTCCTGAGTACCCGTCCACAGATGTTGAGAGGATGAAGACTGTTTTATGGGGTTAGAATGACTTTGCCAAGGCAAGAGAGGGAACCCACATAAGGAAGCTTTGGCAAGAGAGAATGGTGACTGTGGTAAGAGCAGAATTCAGACTGTGTGCTTGGATTTAGCTGCGTCTCCATTCTTGTCCCCCAGCACCCAGGGCTGGGTATGTCTGTTTCAGGGAGGAGGCCAGATGAATGACACCCTGGCTGGGTGGTCACTTCATGTTTGCCTTTTAAAATAGACCTTCTAGGGCTGGCTGATGGAGCACACATTACCATAGTCAAAGACCAGGGTTCGAGCCCCTGGCTTCCCACCTGCAGGGGGCGGAGGGGGGGAGGCTTCACAAGTGGTGAAGCAGGTCTGCAGGTGACTTTCTTTCTTTGACTTTCTTTCTTTGACTTTCTTTCTTTGACTTTCTTTCTTTGACTTTCTTTCTTTGACTTTCTTTCTTTGACTTTCTTTCTTTGACTTTCTTTCTTTGACTTTCTTTCTTTGACTTTCTTTCTTTGACTTTCTTTCTTTGACTTTCTTTCTTTGACTTTCTTTCTTTGACTTTCTTTCTTTGACTTTCTTTCTTTGACTTTCTTTCTCTCTCTCTCTCTTTCTCTCTCTCTCTCTCCCTATCTCCCTCTCCTCTCTCAATTTCTCTGTCCTATTCAGTAAAGTAGAAAGGAGAGGAAAAAAATAAACTAAAATAAATCTTCTGCAATGTACTTGAAATCTCTCTCCTAAAAGACAGGGCCACTGGGGGCTCCATGCTGTGCTCTGGTAAGTCAGGTTACTGGACATTCGTCACCAGTATTTCCTCCTGAAGAGCAGAGATACATGCCAGGCTTCCTATCTCAACTTGACTTCTAAAATCTCAAGACTTATTTTTACTAACCACATTAAGTTTCTCCCACCAGACTAGGGATTAACATTAAAAAACAATTTTATTTTAATGCGAGAGAAGAAAAACCAGAGCTCTGCTCAGTGCTAGCTGATGGTGGTGGCTCAGTGGTGCCTGATTGAACCTACGGCCTTGGAGTCTCAGGCATGGAAGTCTTTTGCAGAACCATTATGCTGTCTCCTCAGCCTTAACTATTTTTTTTTTCCTATGGAGGGCCATATGACAAACATTTTAGGCTTTGCAATGATACAGCCCAGCCATTGAAGTATAGAAGCTGCCATAAACAAGATGTAAACAAATGAGCTTGGCTGGGTTATAATAAAATACTTTTTAAAAAGACCTATTCATTTATTTTAAACATTTTATTAGTGATTTAATATTGATTTACAAAATTACATGTCAAAAGGGGTATAATTCTGCACTGTTCCCACCACCAGAGTTCTGAATCCCCAATCCCTTCATTGCAAGCCACAACAGTTTCCTAAGGTTGCAGACATGGGGTTAACTCATCTCTACATCTATCTGTCTACATTTGTACACAATTGTCTCCTTTTTCTTCCAGGTCCAGTCCTCTCTTCCCCGCCAAGCCACACATAACCCTATTACTACATCTAAATGTCCCCCTCTTTCTCCTCCTCCTCTGTCTTTGGGTCCTGATGGAGCTGGAGTTCAGAGCCCTCTTAAAAAATATTTTAGGAGTCGGTGGAAGGTCAGATTTGGTCCTGAGTTGTAGCTTGCTGATCTCTGCATTGACTATGAACTAGAGCAAATGAAACAAAGTTCTTTTGAGCCTCGGGACCTAAAACCAAGTTTCAGAAGGAGGAAATACATTTTCCTTGGGTTGACCAGTTGTCTTGAAACTTCCTGGCACGAAAGGGTCTTACTCTGTTAGACCCCCACTAGAGGACGTAGGAGCATGAAATCAGGGGCGGGTGAGAGGCTAGGACATTGTACCCAGGTTTCTTTCCACCAGGAAGCCACTGGCACATCCTCCAGCCAAAGCTACAGTTCCCATCAAATGTCCCTCTCTAAAGCACCCCCCCCACCCCCGCCCCAGTTCCAGGAACAATGCTCTCTTTAGTTCAGGCAGTTATAACAAAAATCCTATGGACAGAAGATGGCTTAAAGAGCAGGTACTTCTAAATCCTCCTGGAAGCTGGAAGACCCTGAGATAAAGGCAATGATTCATAGATCTTTGCTGTCTACAATGGTGACAAGACTTTTACATTTTTATTTTCTTTATTGGACAGAGACAGCTAGAAATTGAGAGGGGAGGTGAAGATAGAGAGGGGAAGAAGCAAAGACAGCTGCAGCCCTGCTTCACCACTCGTAAAGCTTTCTACCTGCAGGTGGTGAATGGGGGCTCAAACCTGGGCCCTTATGCACTGTAATGCATGTGCTTAATCAGGGGTACTACAGCCTGCCCCCCCCACCCCCGACAGGATTTCTCACTGTGTCATCACAGGGCAAAGGAAGAGAGGGAACTTCCTTGGGTCTCTTTCAGAAGTCCACTAATTCCATTCCTGAGGGCCTCACCCTCATGATCTAATGACTGGCCAAGGCCTCCACCTCCTAATGCCATCACGTTAGGAATTACATTTGCTTTGAACACTTATCCATTTACTTTTATGATGGAGAGACAAGAGAGACAGCCAGAACTGTCTGGTCGTATGTGGCACTGCTGATCAAACTTGGGTCTGCATGCCTGTGAAGTCTCTGCTTTCCCCACTGAGCCCCCTCCACAGTTGCAAGGGGGCTACACTTGACATATGAAATTGGGGGCAAAATAGAAGTCTGCTGTCTTTCCTGTCTGTTGTCAATAGCCCCAGAGATAGCTTAGTTTTCATCCTTTGTTCCTTTTCCACATCTTCGGCGGGAGGGGAGTCTAGTGAGAGTGTCTCATTTGAATGTGCTTTCTGTGTCCTTGTGGGTCCTGAGTACCAGGAGAATGGTATATATTCCAGGCTCTACACTAAGTTGTTCCTTCACACACACACAGCAAACGTCCAACATCTGGTGCTGATGCCTTTGTAAGCCTATCCCCACCACTGAGCATAAGTGGGAACTGTGACTTGCTCCTAAGCTGCTGTGATACATAAGATCATTCGCATTTTACTCACAGTCTCTTTTTGGCTGGCCTTGATGAAACAAGTAGTCACAATGGGAAGGCCCAAGCAGCAGAGAAAGAAAGGTCGAGGACAGCCTCCTGCCAACAACTGGTAAGGAAGTGGGGCCATCAACCAGCAATGAACTAAAGCCAGCTGCTAGCCAGGCTTGGGAGCAGATCCTCCCCGAGTTGAGCCTTCAGATGAGACCGCAGCCCTGGTTGATACCTTACACTGTGACCTTTCAAAAGACCTTATTCTGGAGGATTCAGTTGAGTGCCATGCTGATTCCTGACCTCAGAGGCTGAGAGCATGAATGTGCTGGCTCAAGCCAAGTTTACGGTAGTTGACGAAGTAGGAATCGATAGTAACTACACCTCTGCTTAAAAGGTAGGGCAGACAGACTTCAGGGATGTGAGTGGACTTCCTGAAGAGACACAGCCGAGAAGCTGGCAGCAGGGACTTCAGGTCACCAAGCTCACCATCTCTGGACACTGCCATTCCCACTGAGTGGATGCCCTCTCAAGTGTCACTGTCCTTGGTGAGTGACTTGCTTCTGAGTCTCCTGCTGGATCCAGCACCACCCGGGGAGCCCAGGAGGCCAGGATTTGTAAAACACATCCAGCTGTCAGCGCTGGCATTTGTCAAAGGAAGTGACTGCTCTTGGGGCCCAACAGCAGTCCCAAAGTGGACACTGCTTTTGAAAAGTGCTAGCGTACAAGCTTGTCAGGTCCTGTGGGCAGGAGCCAGGGCAGCACTGTGGTGCTGGGGAAGGGGGAGGCAGCTGCAGCGAGAACAGGGCCCCTCTCTTGACCCACTCTTACCTGTAACTAGAGGTGTTGGACCCCCTTCTTCAAAGCTCTCATGGGAGTGGGAGATGGGGACAGGTGAAACCACCCCTCCAGGGATCCCTATTCTTAGGAACCAGAGCCGAGGACCTAGTGAGTAAGACACAGACATCCTCTCTCTGGTGGGATCGGGTCATAGAAGAGAAATGAGGGCATATCTGTTGAGCGCAAATTAGAAGCTGAGGATCCTTTTTCTGTTACAGGTGCGGGGAAGAAATGGGGGAGCAGTCCACTCAGAATAGGGACTAGGATTTACTTTTTATTCTTGGGGGGCTGCGTGGTGGCACAACAGATAAGCACACATAGTACTAGGTGTAAGGACCCAATGCAAGGATCTGGGTTTGAGTCCCCACTCCCCACCTGCAGGGGAGATGCTTCACAAGCAGTGAAGCGGGTATATAGGTGTCTTTCTTTCCCCTTCTCTCATCCAATTAAAGAAATTAAAAAGTCTGCAAAGGAGCAGTGGATTCATAGTGTGGGCACCGAGTCTCAGCCATAACCCTGGAGGCAAGAAAACAATGTTGGGGTTATATTCAGAAAAGCTGAGTGGGAAGAAGAAGATAAGGAGAGAGGAAAAGACACCCGCAGCACTGCCTCACTGCAGACAAAGCTTCCACCCTGCAGGTGGGGGACCTGGGGCTTGAACCTAGGCCTTGATGAGGGGCCAGAATTTGAAAAGAAGTAACCCTTTGGAAAGGGGATGTTTGAGCACCTGCCCTGTGTTTAAATGTGAGCACATTCTCAGATAACTACCGCGTGGTCCTGCTTTCTTTCACGATTGTCCGTCTGCCCTTATGACTCAGGAATAGCGAACTCCTGGTGGAGATGTACACAAGTCATCAGCAGGCAGGCAGGCAGGCAGGCGCTCTTTACTTAAGAACCAGTGATCAAGTGATGAACAAGATACCGTGTCAACTTGAATGAATGGCTATAACCATCTGTTGAAATACTTGAGCCATTACACCCTCTGTTCAATACCAAGCTAGACCGAGGGGTGTAGTGGAAACACAAATTAGCTCCTAGCATTTGAGCTTCTCTCCTGGCAATGGAATCCAATGACTGTCGAGTTCCAGATACCCTCAAGCTCTGTGCCTTCTCTCATTACTGGTCTCCTGTTGTGGGTTTGATATCTGGACAGGGCTCAGCTTGGTGAGTCTCTCACCCTCGTATATCACCTGGAATTACTTATTTTTTTCTTTTCCCAGAGCACTTCTCAGCTCCAGCTTATGGTAGTGTGGGGGACTGAACCTGAGTCCTCAGAGCCTCAGGCATCAGAGTCTCTCTGTATAATCATTATGCTATCTACCCTTGCCTGGAATCGCTTATGGAGACTCACTTACTTGGCAGGGTTCAGATAGAATGCCATCTCATCTGATAGAGTTTCTTGACATGAGGTCTGAGTGGTCCAGCTTGGACTGCCAGTACAGAAGTCACAGAACACAACTTGCTCACACTGTTAAGGCAGGACCTCAAACCAGTCCATACTCAGGGGGCCAGAACCCATCTCTTACTCTGAGAAGTGACACCATTACAGGGAGAGGAGAAGCAGTTGGTGGCTATTTTTGGAGCTGTATCTCTTGAAACAACTCCAGACAGTGATAGATAATCAGCAACTCAATAACAAAGATGAAAAATAGCAATAGCCTGGAGGGTGAATGAGATTTGCTCCTCCCCATTGGGGGTTAGGCATGTGTGTGGTAGTAGGAAGTGATGATGAAATGATGTCTAGTCAAGTTGGTGATCAGTTCTCAAGCACGAGACAGTAAAATCATTGCATGTCTATGAGTCTATTATGTACATGAGGGAACTGATAGAGGAAGAAGGGACTCACTGAGACAGCCACTTAGTGGGGGGGGGTGGCGGCATTTGAGAGAAACCCAGGAGATCACAGCTTATACTCTTGGGCAGGAATATTCTCCATGTGACAATGGGACTCAGCTGGAGCTGGAGAAGTCTTCCTTTATTCCAAGGCAGTGAAAAGGCACAGACTTTTAAAAAAAAAAATTTTTTTTTTTTCCTCCTCTAGGGTTATTGCTGGGCTCGGTGCCTGCACCATGAATCCACTGCTCCTGGAGGCCATTTTTTCCCCCCTTTTGTTGCCCTTGTTGTAGCTTCGTTGTGGCCATTATTATTGCCCTTGTTGATGCAATTCGTTGTTGGATAGGACAGAGAGAAATGGAGAGAGGAGGGGAAGACAGAAGGGGAGAGAAAGACAGACACCTGCAGACCCGCTTCACCGCCTGTGAAGCGACTCCCCTGCAGGTGGGGAGCCGGGGGCTCGAACCGGGATCCTTACGCCGGTCCCTGCGCTTTGCGCCACATGCGCTTAACCCACTGCGCCACTGCCCGACCCCCAGGCACAGACTTTTGTGACTAATTCCCTATGATTCATTGGACTGGCGTCAGGGGAGAGATTCTGTCAAACATATGCCCATGACTATCGTTGCAAAGTAACCCACATTGACTTTATTCACAATAGAAAACAAAAGGTGGAAAATGACCACTAAACATTGACCATGTACCATCAGGAAGATACTATACTCTTGGGTTTGAGACAAAGGGTTTTGTCTACTCAGTCCAGAAAGCAGCACAGACATCAGTTGTGGTCCTCCTTATCCTCACCCTTCAAAGGACCAAACAGGTGGCTGTTCACACACAGAACCTGCCTCTGATAATGGACTGTGAGCAAACCTGCTTGACTGTTGATATCCTCACTGCACTGAACACCAGAGTTAACCCCCATCTGCCTTAGGAAGATCCTAGAAAAAGCCAACCCCCATCTGCCTTAGGAAGATCCTAGAAAGAGCCAATCAGAATGAAGAGGCAGAGTGTGAGGCCCTGTCCTGTGGGCCTAACACGTCCAACTATATGAAGCTTTTTAGTAGTCCTGAGGAGCTGGCAACTCTCATTCCACACACCTTGAGGTAGGGGATACTGATCTTGGACCTTCCTACTTATCAGGTGACAGAACCCATCTTGGTGATCCCTCCATTCCACTCCTGTGGCAAGAATTTTTCTCTTAAATGGCAATTTCTCTCCTGGGGATATATCCTAAGGAATCAAACACAGCCAACCAAAAAGATCTGTGTATACCTATGTTCATAGCAGCACAATTTGTAATAGCCAAAACCTGGAAGCAACCCAGGTGTCCAACAGCAGGCGAGTAGCTGAGCAAGTGGTGGTCTATATACACGATGGAATACGACTCAACTATTAAGAATGAAGTCACTTTCTTCATCTCATCTTGGATGAAATAAGCCAGAAAGAGAAGGATGAATTTGGAATGTTCTCACTCATGGACAGAAGTTGAGAAATAAGAACAAAAAGGGGAAACAGAAATTAGAACCTGAACTGGGTTTGGCATTTTGCGCCAAAGTCAAGGACTTGAAGGTTGGAGGGTTGCACACCACTCCCACCACTGACTCAGACTGCCCTCCACCATGATGACTCGGGCCATCAGTTCCCTATCACAACCCCCTCCTGCTCCCCCATGTCTTGGCTTAGCTGTGACAAGTCCTCTCTAGTCCAAGTGTCACCCTGTGTTCTGCCTTTCCTTCCTTGCCATTAAAAGAATTTTTTTATTATCTATTAACTGGATAGAGCCAGAAATCAAGAGAGAAGGGGGTGGTGATAGAGAGGGAGAGAGACACCTGCAGTCCTGCTTCACCATTCATGAAGCTTTCCCCCTGCAGGTGGGGGCCAGGGGCTCAAACCCAGGTCCTTGTACATTGTAATACATGCGCTCAACCAGGTGCACCACCACCCGCTCCCCCTTAAAAAATTTTTTTTTAGCCATTAAAATAATTTTTGCCTGTGCATTATTACTACAGAAATGGATGTAATACCCAGAGAGGGTCTGTACACATGGGAGAAGGCCATGGGCTTGGCTCTGTTTGTGCATTCCCATTGAGCTGCAGCTCAGAAGTGCTGGGATCCTCTGACCAGCCAGACTGGGAACATGTGTGTGGGAAAGTCTTCATCCCCCAGGAAGCAGCAGCCATGGCCCCAGATTCCACCTGTCACCAGGGCTGGGAGTGGGCACCGGGGGCTCCATTGAAAATAGAATGTTTGCTTTCTTTTTTCTCCCAGATTTTGGGGATGTGTGTTCGTGGCATCAGAGGCAGAATGGAGCCCTGATAACAGAACAGAAAGGGGTAGTAGAGACACAGTGATGGGTCTCAACTAAGGGCAGAGTACTGTGCCCATCATCAGGTGCTGAATTCCACAGCTAGGCTGGCAGAGCCAGGACCTGTTGTCTCCGCTTTGCCACCAGGCAACATGGGGAGGTACAAATTCTTGGGGGCACTTGACACTGGATAGAGCGAAGCATGGAGATTCCTTCATGGTGCCAGGCGCATAATCCAGGGACACTTTCCATATGTTGTGGCCTGAAGTTGGGCATTGTCCTCTGCTGGTGAAGCCCCCAGGCTGCTTCTTACCTTCTGGGCACACCGAGAGGCTCCTCAGTTCCCCCAGGCACAGGGGACAGGAATGCTGGGGAGCAACCCCAGCCACTCAGTACAGTGGGGAGTGAGGGGGTGAGCATTTGAACTAGTGTCATACAGACCCCAGAATCCTCAGCACAGCCTCCAGCCCTCTCCTCCATGCTGGTGGTTGGGGGTCAAAAGCTCCTTCTGGAGAGAACACTTCACTACCCAAGACCCGGTGTCTATCTGTCCCTTCCCAAGACCTTCTTTCTTCCAACAAGCCTTCCCAACATCTGTCAGCAACAGGGCAGCCAATCTCAGAACCGGGTGACCCTCCAGCCACACTAGGCTTTGTTTAATTTTCAGAACTCACCTCTCTCCATCCTTCTTATCAGAGGCAGTGAGGCCTCCGCTGGGAGGTGGCTTGGCATCTTTCCCTGGAGTTTGAAACAGATGGGCTGGAAGCTTCTCAGATGGAGAACTTTCACCTCAGTGGAGAGGGACAGAGGGAAGGGACAGACAGAAGGGGGAGGGGGAGAGGGAAGAGCCCACCTCATTTAACCACAATGTCCCTCTCCTTTTGTGCAGGCTTTTGCCCATCACTACCTGTGCTGTCTGAAGCACGGCTCTCCTAGGCAACTGGCAGCTCCTGTCTGCAGAATCCCTCTTACGTGCAGAGAGTGGGCTCATTTGTTCCTCGTGGCAGCACCTGGAGATCCTGTTCTCCCTATTTTGACAGGTGAGGAAACTGAGGCACAGCCAGGGAAGTCCTTGCCCAGAATCTTCCACTGCTTGGAGGGGGCCAAGGTTCAAATCCCGCTCCCACATCTGATTGGGAGGCATTTTAAAGTCTGAGCACACTTCTGCTGGGCCTCAGCCAGCACCAGGGGGGATAGAGAAATTTTCCCCATTTTATCCGATTCTGAGGATCTTTCACTTCCTTCCAAGCCACATCCCCAGGCAGCACTGAAGACTGAGGACAATAACAGAACAGTAACGAGTACTAAACAGTGTCTGCTCATGGGGAGCGAAGCTCTTTGCCATGTTGGAATCTGTTCCCAACAGCCACGTGGAACATATTTTCATAGCCTGGTCTCTGACATCTTGCAGGGAGCTATACTAAGGCTCAGAGATATAAAAGTACGTTGGCTGGCATCGCTTGCTAGGCTATCCCCTTCCATCCTTGTTCAAGCTTGCCAAGATTTCTGCATTAGAGTTATGTGGACACCTTTCATGCCTGAGGCTCTGAAGTCCCAGGTTCAATCCCCAGCACTACCATAAACCAAAGCTGAGCATCCTTCTCTCTCTCTCTCATTAAAATATTATAAAAAGTTTTAAAAAGTTATATAAAGTACATCCAGGATCAAACTGCTGGCCCGTGGTGGGGACAGGTGGGTGACATGAAGTGGCAATGGTGTAGGGTCCTGTTCAGCAGTTATTAGGAAAAAGACTCTTTCGTGGTCTCTTACTGAGAAGTAGACCCTTAGGGAGATGGATAAGGAGAGGCTCTCTGAACCTAGGAGTTGACATTTCTACAGAAATAAGACTCAGTTTGAGATCACATTTCTCTCGAGCTAATCCAATCTTTTACATCCTAGTTCGAGAAAATAGATGGAAAAATCATTTTTAGGTATACAGAGAGGAAGATACAGAGAGAGACCAGAGCATTGCTCAGTTCTGGTTTATGGTGATGCTGGGGATCGAACGTGGGACCTCAGAGCCTCAGGAAGAATAATGTTTTGCAGAACCATGATACTGTCACCTCAGCTCTTGTTCTTCATTTCATACCACCCTGGCGTCACTTACCATGCTAGGCTATCCCCTTCCATTCTTGTTCAAGATTGCCAAGATTTCTGGCTTTGGGAATCTCATGAAGTCAACTTGCAAGCAAGGAGGGGGAGGAAAAGAAACTTTATAAGCACCTACCATGTGCAGCAGAGACAAACCTGCAGCAGGCAGGGCAGACTCTGCAGCTGCCTCCCAGGCTCCAGGGAGGTGAGCAGATGTGCCACCGCCCCCTCAAGTGCAGGTGCTGGGAGCTAGTCCACCAGCCCGCTGAACCACTTGGGGAGTTGCTTCCTTCTAATTCTGTTATTCTAACCTTGCCGCCTTTATCCGCCTCTTTAACTGGGTTTATTTTATCCTTTGTTTGGAGTAGTCTCCCTTTAGGGTTTTCTTGCCTGATGGACCAGAAGGCAGGAAATGAGGACATGGGGGGTTGGGGGACGGGATAGCAGGAAGGAGAGCCCATGTTCTGGCTTCAGCTGCCCCTCCCAGCAACTCCTAGTAATCTCCTATTTCTCCCCACCTCATCAACCCCCGCAAAAAAAAAAAAAAAAAAAAAAAAAAAAAAAGCAAACAAGTTTTTCTTCCCTTCAAAAGTCTGGCTGTATGAGCTCCGAGTCCTAAAGATTAAAAAATCCTCAACAAGGGAGTTGGGCAGTAGCGCAGCGGGTTAAGCACACGTGGTGCAAAGTGCAAGGACCAGCTAAAGGATCCCGGTTTGAGCCCCCTGCTCCCCACCTGCAGTGGAGTCGCTTCACAGGTGATGAAGCAGGTCTGCAGGTGCCTATCTCTCCTCCTCTCTGTCTTCCCCTCCTCTCTCCATTTCTCTTTGTCCTATCCAACCAACAATAATAACCAACAAAACAACCAGGGCAACAAAAGGAAATAAATATTTTTAAAAAATAAATCAACATTAGTACCTACCAGAATTTTTTTTCTAACAAACAGTGGCAAGCCACACACGTCAAGGTCCAAGTATAAGTGCCATCTGCGTGTGTAGACCAGGCCCTGATCTAAGCTTCCCTGACGCTCTCGAAGGAAGGACCCGCTATTTTTCATGTTTAGTTGAAGGAGATCAGAGCTTGACAAAGCCGAGAGACCTGCCCAGGGTCACACAGCTGGCTCCTCAGAGGCTGCACAGGAACTCTGGCTTCTCTAAGTACCTATGCCAGAGACTGGTCTTGTGACCATCTGGAATTGGAGCCACGACCCATGTGACAGAAGTTTCAAACTGAGCCTGTCTCTCTCACAAAGGAAGCTAGTTACTCTGTGCTTAGCAGGCAGGTTGCTGTGATACATCATTCTTCAGGGCAGAGTTCCATGTCCCATTCCCTTCATTGGAAGTATTCCTATTCCTTATCTCTCTCTTGGGCAAACGCTAGAAGAAGAATCCCTCTCTTGGATAAACAAAATTCTTAATGGGGTGCAGAAGGTGGGAGGTCTGGCTCCTATAATTGCTTTTCCACTGGACATGGGTATTGGCAGGTGGATCCATAACCCCAGCCTGTCTCTTTCCCTAGTGGGGCAGGGCTCTGAGGAGGTGAAGTTCCAGGACACATCGACGAGGTCCTCTGCCCAGGGAAGGCAGGTTGGCATCATGATAGTATCTGCAACTTGGGACATGGAACTCTGGTGGTGGGAACTGTGTGGGATTGTCCCCCTGTTATCTTACAGTTTTGTTAATCATTATTAAATCACTGATTTAAAAAAAAAGACAAAAAAAAAAAAACCATGGAAACTTCTCTGTACATGAGTAGCCTGTGCCCTGAAGAATGATATATCACAGCAACCTGTCCCCTAGCACAGAGTAACTAGCTTCCTTTGAGAGAGAGACAGGCTTAGCTCTGGCTTATGATGTTACCAAGATTTAACCTGGGACCTTGGGGCCTCCGACCTGAGAGTGTTGTATAACCACTGTATTGTCTCTTAGCCCTTGATATCATTTCACATACAGATCAGTGTCTTTGGGTGGTGGCCAAACCTTAGTCATGTTCATCACTGGAATTCCTCGAAGTCAGGCCTCAACTGCTTAGACTGACCACATCTCAGAGCCCAGCCACCAGCTCACACAGATGCCTGTCTGTCCTTTTGCTTTTCATGAGCTCCGGCTTCAGATCTTTTCTACTCTTATATAAAAAGATAAGCTCAGTGCACCTGTAGATACCGCCACACAGAAAACTAACTCGAAAGCACCCCGTGGACATCCCTGCTGTAGCCAGTGGCCCACAGGCTCCCCAGCTAATATTGGCACAAGTCAGTCATGTCCGGTGAGATTTAGTTGACAGTGATGACAGGCAGGTGGTGAGAGGTGCAGGTGTCTTCACTCGGGCTCTCACCATCACCTTCCTCCCCACAGCCCAGCTGCCATTCTGTCCCCCACCCCTGGGCCACTCAGCTGATGTCACACCCTCCAGGATTCCCATGTCATCTGAGTCAGCAGCAAACTCCCAATCATGTCCCTTAAGGCTTTGCTACCAGTTTTTTTTTTTAATTTTTTTATTGGATTAGTATCTTATACTTGACAGTAAATATGATAGTTTGTACATGCATAACATTTCCAGTTTTCCATATAAAAATACAACCCCCATTAGGTCCTCTGTCATGTTCCAGGACTTGAACTCTCCCCCAACCCACCCACCCCAAAGTCTGACTTTGGTGAAATCTACCAACTACTACAACCACTTCTTTTTTAAAATAATCTTTTTAAATATCTTTATTGGATAGCAGTTTTGAAAAAGAAAGACCCAACACTGGCTGCCAGCTATAGACCAATTTCTCTCCTCTCCGTGTGTTATAGACTCCTTGAGAGGCTGCTTCTGTCACGAATTTCTCCTCTTACAGAGAAATTTCTATCACCCGCCCAAGCTGGTTTCCGCCCAGGAAGATCTACCTGCGAACAAGTCCTGGCCCTCTCAACTTACATTGAAAATGGATTCCAGAAGAATTTAAAGACGGGTGCTGTCTTTGTTGATATCACAGCAGCCTATGACACGGTCTGGCACCGTGGTCTCCTAGTCAAGATCTCAAGATGCCTGCCTCCATGGGTGGCCAACACTATATCGTTTCTTCTCCAAAACAGAAGATTCCGGGTGCATCTGGGTGACAAGTCTAGCAGATGGAGACTTGTCTCAAGTGGCCTCCCCCAGGGCTCTGTTCTGGCTCCTATGCTATTTAATATTTACATCAATGACCTCCCAGAAACTTCTTCAAGGAAGTTCATCTACGCCAATGACATCTGCTGTGCAACTCAGGCATCCAAGTTTGACATCCTGGAGGAAACACTCATGAAAGACATGTCTCTGATACCTGATTACTGTAAAAAATGGCGACTAATCCCTACACTGCAAAAACGGTATCTGTTTTCCATCTACACCATGCCTAGGCCTCGCGTGAGCTTAATGTGCAGCTTGGCGATACGAGAATCCGGCATGAAGCCCAGCCAGTCTATCTTGGCGTTACTCTCGATGGCACTCTGTCATTTCACGAACATCTCATAAAAAACTGCAGCAAAGGTGGGTGCGAGGAATAACATCATTGCAAGACTGGCCAGCTCCTCATGGGGCGCGAGCACTTCCACACTACGATCATCATCTCTGGCATTATGCTATTCCACTGCAGAATACTGTGCCCCAGGATGGTTCCGTAGCCCCCATGTCCACTTGGTCGATTCCAAATTATATTCCTCCATGAGGATAATTTCTGGAACCATCCGTTCCACCCCGGTTCCATGGCTGCCAGTTCTTAGCAACATCGCCCCGCCAGATATTCGTCGGGATGCGGCATCATCTAAGTTCATTTCCCTCGTCTACGCTCGACCGGACCTGCCAATATACGCAGATATCTTCGCCCACCCTGTCCAACGCTTGACGTCTCGTCACCCAATCTGGTCCCCTACGCCTACACTGAACTTCTCTGTTCCAGACTCTTGGACACAGAGTTGGCAGTCAGCTGAGGTAAAGAACAAACACCTCATCACAGACCCCTGCAAGCGTCAACCCGGCTTTGATTGACCTAGCACGTTATGACTGGGCCCTCCTCAATCGCTATCGAACAGGCCATGGCCGGTGCACCGCTATGTTCCACCGCTGGGGAGCCAGAGACGACCCAAACTGCCCCTGCGGCTAGACAGACTGACTATGACCCACATAGTCATAGACTGCCACCTCTCCAGATTCAAAGGAGGTCTCGAAACTTTACATCAGGCTCAACCTGATGCTGTTGACTGGCTACGGAAGAAGGGCAAACGCTAGAAGAAGAGGAATTGGATAGAGACAGCCAGAAATTGAGAGCAAGGTGGGGAGACGGAGAGGGAGAGCTGTTCCAGGTATCCCAAAGCCAGGGACAACTCATTTTCTGCATCAGATCAACTCATTTAGCCCTGACCTGTGGACACTTTGGGACAAGGGGTGAATTGCAGAAGTAGGACTTGAACCTGAGCAGCCAGCCTGGCTGTGGTGGAAAACAGCATCTATATTGCCCTCTGCCTGGGCCTCGAGCTCAGAGTCTTACAGTGGCCACACTTTATGGCTTCGGCATGAGTCACCTTCAGATGAGGAAGAGACCGTGGAGTCCTTCTCCCTAACTCCTCGTTGGCACTCACAGGAGTGGACACGTGGAGGTAGGGGTCGCTCCAGGAGATTGGTGTTTACTTGTGGCTATGCTGCCCTTTCCCTGAGGACAGGGGCCATCCACTCGTGCCCTGCTCCCTTTTCCCAGCAGCCTCTGGGCTCTCAGAACAGAACACTTCCACCAATTCATCAGGGATGTCAGCCTCCAGAGCTGTGGAGCATAAATCAGGAGGAAAGGGTCTTTTCTCTTAGAGGTAGTAGAGGAAAAAAATTGGGGGTGGGGGGTGGGGAGGGGAGAAAGAGCCTGGGGCAGGGGTGGGGAGAGAGGGAGGGAGAGGGAGAGAGAGGGAGAGGGAGAGAGAGGGCGGGAAATGAGAGATCAAAGGCAAAAATTCAGAGATAACGGAATTATTTATTTTTCCTGCTCTGTCTGGGGCCTTTGAGGCCTCCATGATGTATTTGGATGTCTGAAGTTGGGGGGGTTGGCACATTATAGGAGGCCACCCTGGCCCCTCCGCTCAGTACCCCACCCCACCTTCAAAGCACCCAGGTTCCATCAGCCGCGGCTACCCCTCCCCTGCCCCTGCTGGTTGCTGTGGAGGCTTTTGAAGTGGGTCGGGGTGGTGTTTACTGGCTTTAGTGTAAGAAACATGGAAGGACGGGTGTTGGGTTGGGGGGGGGGGAGGCTGGTCGGGGGAGCTAAGCGGGTCCCCCTCATCACTCCTGAGCCTGTTTATTTGGGCAGCAGAGCAGCCCTTTCTCCAGTTATTACTCAATGTCCTCTTCAGACAGGCCCCTGCTCGTTTTGAAAATTAGGGCGGGAATAATAAACACTGCTTCAGCCAGGCTCACGGCCTGCCACCACCAACCCCCCCGCCAATGGCTTGGGGGTGCACTTGGCCTTTAGAGGACCTTACAATGGCAGGTTGGCTCCGTCCTGGTAGCTCCACAGCCTCCTGAGGTCTGATTCTCCTCACAGGAAAGTAGGCTCCTGCCAACAGCTCCCATGTCACAGGGGAGAAATGTACACGTGCTAAACTCTTAATCCAACTCAAGTGTCATCTGGCTGAAGGGTTATGTGGGACTCTCAGGAGTTCATCTTACCTACAAACCAGCTCCCTGCACCCCATTTTTTTCCTGGTAACTGGCAGAAAACAGAAGGTATTACCATTTCTGTTTTTATTTGACAGGACGGAGAGAGAGAGGGAAGGGGCAGATAGACAAAGAGTAGTTCTGCTTCACCACTCGTGAAGCTGTCTCCCAGCAAGTGAGGATGGAGGCCTTGAACTTGGGTCCTCACATACTGTAACATACACATCTGGCCCTGCGTCACCTATTCTACCCTAAAGGGGGAACACCAGGGCATTGTTCTGGCACAGGGGGTTCTTGGAAAACGCTCCCTGGGCATGTGCCAGCAGGGAGCTGAGAAACCAGTGGTCAGGAGAGAGAGTGGGGTGGGTGTCTGAGCCCAAGGTGCAGAGTGAACCCAGCACAGCAACCATGGTGAGAGACAGTTCCTGGCTTTGGCCTGTCTCATCAATGTAGGTTCTGGACCCTTGGCACGCCATTTACCAGGTGAGACAAGCAGAGACCCCTGCCTGGTATTCCCTTTGTCTGTAAGCATGAGTAGTGCCTTCTATCCATAGGTCTGGTGAGCAGCATGGGGTTTCTCTCAACCTTTTTATTTGAATTTAGTTATTTATTTTTGCCTCCAGGGTTATCACTGGGGCTTGGTGCCGGCACTATAAATCCACTGCTTCTGGAGGCCATTTTTCCATTTTATTGGACAGAACAGAAAAATTAAGAGGGGAGGAGACAGGGATAGAGAAAGATTGACACTTGCAGACGTAGAGGTGAACAGTCACGAATCAGACCCTCTGCGGGTGGGGAGAGGGGCTCGAACCTGGGTCCCTGAGCTTGGTAGTAACGTGCGCTTAGCTGAGTGCACCACCAGTCGGCCCCTGAATTTTCTCTTTTTGCCATTTTGGTTATCAGTGGAACTTAATGCCTGTGTGATTCCTTTGCTCCCAGTGTTTTTTGTTTTTTCTTTGTTCTTTTTCTGTTTTGATAGGGTGAGACAAAGAGGTGAGAGAAGAGACACAGAAGGAGAGACACCTGCAGCACTGCTCTAACACTTATGAAGTTTTCCCCACTCTGCAGGTGGGGACCTGGGGCTCGAACCTGGGTCTTCACGCATGGTAACATACACATTCTTCTGGGTGAGCCCTCACCAGGTCCCACCGCATTTGAATTCTCTTAACTGACCATGTAGAGAAATTGTGAGGATGTGGTTGAGCTTGGCAGGGCTTGACTTGAGGGGACAGCCATCCTGTCAGTCTCAGAGGTCAATCGAGGAGGGACACAATCCCCCAAGGTTTGCCTCGTATTATCAGACTCCCTGCCTCACAAAGCACCCTGCATTCCTGATACTATGGCCTGCTCCCTTATCTACATAACCATTTTTTTTTGCCTGAAAGATCCCCATCCATTCCATTACTTTGATCTGTCTTCTTTCTACCACCCTCAAGATCCTCCCTGTCTGCAGGGTATTATTAATCCTACCAGATAAAACCCTCGCAACAGTTGCTAAGGAAGTTCCTACCTTTCCAGCCCTTTTGGCTTTCTCCGCCCCTTTCCAAACCATGTCAAGCCATTTCCATATCTGATTTACCACTTCTGGGTCCAACTCTGAAAAGCCTTGGCTCTCTGATCAATAAAGAATTGAATCACCTCAATACCACGAGCTCTGTTCCTGGGTCATCTCTCTCATGTCGCTAAGTGAGTAGTAGCCCAGGCTGGCTCCGGTCGTGTTCTCTCAAACCCAGAGAGTACGCACCCGAGAAGAGGCACCCCCAAGCTAGCCCGGCAACACCATGACGCCCAGGGCTTTGGTCGATAGTCACTTATTTGATCCTCAGAAGGCCTGTGAAGTTGGTGCGGAGAGTCTGTTCCACAGGTGGGGAAACTGAGGCTGAGAGGGGAGTGCACAAGAGGGGCGCTTGGATGCCTTTCTGAGAACAGTAATGCTGTACAGCTGTGCTAACCATCACTCTCCCTGTCCCCGTCCCCCTGCAACCCTGGTGTGCAAATCAGCTGGTGGGGGGAGGGGGAAAGACTTTTCTGGAAATGACTCAGCTGAGACCAAGCTTTGGATCCCTTGAGTCTTGGGAGAGGGGGGTGTCCTATTTGTTGACTTTCTTCCACTCTTTCCCTGAAGTGGGGGTGGGGAGACCCAGGAGCTGTGAGCCAGCCAAAGCCCAGCTGCCCAGTAAAGGGGGGGCTGTGATCCTCTGAAAGGCAGTCAGGGCCCATCTGCACCTCAGGGCAGGTGGTCTACATCCTGAGAGCTACAAAGCCAGCACGGGAGAAAGCGGTTCAGTGACCCCTTGAGACTTCACAGGTCTCTAGTGAAGTGGAGGGGGTTCCTGGAGTAGGCACTTCTGATGGAGGGATGGGGCGCCATGAGTTCCCTTATGCTTGTGCCTATGAACCTTGTCTGCTGTAACCTGTGAGAGGAAGCTCCCCTCAGCTACCCCATCCAGTGGTTTAATGTCCAATTCTTTTTTTGTCTCCAGGGTTATTGCTGGGGCTCGGTGTCAGCACTATGAATCCACTGCTCCTGGAGGAGGCCATTGCTTCCATTTTCTTGAATAGAGCAGAGAAATTGAGAGAGGGAGAGAGAGAAGAGAGGGAGAGACACCTGCAGATCTGCTTCACTGTGAAGGGTCCCTGCTGTAGATGGGGGGGTGGGGCTCCTTGCTCTGGTCCTTGCACTTCATACTGTGTGCGCTTAACTGGGTGCACCACTGCCTGGCCCCCTTCCAGTATCCATTTCTAATGGAAAGCATGCGTCTCCACTCTCCTCCTCTCTCAGGAGGATCCAGAGCCCCAAAGCCTACCCCGGCACAGTGGGGGCTGGGCTCCACCTGGCTGTACCATCTTACCTGCCCCAATTGTTACAGTAAGAGAGGCAGGACACCTGAGGCCATCAGCAGGAAGCAGGAAGCCCAGAGGGTATTCATCCTAATTCTGGACACTGACCACAAGGCAGGTTTCTAGTTTTATAGCTTTTACGGATCTTCAAAATTACATGGCTACATATATAGCTAAGTACATGGCAGGTCATGCTGACGTGCTCTTTCCAGTTAGCAAAAAGCCTTGCTGTGTGTGGGGGCCAGAGAGGAAGAAATGGGCCAAGGAGGAGTGGGGGAAGCCAGTGCAGGGGATGCTAGCTGTCTGTGAGCTAAGTTCCCTGAAGCGGGAAAGTCATCTTGCAGCTTTTTTTTTCAAGAGCAGTCTTTTCCAGCCATCAGCCTGGCACATTCATCCCTCAGTTTTCCAACATCAGCCTGTAATTTAACGAGCCAATTTCTTTTCTATTTGGCTTCATATTGCTGGGGCTCGGTGCCGGCAATAGGAATCCACCATCCTGGTGGCCATTTTGTTTTCCTTCCCCCCCCCCCATCATTTTATTGGATAGCACAGAGAAATTGAGAGGAGGGGGAGACAGATGAGAGAGACCTGAAGCCCTGCTTCAAAGTTTATGAAGCATGCTCGCTGCAGGTGGGAAGTTGGGGACTTGAATCCAGGTCCTTGTGCTTAGTACTTACTATGTGCACTTAACTGTGTGTGCCACCGCCTGACCCCTCAATGAGCTAATTTCTATCGGCATGAATAGCATTTGGTTAGGATGCTGCCTAGTGCCTCTGTCATGCTGATCACATTGTGACTGTGCCGGCTCCTGAGCTAAGGACACAAACAACTTCCCTGCACCTGTCACCCACTGTCCCTGCTGCCAGCAACACAACGTTCATTTCACGTCAATTACATACAGAGGCAGTGTCAAGGAGGTGGCCGGGGTCCAGAATGCCATTAGATCTCATAGCGTTTCCCCAGGTGGACTTTCCCCCCTCTCAGGACCTGCCTTGGGCACCGACCAGGCAGCACAAAGTCCTCCAGGACACGCCCTAGACATGGACACTCATCTACTGGGGCAGATAACCCCCAACAGCAAAGGCGTTTTTGTGGGCCCTCCTTTTCCCACCACCGTTGTGGAATGTGGCCACCTACCACATAGCATTGAGCCTCTTGGGTTTGGCCCTCATTACACACTGGCACGTGGGAATTCGTCTCATTTGCTTTGACCTCTGCAGGTGTGTGACTTGCCACTAAGTCACAGCCTCTGGACCCCTCCCCTTGCTCCGCCCGTGAACGCCTTGGATCAGCTCAGTGCAGCAGGTGAACAACATGGCCCCTGCTCAGCTCCCTCCAGTCCCTCAGAACCATTCCAGGCCCATCCAGCACCTACCCAGTGATGGAGCGTCTCAGTCGTAAGTGGTCTTGCTGGCCAGTTCTGGGTGCAGGAGAAATGACTGGAGGTGGTGCTGAGGGCGCCGTGAGAGATGTGGCTACAGCCTGCAACACTCCTTTCACAGGTGAGGAAACTCAGGTCCTTTTGGATTTTGCCTGTGTACCTATCAGCACATGTCTGGTACACCAGACACCAGGCTCACCTCAGTGGACACCTGTCAGTTTCCTGACTTGCTAGCCCATCCTTGGTGACATGGATGGTTCTCCACCAGCCCTCCTCTCACCAGAATAAATGTGAGAACAAGATAGGAGAGAAACATTGGAGCACTGCTCAGCTCTGGCATAAGGCAGTGCCTGAGGATCGAACCTGTAGCCTCTGGGACCTCAGCCATGCAGTCAACACTCTTAATGGGCTTCACTATCTCCCTGGCCCTCTTGGCAATGTGTCCAGAGGCCAGCTTGTCCCCCACATGCTCGCTAAGTGGTCCAAGGCAGGTGCACTTGAGTTTCCGTTGTCATTAGCTAAAGAAAGCATCATTAGCTCATAATTAAGGGCTCATGGAAATGAGGCAGAAGAGAGATAAGAACTAGAGAGTCAGACTGAGCAGAAATCACGTGGGTGCTTGTGCTTCAACCCTCCCTTCTCTGGGGTGAGGGGGGATAACACCCTTCTAGACCCAGAGAACATGAACACTCAGATGACCAGGACCACAGATCACTGGGCTACTGATGAAATTCAGCTGCCCATTTGCCTACCTGGCTTGGGCTGAGGTCTGCAGAAGCCTCCAGAAACACATTTGCAGGTGCTGGCTGCAGGATGGGGCCTGGGAGTTTCCCCCCCATCGCCCAGCATGTGAGCTGTCCAAACCAGAGATGGGTCTTTGCGGCCCCTTGCAGGAGGCCGCAGGGCCCACCTGTAAGCCGTCCATCCCAGCCGCCTCCTGGCGGTTGTCAGATGTTGTCAAAAGCAGGACGGGGCTGTTGTGGTTTCAATTCCACCCCCATTCATCACCAGCCTCTAACAATGGGCTCTTGCAAAAGATGGTCTGCAAGAAACAGGGTCGAGTTACACGTGGACTCCCTGGGGTGCTTTCAAAGCATCCATAGGCCTGGGCACCCCTCCAGGCCTCGCTGATATCAGTTCCCCAGAAACGGGTGTGTGTGTCAGGGCAGGGGGGGGGGCTGGCTCTGGGCCTTTACCATCTTCCCAGTGATTGGCTCCATGCCAGTTTGAGCCACACTCTGGGGTGTATTTCCACGATGGGTCTCAGGTAAGTTCTTTTTTCTTTCTCTCCCCTGAAGTGTGTGAAAAGTTGCCCCCTTGGGCTGATGTGCAAATGTGGTTTCACTTAGTATTTCTGCCTCTTCTGGGTTAAGTACTACTCTCCTTGCCCCCCTTTCCTACCTAGGAGTCCTCACAGGAGGCAAAGCAACTGCTTTCCTCGAGGGGCTGTTGCCAAGTGGCATCCCACCTAGCCGGGGTTCCAGGACACTTTGCCAAAAGCCTGTGATTCTACTTAAAGCTTTGCCATCTGAATCAAGTTTGTGTCAGGTGCTGAGTCATTAGAATGAGATACACTTGCTGTCTGATCACTTAGGCCCTTGACAGAAAAAAAAAAAAGGGCTCTGTGGAGAGTTTACCAACTATGAGTGGGAACCTCAGTCTTCAGCCGTCTGCAGACAGTGAGGGTCATTAAGGAAATTTCAGTACCTGGGTTACTCAGAATTTCCAATACCTGCCTTTGTCAACTATATTTGGCATTCGATCTTGACACCTGAATTGCTCCAATGAAGCATGCCCACCCCCTTCCAAAACATGATTAAAATACAGTCCAGTCCTGGTGCACTGGGGCGGAGGGGGGGTGGCGCATCTGGTTAAGTGTACATAGTCTTATGCATCGAGCCCCCACTCCTCACTTGCAAGGAGGACACTTCAGAAGTGGTAAAGTGGGTCTGCAGGTCTTTCTTTCCCAATCTATCTCCCCATCCCCTTATCTCCCCTTCCCCTTTCAATTTCTCTATTGAATAAAATAGAAAAAAAGAAAAAAGAAAAAAAAGTGGCTACCAGGAATGATGGACTCATGGAGCTCCAGGGATAACCCTGGAGCCTAAATAAATAGGAAAAAATGACCAATTCCTTATTCATTCCTACTCCCCACTTCCCAAAATGGACTACTGCTACTTTGTGGCAGCTCTTTGTAATCACGGTTCTTTGGGAGTGATTTTGCTGGGTGGGGGGAGCATTTGGCAGTGACTGGTGACATACCTGGAGGCTGCCACTGACACCTGTGTGTAGGGGTTATCGGCCAAACACTCCCAAAATCTACAGCCCTTTCCGCCGCCCCCCCCCCCCACCCCATTCAGCCCCTAGTAGCCTTAGCACTGAGGTGGAAGAAGGCTGTGGTAGGTATCTCCCCTGCGGGCGTGCAGATTGCAACTGTTTTTGCTTGGCTCATTTGCGCAGAGCGCAGATGCCTCCAGGTGACGCTCCCCGGGGTTCAGGTAACTGGCGCCCCTGTAAGGCTGCAAGCAGATTGTTGAAGTGACTGCAGAGGTCATCAGGTGAGAGGTTTTGAACCCTGCCAACAGCCCACTCAGGTGTGTGTACTCCTCAAACCTCAGATCACAGCACCACCACCAGGGTTTCGGGGGACCCTCTCCCTGAGCCCACCCCCCCTCCTTCTGTGGAAGGCTGCCCTCTGGAGCTAAACCCGGGGTGCACACATGAGTCACGGCTTTGAAATCCGCTCAGTTGAAAACCCAGGCTTTGCATAATCAAGTTGACAGATGAAGCCGGGTCTGCCCTGCTGGGGACAGGCTCATCTATATCCAGGGTTAAAAGAAATATTGTGTTTTTAAAGAGGAAAGAAACATATTTAAGAGATAAAGGAGTTGGGGGGGTAAGGAGAAGAGTTTTCTGGTCATTAATTATAATAAAACACAGGGCAAAATTCACTTTAAAGGCTGGGCTAAAGCCCTGTAATCTTCAAAGAGAGAGCAGCCACTCACTGAGCAGGGGAAGACTCTCCCCAGGTAACCGCTATCGCTCCCCAAACTGGCCAGCAGGTCTGGGGAGGCGGTGCTTGAACCCCCAACTGCTTTGTAGGGATTTTGTATCTGAAAAGGACAGTTCTAGATCTCCCAGACTCACTGCATTCAAGGTCCAGATCCAGACTGCTCTTTTTAAATGTCCCTGTTTGCTCAAGTCAGGTGACAGGCTCCCAGCCAGTAGGAGCCCTTCTGCAGGCCTTGGGGAAACTGCTGCCAGAACCATGTCTTTGGCCAGGTTGGGGGAGGGGGTATCAATTAACGCCAGGATTCTCAACAACCCAATAGCAACTTAATGTGTCCTGTCAACTCCTGGCTCGCTAGAAGAATCTAAAGTTAGATTTTCTGGCTTTTTATAATTTTTTTCAAGCCCCTTCCTTTTTATTTGAGGGAACACGAATCAAGAGGGAAAGAAAGATCCACAGCTCTGCTTCACTGCTTGTGAAGCTTCCCCCTCTGCAGGTGGAGAGCTGGGGCTTGAACCCAGGTCCTTGTTCACGGCAACCAGGTGCACCACTGCCCGGCCCCTGAAAGTTGGATTTGATTGGGGGAATGGTCCTGGGTGATGGACAGACTTCACAGGTGGGAGGAATCAGGGTGGCCCATGACCAGCTTGTTTTTCTTGTGGGACTGATTCCTGATTCCTAGTTGAATGGTTGGAGAAAGAAATTGAGAGGGATGGTGGGGACAGAGGAGGAAGAGAGAAAGAGGGTTGGTCGAGGAAGAGGAAGAGAAAGACATCTGTTTCGCCATTCATAAAGCTTCCTCCTGTGGGTGGGGCCTGGGAGCTTGAACCTGGGTCCTTGTGCATGGTACTATCTGAGCTCAATCAGGTGTGCTGCTGCCTGGCCCTCTCAGTATCTTATGTAGACATGAAAGACATCTCTCCCCCATCTACTAGATTGCCTCCTAGGGTTGTCTGGATTCAGACCAATATGATATACTTGGTGAAGATAACTCCTGGCCCCAACTCTTGCCTATTTTTTTTTAGTTTATTTTTTGAAATATTTTATTTATGAGATAAAGCCAGAAATTGAGAGAGAAGATATAGATAGAGAAGACAAGAGGAAAAGACACCTGCAACATGGCTCCACCTCTTGTGAAGTTTTCTCCTTCCAGCTGGGGACCACAGGCTTGAACCTGGGTCCTTGTGCACTATAACAAGTACATTCAACTGACTGTGCCCCTGCCAGGCCCCAGATCTTGCCCATTTTTATAGTTCTGGGGATCCAACTGAGAGACCTTTACACATAGCCAAGATATGTCTCTGTCCTCTGCCCCCTAGTCCCTACAACACTGTGCCTCCAATTCTCCCCGCCAGAGAATGATACTCCAGGTGACCCAATGGTTCCACCCAAGCTCATGCCAGACAGGTCTTCTATGGCCTAAAATCACAAAGAAGGCTTTTGCCAGGCTGGACCAGTGAAAACCCCAGGTGTAAGGCATTTCCAACTGCAAAAACGAGCAGTCAGCTTCTAGTCATCTTGAATATCGAAATGTCAGACTTCCACACTGGAAGACACTCGAATAGGATAGAAATCTGCCCCCTCCCGACTCCAGGGTGGCTACCCACACACTTCACCTGTTTTCCACAGACTCAGCTTTTAGCTGAAACATGACCAGTGTAAACGCCCCCCCCCCCCCCCAATCCAGCAGCTGCAGTTGGTTTCTGCTGCTGCTGACAGGTTTCCCTCTGTTTCAGCTCTGAGGCAGATGGCTCTTTTTTTAAATACATAGATACTTTTTATTTATAAAATGGAAACACTGACAAGACCATAGAATAAGAGGGATACAATTCCACACAATTCCCACCATCAGAACTCCATATCTCATCCCCTTTCACTTCCTATTCTTTATCCCTCGGAGTATGGACCTAGGGCCATTATGGGGTGCAGAAGGTGGAAGGTCTGGCTTCTGTAATTGCTTCCCCACTGAACATGGGCATTGGCAGGTCAATCCATACTCCCAACCTGTCTCTCTCTTTCTCTCTCCCCTTAATGGGGCAGGATTTTGGGGAAGCAGAGCTCCAGGACATATTGGTGGAGTCGTCTGTCAGGAAGGTAGAACTAACTACGTGTCTCTATTCTCAGGGACTGCCAAGGTTTTGGAGAAGGCTCTGCAAGTTAGAGTAGCCCTTCTCCATGGGAGACATAGGAGAGGGAGTCCAGGAAGTCCCAGGGGAAATCTCCGTGCATCTCCCAAGCACTTCGATCACGTTCATAAGGAACCAAGGTGTGGCCCAGAGCAAAATGTTCCAGAGACAGAGAAACTGTCTCATGAAAAAATAGAGGGTTTGGGAAACCTCTTCATAGGCAGGAAGGTAATCCATGGCAGACAGGTAGCTAAGTGGCGTATACTTACATGGGGGATGGGCGGGTTAGGTCCCACGTTGGTGCGCCAATATGCTGGGCTAGCTTCAAGGGTGGGAGAGAGATGACCAGGAACTCATGGCTGAGCGGGAACACAATGCAACTCTTTTATTGATCAGAAAAGAATCTGCCTTTATACCTTCTGCCACGGAAGTGGCAGGTCGGAAAAAGGAAGTGACTAGGAGAGGGGGCAGAGTGCGAAAGTAGCAACCTTCCATCTAACCAGTGGGGATTAAACCAATGCCCTGCAGGCAGGGCGGGTCTCAGGCAAAACAGTGATTATGTAAATAGACCACAGCATCAAACAATGCAGCAGACCAGGCATAATGACCAACACTTTCTTGGATCCCCCATGCACCACTGGCCATAACAAGGGCAAATGAATATCTCCAAAGAAAGCCTAGGACTGCTCATTGAACCACCAGCCAACCAGCATGCCTGAGTACAAGATCCAAAGACCTTTGCTGCGGAGACCCTCACTCCAGTTGCAACATGTATGTCATTGCTGTAAGCTACTGAGTTTTGAGATCAAGTTTCTCTTTTTTCCTCCAAGGTTATTTATCACTGGGGCTCAGTGCTGGCTCCTGGCCACTTTTCTATTTTGTAAGACAGGACAGAGAAATTGAAAGAGGGGTAGAGACACCTGCAGACCTCCTTCACCGCATGTGAAGATTTTCCCCTGTAGGTGGGGACCTGGGGGGCTAGACCCAGATCCTTGTGCCTGTCCTTGTGATTAGTACTATGTGCACTTAACCAGGTGCACCACCACACAGCCCCAGGCATCAAGTTTGCTTTCAACAATCACCTCCGACTGCTGCAAGGCCTGTGCTTATCCTGGTGGGACCCATGCTGACTAAACCTGGAAGCAGAAGACATCTAGTTTAGCTGAACTCTGATGACTTGACGCTGAAGGCAGCTGTGAGCCATAAGAGGTTCTTGAGTAACAGTGTCTCCCCTGAGAATTGTCTTCCTCTCATCACATGGTTCTCGTTATACCAGAGCATTGCTCAGCTTTGGCTTATGGTGGTGTAGGGGCTTGAACCTGGGACTTCAGAGCCTCAGACATGAGAATCTGTTTGCATAACCATTATATGCTATCTTCCCTGCCCTCATAAAATGGTTCCAATCAAGACTTTTGGTGCTAGGAACAGAGCCTCTTGATAGCTCAGAAAAACGGGGAAATAGTCATGTGACTTGGGAGCACCCAAGTTGTCTTTAAAAAGATTTTTAATCATCTTTATTGGATAGAGACAGCCAGAAATTGAGAGGCCAGGGGGAGATAGAGACACCTGCAGCACTGCTTCATCACTTGAAAAGCTTTCCCTCTGCTGGTGGGGGCCAAGGGCTTGCACCCATGTCTTTGGGCATTGCAACATGTGTGCTTAACCAGATGTGCTACTATCCAGCCCCAGTTGCTTTTGTTTTGTCTAAATGTTTGAGTCAGACACCTGTGCCAAAGCTTTTTCATTTTAAGAGATTTCATTTGTTAATGAGACAGGTAAGAGGAGAAAAGAGAACCAGATATTTGGTACATGTGCTGCCGGGGATTGAACTTGGGACCTCATGCTTGAGAATCCAATGCTTTATCAACTGTGGCACCTCCCAGATCACCCAAAAGCTTATTTTTCCAACTTCAAATTACAATGACACAATTGGGGCCACACATTATACAACCCATGAACACAGAACATTTTGCAACGGTCATGTCAAATCATCCATTCACTGGTGCAGAGGCTTCAGCCAGCTGAGCAAAACTTTCACAGAGGTCAACTCCCTGCAGGCCTGTTCCATCGGCAGCCAGACATCTGACGCATTATGCAGAATGTTGCCCGAGTTTGCAACACAAGGATTCTTCTACTCTTGCTGTCCCTGCCCTGTCATCTTGAGGCTAGAAGAAATGTATGGAAGATTCTGTATGAGAGGATAGCCCTCAAGGAATTTTTCCCTTTTTAGAGACAGTGAAGAGAGCACAGTACCAAAGCTTCCATCAATGCAGGTGGCAGCTGGGCTTGTATCTGGGTTACACACATGGCAAAGCAATTCACTAGACAGGTGAGCTATTGCTGGAATTTCCTCGTTCTTCAACGTTAGACACTGAATTTAGCCATTGGAATAGCCTTCTGACTTGAAACTCACGTCTTGTGAGCAGGTGTGTTCCAGAATGTAAGCTCCTGCTTGAACTGGCATGGAAATAGCTGTGGGGGCAAGACTTGGATCGCTCTACTGGTGATAGCGCATTTGCGTGTGTTCAGGTTCTCTCTCCCTGGCCTCTGCTCAGCTCAGTGCATGAAGGCTGCTGCAGATAGTCCTGCACCACCCCAATCAAAGCCTTTTCAGACTCAACCTGATGGTCCCAAGCCCTGGGAGAGGCCACTGCAGAACCCTGTGGCAGTAGCCTCCAGCTCTTGCTGGGTTGGGGGTTGTCCCACCTCACCCTTGCTTGGTCTTAGGGACACAGTTGGCAAGACAGTTCCAATATGAGGGTCCTGTTTGTGAGGTTGGTTACCGTTGTCTATAAGTATTGAACTTACATAAGATAGTAATTCCTAATGTTTTTTTTTTTAAAAATATATTTGTAAAAACACTATCAAATTCTCTTCAAGTCCCAACATAGCCTTGAACTTCCTGGTGTTTCTCCCACCAGGAGGCATCACACGGGGCAGTACACATGTGCCCTGCACAGATCCCGGGGCACCTGCTCAGTGCAGCAGCTCTGAACCTGTTCAGCAGTTCTGTACCAGACACCTTAGTACTCGGGAGGCAGTACTAGGTCCTAGAGTGAGCTCCAACAGTGAAACTTCAGTCCCCCCAGGGCTCATATTCCAAGCTTCAACTTTCCACAATGGGGAAAGCCACGTATGTTAATCAAATCTCTTTAGTGAGATGAGGACTAGGAAGAAAATTCCAAGTCACAGAAGTGGGTGCAGGTGGCAAGGTTGTAATTTCCACTATGTTTGAAGAGGTCTCCTGAAGAAATTACTTTCATAAAGACTGGAGGGAAGGAATCAATCATTTTTAACATCTAAGGCCTGAGTCTCTCTAAGGGGTATGAGACAAAGGCTCAGCTATGAGACCCCATCATTACCCTTCTCCCCCTCCCCTTCTCCCTCTTGTGTTCTGCTCTCCTGTTTGTCTTGACCCAAAGACAAAAGGCAAACATGAAAATAGGTCGGGTCCAGATAAATGATCAAGGTTAGCAGTGGAGATTGGTAACCCTTTTGTCTTCAATGGGACTCGAGTGTTTCACACAGAAGGGGTCAGTCTAGGAAAGCACCCCTCTCAAATATCTTGAGTTACTTTCATTCCACTGCAGGAATAGGATATCAGTCTCAGCTTCAAGACTCACCTGAGCTTTCAAGCCTGAGTGTCCTTTCTCTGGGCAGCTCCCTGGTAACAAGTGAATGTAGAATGTGGTGACTTCTGCCAGCCACAAGACCCCTAGAGTCATCAAGCTCTCCCCATCCCTGAGAGCCTCCACTGATACTTTCAGAGAGAGGACAGGAGCAAAGCAGAACAAGGCAGAAGACCCTCATAGCCCGACAAAGCACATTGCCTTTATTAGTTTCTCAGTTTTTATTTATTCGCCTCCCCCCACCAAAGAGTAGTTACTTCTGTGTCCTGTGTCAATTCAATGTAAACTCAGTTAATCTTAATTTTTAAAGATACCTTCTGTGTTTCTCATGACAAGTAGACAATCCAGGGACTTGCTCTAGTCACAAGAACATGCTACAGCCAACCCCTCCCTATGCAAAAGTGTTGGGGAGTTAGCATTCCAAGTGACACCCTTTCTGGGACAGCAAGACATTCCCAGGCAAATAAAAAATCACACTAAGAGGTTCCCCCCATCACAAACAGCCTCCCTTTCCTTGGCAGGTCATTCTAGAGGTTGGAATTGGGAGAGAAGGAATGGGACAGAAAGTGTGGAGGCAGTGAACACATTTAACTGCATCCCAATGCTTGTCTCTGTTCAAGACCCTTCAATAGACTTTGGGCCAGCTGGCAAGTCTGCAGAAACCACTCTCCCAGTGTGAGCTGATGTGGTAGAACCCAGTGGGAACTTCATTTATTCAAGGGTCCAGGGACCCTGGGCAGCAGCCAGCTCGGTCTAGACTGGCCACACATCCACCACAGCCAGGGCAGGTGTGAGGGGTGAAAGGCTTCTGGAAAGTGGGTGGCCACCTTGGCCCACAAGCCCTGGCATCCCGGGCCAGAGCTGGCAGGGGCCACCCCCAGTGCACATGTGGCAGCCTTCAGAGTCGGTGAGTCTGGGCGCCCGAAAATGTGGAGGGGATGCTTTCTCCTGTCTTGATCCCTGGGACCACTTACCCCCACCCTCCAGTCCTCCAGGGACCTGAAGTTATGGGGGCCTGGTGTGAATTTAGGAATAATAAAACCATCAAAGGATCAGGCCCTGAAAACAATCAGCTGGAGAGTTTGCAATAAAGGAAAAATCCTGCCCAGGAAAGTTAGGGATTTTGAGGCAGGTGGGGGAGAGCGCCCTGGAAGGAAGGGCCTTTCTTAGGGAGCTGGGGTAAGAGGCCCCGCATGACGTAACTTACTGCACCCGCCATCTGGCCTGGAGATGAGGGTTGGAATGGAGGTGTGTGGGTGGTACCTTGGCTATAATACAGGTCTCATTTCTCTATCTAGGCTTCCAGGAGGTAGGTCTGGCACACACACACCCCCCCCCCGCCCGCGACAAAGCAGAGGGGTCCACTCAGTTTGTGGGCTCACCTGCTGATGCCTCAGAATGCACCCTGCTGTCTGTGTCCCCTGCCCTGCCCTATCCCTGTGAGGCTGCAAGCAAGCAGATTGTTGAAGCGGCTGCAGAGCTAATCAGGCGAGAGGTTTCGAACCCTGCAACAGCCCACTCAGGTGTGTGTAGGTTCTCACACAGCTCCCTTCACACTTTACTCGCTGCCCCTCTCTCTCTGGTCTCCATGCTCACTGGTGGGCAGAACCCTGGACTAGATGGCGTTAGCCATCGTGTGACTGTGGGCGCCGCTTTGTGGGTGGACTGATCAGCTCAAAGGTCACCTCCTTCATGTCCTTCGGGGGCCTGGACAAAGAGACAAGCTCCAAGGGCAGAGTCCCAGAACTGGGACAGCATTGCAAATTTCTTCTCTCCTACCCCTCTCATGCCCTAACTCAACACCTCTGATGTGTCCTTTATCCAAGCACTTCCCTTCCAATCTTACCTGGCCAAGTCCTACTCACAGAACTTTGAGAAACCTGCTCAGATGTAGGAAGCCCTTAGAATCAATCTCTCCTCCCCACCCTCAACTCCATTTCTTTCTTGGAGAAGCAGCAGAATGGGATGTTCTTCATGGAATAAAGCCCCTTAATCCAGAGAGCTGCACCAACTCAGGGTCCTTCTCTGCCCAGCGACCTACCCACACAGGGCATTAAGGTCTGGCCAGGCCTCTGACAGGTCATTCTCATCTGGAACTCTCCATTGGATTGGCCAGAACAGCATATGCAAAAGCACAGTCCCTCCTCAACTCCATGAGAAGAGACTCCAAGGGTGTTTTGATGCAGTATACCGGCCAAAGGCAGCAAGTTGGACACAGCACACGGCTGATGTCAGCCTGGGGACAGCATACAATGATCTGTGCAAACGCCCAGGGACTGTAGGTGGATCGAATGGACAAGCACAGACAGCTGAAAATTTGCTCTTTTTGGCTCCTGCTTCTCCTGTTCAGATGGATTGCAGCTGAGGGTGCTCGAGGTGCCCACCATGGCTGCCTCACCTGGGAACTGAACACGTGTGACTCAGCTAGCTGGTATTTGTTTTTTTCTGCCTCCAGGGTTATCGCTGGGGCTTGGTGCTTGCACTATGAATCTACTGCTCCTGGAGGCCATTTTCCCCATTTTTGTTGCCCTTGTTATTGTTGGGTAGAACAGAGTAATCAAGAGGGAAGGGAAAGATGAGGGGGTAATAAAAAGATAAGACACCTGCAGACCTGCTTCACCACTTGTGAAGCGACCCCCTAGCAGGTGGGGAGCTGGGGGCTCGAAATGGGACCCTTCCACTGGTCTTTGCACTTCACGCCATGTGTGCTTAACCCGCTGTGCCACCAACCCTAGCTGGTAAACAAGACTTGTGGTCCGGGAGTTGCCGCAGTGGATAAAGCATTGGACTCTGAAGCAGGAGGTCCCGAGTTTGATCCCCGGCAGCACATGTACCAAAGTGATGTCTGGCTCTTTCTCTCCTATTTCATTAATGAATAAAAAAAATAATAAACTTTCAACAGCCATGAGTAGCCAATAATTGCTTACTTTGTCATACCTAAACTATAACATCACGTGTTAACTGTACCACTATAATAAAGCTTTGATAGTTTAAACCTGCTCCCAGCCACACCACAGCCAAGTGCATTATGCGACACAACCAAACCTTTATTTTAATTACAACACAAGGGCATTTCTCTTACTGAACTTAAGCCTTCCTCCTAGGAAGCTTAGCCTGTAACATTCCCAGTGGGACTCAGCACAGTTCACAAAAGCCAGGCAGTCTCTCAGTCTCTTAAGAACTGTCTCTGGCAACTGTTTCAATTTCTTTGGCTGTGCTTGGCCTGTTCCCCTGTGGAGAATGACTAGAGAATTCTCAGGCTAGAAAGGGACCCTGCAATTTCTCTCCTGGAGATAGATCCTGAGAAACCAAACACACCCATCCTAAAAAGAATCTGTATACCTATGTGTACAGCAACACAATTCATAATAGCCAAACCTGGAAGCAACATAGGTTTCCAACAACAGATGAGTGACTAAGAAATGGAACACTACTCAGCTATTAATGAAGCAATCACCTTCACCTCATCTTGGATGGAGCATGAAGGAATTGTGCTAAGTGAAATAAGCCAAAAAAAAAAAGAATGAATATGGGATAATCCCACTCATAGAAGTTGAGAAATAACAGAAAGGGGGAAACAAAAGAACTTGGACCGGGTTTGGTGTATTTCACCAAAGCAAAGACTCTGTGGTGGGGGGAAGTGGTATCAGGTCCTGGTGCATGATGGTGAAGGAGGGCCTAATCTGGGGGGGAGAGAGTTTTGCAGGAAACAAATTTTACGATATCAACAATGATTTACAGTAAACTATGAGTCATCTGGTTAAAAGAACTGCTGGTGGCATGTAAGGTCTTGATGTGCTGTACGTAGTTTCTCATGCAATGCTCAGTCAACCCATTACAAAGACCAGAAAAGAACAGTCCAAGTCAGTGATTTCCATGAGGTCTCTGAGCAGTCAGAGACTTGGTGAGGAGCTGACATTACACCTTCAAGTCAAGAAGTCAGGTGCTATCCAGTTGATGCCAGCTACATCACATTCCCAATCCTGGGATGGTGCCCAGTCTTCCACTTCCATGACCTCCCTGGCTTCAAGAGTCACCTTGTCTCTCATGATGCCCATAGTCCTAGGGTACCTACCTTCCTCTGGACCATCTCATTGCTACTTTCTCAGAACTCCCTTAGACTGTGGGTCTGGCTCCTTTCTGTGCCACAGAGCCCACTGACTGCAGACCAGCACACACTACGGTGGAGACACTGAAGGGCACTGCTTGCTTAGTCATGGGACACTGGACTAACTCCTCCCTCCACCGCAGGGAGCCAAGTGCACCTTTTTGGGGCCTCGTGGCCATGAGAGGAGACTGCTCTGGGATCTAAAGTTGTACAGTGGGTTCCCAGCTCTGCCAGCAATCACAGTGGCTCATAGAGCCAGCGCTGAGCTTAAGAGCAGTTTCCTGTCACTCACTTGTGTCTTGCTACTCAGCACTGGGACACATGTCTGGCATGCTGGGGAGGGCAGATCGGGGCTGAGGATGGGAACCACTAGTTCCATGAGGTGTAGACTTTGGTAGACTCCTAACTCCTATATTTCACAGAAGAAAATTCTCAAGGCCTAGGTGCTACACCATTCCAGCCAGTCTCCCAACTCTCCAAAAAATGCTGCCAAGTGTTGACAATGCACTCAGTGCTTCCACCAGCCGTCCCCCCTCCCCCCAGCAAACACTAACCTACCCAGATATGCTGGGGGTCAGATCCTTGCTGGAGCGGGATGTATGGTTGACTTGTGTGGCAATCACAGTCTATCCATTACTTGAGCACCAGGTTCAGTGTCAGCCAGCCGAGGGCTTGAACCTTGAATCTGATTTTTCCTAGACTTGTGAAATCAGATACATGACCTCCCTGAATTTCTGGGAAGCCAGGTGACCTCACCTTCACAGCTGGGGTTTCAGAACCAGCATTAGGAAGAAAGCACATGTATCTAACTGCATAGATCTGAGCATCATAAGAAAGCAGCCATCCTGGGGCTAAGCCACAGAACATGTACAGGCATATGTGTGGCAGACATACACAAGAAACTCAAGAAAGAGTTGCTCTTTCTATTACCCCATTGGATCCTAACACTAGTCAGGAGTTACTGGGGCCTTTGTGTCAAGGTCATTCCAGTTAGACGTCTGTAGACTTATCTTTACCTACTGATCATAAGTGCTGGTTAAGGCCAATAGCTTCCCACCTCAGGGGAAATAGTCATGTGGAGAGAGGATGAAGCAAGTAAGAGAAACCAGAGGCTTTCACCAATGATGTCAACCACTTGCTTCTAGTGATTTCTGGCTGCCATAAATTTACAGTGAAAAAGAAAAACATGTAGAGCTAAGGTTAAGAGCAAATCAGAATCTAAAGACCACAACCAAGATTGGATTCAGAACTCAGATGGACATATTAAGACTTCCTCAGATATCAAAGAAAAGAACAAAGTCACCTCATGTGGATCATGTCTGGGCTTCCTCAAAATAGCTGGACGAGGTGTCATTTTTAAGGTGATATGACTCTTCTGTCCTGCTATCACCTCACCTGTGCAGCTAAATGGACTTGGTAGCCCAGGTGTGGGTGTGTTTACAAGCATAGAACAAGAGCAGGAGTGAGCTCGCCTCACTAGATGGCCACCTATTGTCTACAATTCTCTCCAGGTGACCCTGTTACCTTTCTTGGAAGGGGTATAGCAGCAGACTGGGCCATTGTAGTTGGTTCTGTGCCTGTTCCCTCATCACTCAGGAGCTGCCATTTGTCCACATGGTGAAGAAGGCATCATCCATGCAGATGGACATGCCAGAGGATCTCCTTCAAGGTGACAATAGACTAAGAGAACTGGACTTCTGCAGGAAAGAGAATCCTTCAGGGAGAGGCCATGTTCCCTGTAGTAGTTCTACCCTGTGGACTAAGTACATCGCAGTTTGTAATGAAAACTACCATGCCACTGGACTAACTAGGCACAAGGGGTGGTGAATGCTGTGTCCCAAGACTACAGTTCCAGACATCCATGGGATTCAAAGGAACAGGTTACGTAGATTTGGGACAAGCTGCCCCTTCTCCATTCCTTTTTATCTCACTCAGTTCTTAGTTCCTGGGTTGGGTGGGTGGGTGGGGGTCAGGAATATCATCATGGTGTGTAACATGCATTTGGCTCCAGACTCAGTAGCTCTCTAGGTTCCTAGAAGTTCTCTAGAGGACAGAATATCAATTCTACCTGTATGCAGAACATGATGGCAGTTATTGTGATGCTCCTGGACTGAGCAATTATACAACCCAGTCTAACCAAAGGTTAGATGAGCAAGGGGTCAGAATCATCGAAAATGAGTGTGTAGTTCACTCCATGCCTATTTGAGGGAGTCCAATGAGATCACTGACTGCACTGCAGTAGACAGAACAGCTGGGTGTTCACGAGCTTGGATTTCTCTTTACTCATGAGACTGTCTTCAGTAACCTCTATGAGGTACTTCAGTTTGTAGAACAATCCAGGTCTGTTATGCTCCCTGTCTGATTTATATAATCTTGCAGTCATTTCAGTTCTAAAAAAATGAACTTAATACTAGATAGCACTGATCCAAGACCCAAGTCACCAGGATTCCAGTTGCCAGTGACCTTTCCCTCCACCCCCACAATTCATATTCTGTGCTTGCATTTGAAGTCTGGATTACCTTCTCCAGGGATTGGGACAAATTAGGTCCTGATGACACCTAGTTTTAAATATCTTGACATTCAGAACCAACTGCCAATCCAAGCAGGCTCCTAAAGCAATGCTTCAAAAAGCACCGTGACACAGAAAAAGATATGACTTAAATTGGGTGCTAATCATAAGGATGGGTACCATATTAAAGTCTCAACTCTTTAAAGTTGAGGGGCCTTTTCCCCTTCCATTTCAAGTGGCAGTAAGTTCCATGAACCAGAACGTTATTTACACCATTTAGTTGCTAAGGTAACCCCTTGGATCCCATCACAAGTCTGGTGATTTTGTATGACATAACTCAAGTCTTTTCTGACATTTCAAATGTGGACATACATGGCTTCTACAGACTTCTATCTGTACCTTTGCCTGCTCATTGTGAACTCTGTTCTCAGCAAAATCATATCTTCAAGGGAACCAGCTCTGAAAGCAGCCCCATGCAAAGAACTCCCATCAAGTTTGAACTCACCACTAAGGCAACCACTAGTTCCCTTCCACTTCCTAGTGTTCTAAGCTAATAAAAAATTTAATCAAATGGACATACTGAGGTAAGTCAGAGGGCAGAAGACCAAACTGGAGTCTAAAGAGATTACAGCCAAGATCAGAGATGTGATTCAGAGCTGTTTTCAGAACTCTGATGCCTAGAGAGAAGTCCCCCCCCCCCCCCCAAATAACATCCAAGAGAAAAGGAGCAAAGTCAACTCACATGGGACATGTCAGCGTTTTCTCAAAATAGTCCCAAGATACTACATTCCTGAGGGTGCTGGGAATACTGTGAGAACCAGGTTGAGTGTAGTGAGGCTTTTCCCATTGAAAAATGGGGAACGGAGGAAACGAAATCTCCCTGTCAGACTCTCTTGCCGAGTTTGAGCTGGGGAGAGGTACGGATCTCAGTTTTTTGCTTCCCAGTCAGTTACTCCCTGTCTCCAGAGACCCTGAATTTTTCTGCCTCCAGGGGCTCAGCATTCCTCAAAACATTAAGCCAGCTCCCCTGCTTCACCCTGCATTCCTTGATACAATGGCTCGTTCTCTTATCTACATATCCATGTTCTGCTTTGTCTAACGAATGACTTAAGGTCTCCTCCCTATTTCCCCACCCATTCTGCTCATTTGATATAGTCTTTTCCTAACCTTAAGATCCTCCCTGCCTGCAGGGTATTGTTAATCCTACCAGTTAAACCCCTCGCAACAGTTGCTTAGGAAGTTCCTACCTTTCCCAGCTCCTTTTACCTTTCTCCACCCCTTTCTTAACCATGTATGGTATTGTCAAGTCACTTCCATTTCCGACTTGCCACTTCCATTTTCCAGCCTTTAAGAGATGGGGCATGGGAATGAATAAAGATTGGAACCGCCTCGCCACCACCAGCTCGGTTCCTGTGTCATATCTTGTGTAGCTAGCCCAACATGAGGGCACAGCGTTAGCCTAACTGGAACCAACCAGAACCAGGGAGGAATCTTGTCTGATAGCATTTGAAGGTCCAGGTAGAACCTACTGTTTCAGGGAGGTTGTCAGTGGGGTTACAAGGGACATCTGAGAAGCTTTGCTGTTCCCACCTGGGAAATACACTAGAAATGTCAACTTAAGTGATTCAGAATATTCTAGGGACATCACAGACAGGCACTTGAAATCCAGACCCTGCAGAAACCACCTAAATACACTCGAAAGTGGGGTAGAGTTCTGAGACCCTGGACCCTCTCCTCAATGACAGGCTTCACAACAGATATTTGTTGAGAAGGCTCAAGTCCCCAAATAAAACCAAGTGCGAGCCAGGAGAGAACAGTCCTAGGTGGGATGACATCCTGGATCACATGTTTGTGTATAAAACCTTGTGCCTGATTTTACCAGTCCCATCCTAGTGTACAGTTTTCAAATGATTTTCTGGGTCTCCCCAAGGCTTTCCTGATACATTTAGTTCAGAAGGGGACACCTCTCTGGATTATCTAGAATAAGGTGTCATTTTTAAGGTGATATGACTTGTCCTGTCCTGCCACCACCTTACCTGTGCATCTAAATGGACTTGGTAGCCCAGGTGTGGGTGTGTTTACAAGCATAGAACAAGAGCAGGAGTGAGCTCGCCTCACTAGATGGCCACCTATTGTCTACAATTCTCTCCTGGTGACCCAGTTACCTTTCTTGGAAGGGGTATAGCAGCAGACTGGGCCATTGTAGTTGGTTCTGTGCCTGTCCCCTCATCACTCAGGAGCTGCCATTTGTCCACATGGTGAAGAAGGCATCATCCATGCAGATGGACATGCCAGAGGATCTCCTTCAAGGTGACAATAGACTAAGAGAACTGGACTTCTGCAGGAAAGAGAATCCTTCAGGGAGAGGCCATGTTCCCTGTAGTAGTTCTACCCTGTGGACTAAGTACATCGCAGTTTGTAATGAAAACTACCATGCCACTGGACTAATTCCCTAAGTAGGCACAAGGGGAGGTCCCAAGACTACAGTATCAGACATTCATGGGATTTAAGGGAGCAGGTGACAGATTGGTGACATACTGTCTATTCTCCTATGCACTTAATCTTACTCAAAGGTCTTTGTCCCTGGATGAGGGTAAAAAATATTGTTACCAAAGCATGTGATACACATTTGGCTTTAGATATGCTGACTAGGTAATCTCTACACTCTTTCTCCTAGTTCACTAGCAGACAGAAACAGGAATTCCATCTGCAGGGGCAACTAGACCTGGTTTTCAGCTCCTTCTGAAACACCCATGGTGCTGGGCAGTTGTACAACCGCTTCTGAAAAAGGTTACACAGCAAGGGTTGAGTCCCCTAAAACTGAGGGATAGGTCAGTCCACTTTGCCCTTCTTGGAAAATTAGTGGCAAAGCATTGAGTGCATAGCAATTGGTGTAGGTAGGTTGATGCACTTGATTTATTCCTCCAGAGATTTGAGCCTATAAGTTCAGAACGACTGAAAAGGGAGGTAATAGATTTTAATTGGGTTTAATAGATTTTAATAGCATGAGTGCTATTTTATCAGTTTATTTAAAGTTAGAGACCTTTCCCCTTCAATTTCAAGTGGCAGTAAATTCCACGAATGAGAACACATCTCACTCCAATGGGGCTGCTGCTAAGTTAACCTTCTTGAGACCCCATCAGAAGTCTGAAAATACTAGAAGCTTTGTACTAATAATTCAATTTGTGTTTTCAGGTATTTCCCATGTAGAAATGGCTTCTGAAGACTCCTGTCCATACTTTGCCTGATGATCATGAACTCTTACCTCCACCAATGTCATTTAAGAGAAATGGGTCTATGGAAGTATCCTTGGAAGGGGGGGGGGTGTGACTCTGAGGAAGGAAGACTTATTAGTGATGTCAGTTTCTGCTTTCTAGTTTCCTTAAGGCAACACAGTAAAGTTAGAGCAGTGAAGTTAGAGAGCAAAGGCTAATGGCTAACGAGTCCACAAGAGGTAGTACAAGATCAAAGTTTGGAGGCAACATGATCGAGGTTTTATATCCCTCAGATTTGAGTCCAACTAGGATCCAATTTGAGAGGGCCCAAAGGCTTACGTGCAAATAAATACAAGTTCTAATCTATGAGCATGGCTCTTTTGAATCAAACGTGAGGGATTTTTTTTAAGACCCCTCAATATTAATGGCAACAATATGAATTTATAGCAGCACGAGGAGAACCCTTTACATGCAGTGTTAGGTCTGTAACAAGTAAGGCCCCCCCCAGAGGTCCCAGACTCACGAATCTTTTGACTTAAAACCAATTAACTATCCAAGAAAATCTCTTCAATAGTGCTGCAAAACAGCTGAAAAAAGGGCTAGAATTTAAATTGAAAGCTAAGTGTAAGTTCAGGTATATATACTTGCACAAGAAATTGATACCACAGTTGATTTTGTCCTGTAGAAACACTTGTTTCAAAGAATCACCTTGGTAAGATTTCAGTCCATAATGAGCATCTAGTTGGAATTTTGTAGCCATCCACAGCCTGACCCTGTTTAAACCAATGATCAGTCATAGATCCAAAGAGACTCATAGAATATCTGAGCTGAGATCAGGCCTCCAGAGACTAAAAGTGATCCCCCAGCTGCACACAGCATGATTTATCAAAGTAGGGTTATGACTATAGCCCATCACTGACAAATGTGAACACCATGGAGAATAGAGATGCTTACATGTCTGACAGCCTTGAGAAGTCCCCAGCCTGGTTAGGAAAGCCAAAGAATTCAAGACATTCCACTTCATTGGGACAAGTCCATTCCATGTGAGGCGAATCTAGTTTGAGTTCCATAAAGAACTTAACCATACACAGCATGACTTTGCTCTCAGCAACGTCCAATAATAGAATATAAAGATGCTCCTAAGAAAGACTTTCAAGTTCCTATGGTAACTGGGAAGTCAACACTTCAACCCTAGCTGAACTATCAATTCAAATTTTTTTTTTTTTTTTTACTAACCACATACAATGCAAACCTATAGGGAGGGCAGGCTTTAGGCCTAGTTGATCCTTAAACCAAAAGGTGTATGGAAGAGTAAGTCCCCAGGCATGTATCAAAGTCACAGTATTTTAATCATATTCCTGTCCACTGGTTTAGGAGAAATAGAGATATTTACAAGATAACCTACCTTTATACTCATGAGTTAGCTCAACTCAGCTCCTGATCAGTAGGTTGTTATCAATATAAAGATAAGACTTTCCATTCAGAAAAGTACTCAGATGCTGACATCCAAGCTCTTCCTAACTTGTACCTACCCTACTCATCTGTGCTCGTCTTGCTCCAATATGCCTACCTTAAACAATTCTGTCTAGTGACTCCAGGGCTGATATCACACCAAGCGCTACACCCAGAGTTTGAAATCCTGTATTCATTTTGGGAAGAGTATCAGAATCATGTGTATTTGAGGCAAAGAAGTCCTATAGTTAAGAAGATTCCACATGGTTAAACAGTTCTCTAGTGAGCAGATTTGACCCAGAGATTTTTTTTTATTTGACCCAGAGGTTTTTTTTTTTTTTTTTTTTTATAGGAAAGACTTATAAAGCACCCAGTATGTCATAATTGAGTCCAGAGTTGGGTTTTTTTCTAGGTTCATTAATCCCACTTGGCTGAGTGAAAGCATTCAACTTGGGTTGGGGTTGGGTATGTAAAAATCAAAATCAACCCAGCGGGAAGTGTGATCATGGAATAGCAGATAACCCTAATCAACTAGATAAAACAAAAATCACCTGGGACCACAAATTGGAACTGGGACTTCTGAAGAAATTCAGCCACAGATGGGTGCAGGTGTGTGTGGCCAGAAAAAGGTGAGAAGGGGCTAAGGAAGAAACTCAAGAACAAGTCACTGTGCCAGCAGCTGGTCCCAACTTGGTGGCTACATAGCTAAGCACAGAGTAAGCTACAGGAAGACAGGAATTCAATCAGGAAAAAACCTGGTCAGAAACTAAACCTTGTGGTTTGCCCAGGCTATGGCAGCAGGCTTTCAGGGGGCAGAGTACAGAATGAAACAAGGCAGCAAGGCCCTATTTTGTGGAAAACCAGAAATGCTATCAGTGAACTGTGTTTTGTGCTCTGTATGCCCAACTGTAAACACTTTGAAGTCACTGCTGTGTGTATTTTATAATAGGTATCATACTATTTATGGAATTAAAGAATTTAAAAGAATTCTTCTTGGACTTCATACAAAAGACGAAGTATTTGTAAGCTCACAGTCATTGTTTTCACATGGTCTTTGGTGCTTTTATTTCCCAAAGGAATCTGAATGCCCAGGACAGGTTTAGTGATCCAACTCTGGCATTTTTCGGAATGATGGGAACATCTAGCTCATTCCTGCCACTGGTGAAGATCAGGGTAGTATCTTAAGCTCTTAATCTGGTCCCTCTCTCCTATGTACTAGGGAATAGAAGTCCATGAGCCCACAAGATAATAACAGTTCTTGTACATGGTCACTTCTGCTTGTGTCCCTCAAGATTTGTACAGTGAGGACGGCCCACAGCGTGATGGTGTGTATGAACCATCTGATGGGTCCATGGGTCCCATGAGCCACTTATTTGACAGGTAAAGAAGAGTCAATACTTCAAAGCTTGGGACACCCCTCCCCAACTCATTCTAGACACAAGCTGAGGACAGGTCTTCATTTCGCAAATTAGGTTTGCCTAGATGTTGTCTGGTGACATTTGAGAAGTCTAGATTTTATCTATCAGAGAAGGTGTCAGCGTGTTGACTACCGAGGAATTCTGAGAGATGTGCTGTCTCCCCCGGGAAAGAGACTCAAGGTCCACACTTCAGGGATTCAGAAAATTCCATGGATCCCAGCAATAGAAAATGAAACAGCCATTGAACAGTCAGTAGAACCAGCTCTGGAAAATGGTCTGAGACTCTAGACTGACTCAGTGACTGGCTCACAGGTCTGTATGGAGGGTAACAGGTGCGCACCTCTTACGATGAGGTGAAGCAGCAGGCCAGGGCATTGTAGACCCTTGATGTGCTTGTTCAGACAACCTCTTAAAAGAGATTTCCTCTGAGTTAGGTGGTAAAACACCAGAAATCAGCTAGTCATATTACAGGTGCTCATATAGAATGTTTCAGGGCACTCACAGAACTCTTTCAGAAGTAGTGTACTATATATGATTTTTGTAGAACTACACTATGTCCTAATCCTAGAAGTACCTTGTGCTGATTGCATCACTAGAGCTCCAACTATGTCCTAATTCAACACTAAGTTTAATGCATCAGAGGTTGTGTTTCCAACTACCAACAGCTAGACAATACCCTCTATTCTCTGTGTTCAACATTAAGCACCATGGGAACCTAGGAGCCAAGAGCATGCATTTGAATAGCTCCTCATATTCTCCAAACTCCATGTGATTAGGTTTACTGGAGACCTAGGCTCCAATGTGGGAATCAAGGATACTTCTTATCAGTAGAAAGAGCCATGTAGAGACCAGGCAGGGGGCTGGGTGGTGCCCATTACATGTTACAGTACCCAAGGACCTTAGTTCAAGCTCCCAGTCCCCACCTGCAGGGGGAAAACTTCACAGGTGGGGGAAAACTTCATGATTAGTGAAATAGGGATGTGGGTGTCTCTGTCTCTCTCCTCTCTGTCACCCCCTTCCCTCTCAATTTCTGGCTGTCTTTATCCAATGAATAAAGTTAAATTAAAAAAAAAAAAAGAAACCAGGTAGCAGAAAGTATTAACCATCTGGTTGATTAGCAGAGAGAAACAGTAATTCAAGCTGGAGGGTCTGCTGGGCCTGTGTATCACAAGGCATGACAGTTACTGCCACACAGTATAGAGGGTGCCTGGAATGTGTGAAATTTTCTCAGGCCACCAGGAGAGTAGTTGCAACAACAGCCCAGTCTGCAAAAAAGCAAGACCAAGTTCCTCTGATCCCTCAAAACTGAAGGTTTAGGACTTAATGCTGCAGACACTTCACAAGCTCTGTGTGGGAGGCCCACCTTCTCTGGTGACACTGCCATCTTCAAGAAGGGCTTGCAAGTGGATCCTCATTCAGGGTTCTAGAGAGGAGACCAAGCTGTACTTGGAAGTAGAGGAGGTTGGCTCAGTTTTTGAGATGATTCTTTAGGTTCAAGAAGATATGTAGGTAGAGTGGGTATTGTGGAGTCCCACCTGCCTGGGACCTTCTTCCAGCTGTTTGAAGCAGCAGACTCGTGCACCAACTTCTGCACTTCAGGTCACTTTTCCTCTAGTTCCTCAAGGGCTGCCTTTCACTCCTGGAGTCATTCAGAACTGGGAAAGAGGTCTGACATAGATGAGTCTTCTCACTAGAGAAAAACCTCACAGCCAAAGCTCCTGACTAAACCCCCCAAAACGTTCCTGCCCTTCCCACTCAGCGCAACAGAGGCATCAGGAGCCTTGGCAACAATGAAGGCAGAGAACACAGGTGCCAGTCTGCTTGCCCCGCGTGTTTACCCTTCCCATCATTATCGAAGATGGCGTCTTAGAATACATGGTGGATGACCACTTTATTGGTAGAGATAGAATAATTAGAAGCCCTTTTTTAATCTTATGGCGGACAAATAGTATTTTGTGTGCAGTCTGAATTAACTGGGACCTGAAGATAAGGACTTGGGGGTCACCTCTTAGAATATTGGGGAGGGAGGTTATAGCAAGGTCAGGTGGCAAAGCACATCCTCAGTGGCCAAGAGGGGGCCTTGAAGTCTGTCAGGAAGCGATACTATGCCAGCCATGAGTGCTTGGAACAGGAGGTGGCCAGTATGAGGACTATAGACCATCAAGATTAAAGGATATGTCACCCTGGCAGATGAGTTATAGGTCATGTCCCCATGCTTCTGCAGGCAGAGGATGAGGGAGCGAGTCTCATGTTTCACCTTTAGCAGGAGAGTTAGCAGCTGGTGGGTCTCGTTAGTCTTGAAATTTACACTGATTTTCAGAACTTATATAACTGGCGTGTCAATGCCTTACCAGTGTCATCTAACCTGCCCCTTCATTATGTCATTCATTAAGTAAATGATGGGGAGAGTTGGTGTTTATTGGGTTGTTTTAGGCTACTTGTCCTTGAATTCTAAGGGTCAAACTATCATTTCCTTCTTGGAGATTTATTGTAAGGTTTATTATGTGATTCTAAGTCTCATATGAAACTGCCTTAGTCACTGTATTATTTTGTAATTAGTGAATGGTACATTTATAAGAAAATGTGGTTGTCAATGTAGTTTTATATCCAATCTTTACTATAAATTCCCAATGTTGAGTTTCAATGATTTTCAGTGCTCATATGGCCTAGAGGCCTAGATGAGTTGGCATGTCAACTGTCAAGTTTGCATGCACTTTACCCACATTTTAGAAACACTACCAGCAAACCATGGTTTTTACCTCTGTATGCTGAACTGTATATACTTTGAAGTCACTACTGTGTGACTGTTTTACATCATGTATCACACTGTTGTCTGTTAAAACTAAATGTCCCTTAACAGAATTTCTTCTTGGATGTCAAGCTGAAGCAGAGAAGGTCTGTCTATAAGCTCATACACACTGGTTTAACAAGGTCTTTGGCGCTTTTAATTCAAGAAGTTGATACACAGTATCTGGTTCTACTGATCCAAAGCCCCTACCAGTGATACCACTCCCCCAAACTTAGGCACTGGGTAGCTACTTGAAGTTTGAATCACCTCAGAATCTGTGGGAATCAGACCTGTTGACACCCAGCTCAAAAAACACTAATTCACTATTCTTACAAAGGACATAAACTATGGCGATGGGTTAACTTTGAAAAGTCCCTTTGTTAGGATATGCTGTATCATACACACCAATTGCCAAACAATGTAATTATTGCAATAACTATTTTCTTCTTAAACCCTAAGACGACAGGAATCACCCCTTCCTCTATAGAGCCCATGTTTCTCCCAAATCCTGGAACCTCTGGGGTGGGGCTCACTTCCCTGCATGCTTCTCTCAACTCAGGCCAAATGATATTATATCCGCCGATTCTAACCTAATCAATGCAATGATTAGGTTAGATTATCTCATCTCAGACTGTGTACAGAGATGTCAGACATGGAATGCCAATCCTTCACCCTCATCACTCGGGTGAGACCTTTCCTTTCATGATATTCTCTACTTCCATTCCAGGAGGTTCACTTCCTAACAAAATCCCAAAACCTAGGTATAGACTAGGTCCCATAAGAGAGCATATGTTCACATGTATCCATAAATTAGGGTAAAATATATACCTGAAAGCAAAAATATACAATAGTCTGTAGTGAGTCAGTATCAAGTTCATAATGAAATAGTGAACACTTAGATACCCTCCTCACCTACTTCCTATTACAGTTCTCTCACTCCAAAGCTAACCTCATCAAAGCAAGGGCTGCAAAAGCTAAATAAGGGCAAGAGACTGGCATACTTTAACGATGACTCTTTAGTCACTATCAGGGCATTCCACCAGCTGGGACCCTAATTGGGGAGTCCTGAGTTTCCCAAACAGACTGGATGGGCCTAGTCTTGAATAAATCCCTCCATTATTACTGGTCATTTCTATCAGGAACAACAAAATAGACCCCTTTGTGGGCCCCCATAGGACCTTGTCCTCAACATGGATCAGTAATGGTAGAGAATGTTCCATCCTCCAAAAGAACCCGAGGAGGATGGGTCGACACTGGGGGCAGCATGGAATGTTCTTACTCATGACCACAGAATGTGAGCTCAGATCTAGAGGGATGCAAAGGTCACACAGGCTCCTAAGCCAATTATGCGCCCCAGATCACATCAAATTGATGGGGTGTACAGTCAACGATATTTATACCCCTTTCCCATATTAGGGAGTTACTCTCTTCCCTGATCCAAGCTTTCTGTTCCTTTTTCAGCCATGACGTCATCTCCCCAGACAATAATTAGGATCCACCGGCATATCAGATTTCAGGCTCAGGCAAAAAACAAAACACTAGTATAGCTATAGGACCTTTGAAATATAACTAAAATATGCCTACTAGCTATATACAAAATGGAGGACCCCCCCCCCAACACTTCATCTGCACTATTCCATCCTTTAGGTCCATGAATGTTCAACAATTTGACTTTGTATTTTAACTTTTCAGCCACCAGGTTCCAGATGCTAGCAGGATGCAACCAGACTTCCCTGGACAGACAACCCCACCAGTGTGCCTTGGAGCTCTGCCTCCCCAGAGTCCTTCCCCACTAGGAAAAGAGACAGACTGGGAGTATGGATTGACCTGTCAATGCCCATGTTCACCCATGTTGGGTGCATTGGATCGACCTTCCCGTGGTGCATCTCGTGAGTACCCATTCATTGGGGAAACTGATGATCCTTCCTAGCCGACTGAATCCACATGGATCCCAGTCACTTTCAAAGCCAGCAACAAGCAGCTCCTGACAGCTTTCAAGCTGTTGGTTCTGCTCGAGTCCTCCAACTTAATGTTGAGGGGCTGTCCTTTGCCAAACGCATTATTATTGGTCAATTGGCGATACAGCATCAGGAAGATGTTATTTGCCTACAAGAAACACATAGCAGTCGATGAAGCTGCTCGATTCACCATCAGTGGATTCAATTTAATATGCTATAATCTCCATCCTAAACATGGCCGAGCCATCTATGCCAAATCGTGTCTTGCGGACGTTTACCATACGGCCTCTTCTACCTTCTATGACTCCATTACTATTGGAACTATTCAGCTCGTCAACGTATATAAGCCTCCCAGTGCCTCATGGGATAATGAGGTCCTGTCTAGCCCGAATCACCCAGCCGTTTACGTTGGAGACTTTAATAGTCATCACCAAGACTAGGGATATTCCTCCACTCGTGCTGACGGCTCTATCTTAGCCGACTGGGCTTCAGTGAATGACCTCTCCCTATTACACGATCCCAAACAGCCAGGCTCTTTTCACAGTGCTAGATGGAATAAAGACTCGTCACCCGACCTGTGCTGGATTAGCACAGTCAATGGCCAAGCCTTTTCCTCTATGAGACAAGTTCTCAAGATCTTCCCGCACAGTCATCACCGCCCAGCTATCACCCACATTGGTCTCCAGCTCCCACTGATTCTGTGCTCGGAGAAACTAAGATGGAACTTTCGGAAAGCAAACTGGCGTCTGTTCAGTGATATTACCAACAAATCTATTCCTGCAATCCCAATTAACTCTATCCCCTCTGAAGATTCCTTCAGGCGCTTCCGCCAAGCCATCTTCAAAGCAGCTTCCCAAGCCATTAATCATGGGAGACGTGCTAACTATATGCCTTGTCTTGATGCTGAATGCTAGCAACTACTAAAGCAGTATGTTGAGTCGGGCGACCCAGATGTGGCTGACCACCTCATTGCCTCCCTGGATGCAGCACGCCAAGCCCGCTGGCAACAACTCATGGAAAGTCTGAACTTCACCCTCTCAAGTAGGAAGGCCTGGAAGCTTCTTCACAGACTGGGTGCCGGTAGCCAACCCCCTCCCGTCTCCCATCCTCCCGTATCTACAAACTCAGTGGCCAGTCACCTAACTCAAGTTGGACGTGCTAAGATCGAGCCAGTCTGGAAAAGAGAAATTTCCCATGAGTGGTCATCCCACTTCGTTATCTTGTCCATCTCCAAAACTCTCTCCCTTTACACTGTCTGAACTGGAAGACGCTTTGAAGAGGGTTAAACCGGGAACAGCTGCTGGCTATGATAACATCACCCCAGAACTCATTCTTAACTTGGGCCCCGTGGCAAAGAAGTGGCTCACTTCATTCCTGTCCCACATCTTGGAATCTGAATCTAAGCCCAAAATTTGGCGTCGTGCGAAGATAATAGCAGTTTTGAAACCAAAGAAAGACCCAACACTGGCCGCCAGCTATAGACCAATTTCTCTTCTCCTTTTTGTGTTACAAACTCCTTGAGAGGCTGCTACTGTCACGAATTTCTCCTCTTACAGAGAAATTCCTATCACCCGCCCAAGCTGGTTTCCGCCCAGGAAGATCTACCTGCGAACAAGCCCTGGCCCTCTCAACTTACATTGAAAATGGATTCCAGAAGAATTTAAAGACGGGTGCTGTCTTTGTTGATCTCACAGCAGCCTATGACACGGTCTGGCACCGTGGTCTCCTAGTCAAGATCTCAAGATGCCTGCCTCCATGGGTGGCCAACACTATATCGTTTCTTCTCCAAAACAGAAGATTCCGGGTACATCTGGGTGACAAGTCGAGCAGATGGAGACTTGTCTCAAGTGGCCTCCCCCAGGGCTCTGTTCTGGCTCCTACGCTATTTAATATTTACATCAATGACCTTCCAGAAACTTCTTCAAGGAAGTTCATCTACGCCGATGACATCTGCTGTGCAACTCAGGCATCCAAGTTTGACATCCTCGAGGAAACACGAAAGACATGTCTCTGATATCTGATTACTGTAAAAAATGGCGACTAATCCCTAGCAGTGCAAAAACGGTATCATCTGTTTTCCATCTACACCATGCCTCGGCCTCGTGTGAGCTTAATGTGCAGCTTGGCGATACGAGAATCCGGCATGAAGCCCAGCCAGTCTATCTTGGCATCACTCTCGATCGCACCCTGTCATTTCACGAACATCTCATAAAAACTGCAGCAAAGGTGGGTGCGAGGAATAACATCATTGTAAGACTGGCCAGCTCCTCATGGGGCGCTAGCACTTCCACACTACGATCATCTCTGGCATTATGCTATTCCACTGCAGAATACTGTGCCCCAGGATGGTTCCGTAGCCCCCATGTTCACTTGGTCGATTCCAAATTATATTCCTCCATGAGGATAATTTCTGGAACCATCCGTTCCACCCCGGTTCCATGGCTGCCAGTTCTTAGCAACATCGCCCCGCCAGATATTCGTGGGGATGCGGCATCATCTAAGTTCATTTCCCTCGTCTATGCTCGACCGGACCTGCCAATATACGCGGATATCTTCGCCCACCCTGTCCAATGCTTGACGTCTCGTCACCCAGTCTGGTCCCCTACGCCTACACTGAACTTCTCTGTTCCAGACTCTTGGAAACAGAGTTGGCAGTCAGCTGAGGTAAAGAACAAACACCTCATCACAGACCCCTGCAAGCGTCAACCCGGCTTTGACCTAGCTCGTTATGATTGGGCCCTCCTCAATCGCTATCAAACAGGCCATGGCCGGTGCGCGGCTATGTTCCATCGCTGGGGAGCCAGAGACGACCCGAACTGCCCCTGCGGCTCCAGACAGACTATGACCCACATAGTCAATGACTGCCACCTCTCCAGATTCAAAGGAGGTCTCGAAACTTTACATCAGGCTCAACCTGACGGTGTTGACTGGCTACGGAAGAAGGGAAAATGCTAGAAGAAGAAGAAGCGGGGAAGCAATTACAGAAGCCAGACCTTCAACCTTCTGCACCCCACAATGATCTTTGGTCCATACTCCCAAAGGGTTAAAGAATAGGAAAGCTATCATGGAAGGGGATGGTATATGGAGGTCTGGTGGTGGGAATTGTGAAACTGTACCCCTCTTTTATGGTTTTGTCAATGTTTCCTTTTTATAAAGAAAAAATAAAAAAACTCAACAAACTTGGAATAAATAGTGTCAACCTCACTAGGAGTGAGGACAGCTCTGCTTGTTAAAGTAGTAGATTGACATCAAACAAACCTCCAGAAGACACCTTGTGCGAAGGAATCTGAAGTTCTGTTTGCCCACCTCCAGCCACAGCCTTTTCAATTTAAACAAAGTGGTTTATTATTCAGGCTAGTGACAAACCATCTAAATGGCTGAACATTGAAGGACTGCTGTGTTCATTTGAAGAAAGTGTCAGACATCCCAGGACCCAACACACATATTTCGACAGCTGTGAAGAGCCACACTGAACCAACACAGCTGGAGTTAGTACACAGATGCTCTGACATTGGCAGGAAAGACTCCCTTCAGTGATTCAGAAAACGCTTTTCTCCTCTGGGCATTCATGCAATTCAGAACTTCCCTTTAACTCCCCTTTAACCACCTATGCCCCAGTCATCTCTGCTGAGAAAGCATACCATGAACAGCTTTGTTCCTCAGATCAATGCCTGCTTTGAGCCAGCTAACCAGATGGTGAAATGTGACCCTCACCATGGTAAATACATGGCCTGCTGCCTGTTGTACTGTGGTGACGTAGTCCCTAAAGATGTCAATGCTGCATTGCCAGCATCAAGAACAAGCACATCCATTTTGTGGACTGGTGCCAGCATCAAGAACAAGCACATTCATTTTGTGGACTGGTGCCAGCATCAGGAACAAGCACATCCATTTTGTGGACTGGTGCCAGCATCAAGAACAAGCACATCCATTTTGTGGACTGGTGCCAGCATCAAGAACAAGCACATCCATTTTGTGGACTGGTGCCAGCATCAAGAACAAGCACATCCATTTTGTGGACTGGTGCCAGCATCAAGAACAAAGCACATCCATTTTGTGGACTGGTGCCAGCATCAGGAACAAGCACATCCATTTTGTGGACTGGTGCCAGCATCAAGAACAAGCACATCCATTTTGTGGACTGGTGCCAGCATCAAGAACAAAGCACATCCATTTTGTGGACTGGTGCCAGCATCAAGAACAAGCACATCCATTTTGTGGACTGGTGCCCCACTGGCTTCAAAGTTGGCTCCATTTATAGAGCTGAGGTTGGCGATGGGTTCAATAAGCCCCCCAGCCTCAAGTCAAGGAACCTAGGAGTGTACTTGAGGACCCAGACATGAAAATGCTATAGCACCTTTAAAGAACAATATCATCAACTTCCTCACCCCCCGCTCCAGTGAGATGCCATGGAAAATGTAGTCTCACACAGCAGACTGAGATGGCCAACCCAAACCAATGTCCAATGTCTTCTCTCCCAGTGGACTAGAGACCATAGGCATCCTCAGTTCAGTGCCTGTCCTGAAGGGGTACTAATTGCAAAAATTGCAATGAGCCAGTTAGAAACCTTGGAGTGCTAGTGCTTGAGACTAACACATCTACAAACTCACGAGACCACTGGTAGGCTCGCAGTGGAAGTGTGACTATGAGTGTGCTCTACACAGGGCCACATCCTTGACTGTCATGAGGCATGACAGTTATTGCAGTGTAAGTCATGGAGATGACATCTGGGATTTGTGAAGTTTCAGGCCCTGGCAACTACAGAAAGTAGTTGCAAGAAAGTGCAATAATATATCAAGGGCTATTCTTCCTCAGGGGTGAGGGTCTAGCCTCCTCCCCCTGACCACTATATGCCCAGTCTGGCAGAGATGAGCGAGACGGTTCTAGCAGAAGGTAGAGAAACTAGATGACTCCACTGATTCTGTGCTTTTTACACCTAGTTAGAATATGAGCCATCCAAGGAGTGGGCTAACCAGGACATCAGTGGTCTGTGCCATGTTCCCTTGTGCCCATACCCATGGGCCAATGGGCAAACTAGGTGCAGCTGACCTGAAGCCTTTACCAAATCAAGATTCTGTAGCCTTCAAAGTTGAAAGAAATCCATCAGAGCACAGGGAAGACCAGAGAAACTCATCAATACCACCTATAAAACCTTCAGTCCCACTGGCCAAAGAGTTAGAGGTCGAGTCTGAGGTATAGATTCACAATAGTATTTCCTTGGACAAGCCCGAAGTGCTCCCATTGTGACCAGTTCAGTCATTGTTACTGGGTTTTTCCTCTTCTGTTCCTCTCTCAAATCTTTCTCCTAATTCTTGGGGGTGAGGGGAGGGTGCAAATTAAGACTAGGAAGGAGAGGAAAAGGTTACCAAAGATTTCCCAGTCATTCCCCCACACTCCAGACCATTTAAAAGCATTGACTACTGATACTACATTCCTATTACAGAAATGATTGGAGACCATATTATCAAAATTACTGTAATCCCACCTAAAATTACTGGGGTATCTGTTAATCCTATGTTCTCCAAGAAGAGATTCTGGCCAGTAATAGATCCAAAAGGCGGATAGACGACTAAGCTGGAGACTCAGCAGAACTGTCCCTCAGTAACATCACTTCTCACATAGCTAATATGCACACACTTCTACACAAGAGATTCTTTCTGTCTCTTGCTAGTCTCAGTTTAGGATCTAGATGGAGCAGGAAGTGAGGCATCTTCTATTGGGAAACCCAGCAGTCTTAAGATCTGCCAGAAAGGACTTGTGGAGAACTGCAGAGCGTACTCAGTCCATGTGCAGAGGAGAGGACAGCTGTTCCCTTGACCCAATGCTAGACAACTTCTCAACTCCAGTGCTTCTTGCAAGGTGGCCCCAAGCTTTGCCAGGACTTCTCACACCTGCTTTAGCCCAACACTATTTGCCCTCACTCTTCAGAAATGTTGGTTTCTATTAGTCATATAGTCCTGTTTATATAGTCCTGTTTGTTACAAATCCTGATCCTTGTATGGTGGGCTTGCCTTCAAGAGTAGCAAGGGACATTTCCTGCCAGTTGGATTGGTACCAGTCCTACTTATTTGCCTACTCCAGACATTGGCATAAAGTTAATGTATCTTGGGATTTAAGGTGAAATCAAAAGACTGAAGAGAAACTTATTTGGATTTGTCAAGACACCTTTGCCTCTAGACTTGACATTTTTTATACATTTACAATTGTAGAATAAGCACCCAGTCCTTTGGGGGAGAATTTCAGATTCACATGCTTTTCAAGATAATTGATGTTTTAGACATCAGGGAGAAGTTCCATTTGTGTTAAACATAGCCACTTTCAATAACCACATCTGTTCAGTACAACATAGCTGAGCCATTTGAAATGCCTCCAAATGTTCAAAAATACACCAACTGATCTCAGCTACTTCCCCAAAATTTATCTACCTATAAGGTCATAGGTACCAAGATAAGAGTTCAAACCCAGTAAACAGACTAGCATAAAATGACACCAGTCAGGTAAATAGATCATTATTTTTATCATTAACAGTGCCACAAATTTATCTTTATTCCTATCTTGAATTCCTAAGTCTGGATTGCTCCTAGTTTGCACTTCAATTGATTTTGATAGTTTCTAATAAAGAAATTTCACATCCCAGTGTTAGCATTTTCACAAGATTGGAGCTAAAACTTTTGAGATTGTTGATCATTTGAACTGGAATTGCAAAATCCAGTTTATATAAAGTTCAAAAAAAGCACTTGTGTGTGCACCTCTGCTTAAACCATTTTTCTAGCTGGTTGGAGCTGACCTTGTACTACATGTTGTCCTGTGTTACTGCAAAATGCATGTGCTCTGAGAAGCCATGTGGACACCCAAGTTCTTCCTCCATATACTTCCACTCAGAAAGCTTAATCACTCTTACTAGGGCCTTCACACATGGATACTGAACTCGAGTATTCAAAGATCTCAAGTCTGCCTTTGGAGTTCTATGTGCCCCTGTAGCAAGTTGGCAAGAGGAATTCCTCTTTCTTGCAAAGAAGTCCTCCATTAATTATAACAAGAGATACTGGGGCCATATTGGAAACTATGAGAACAGAAGTAGGGAGGGCTCTAATATATTACGAAGGACATGGCTGGGAAGGATTTTTTACAATAAGTATATGACTGACAACTCTTATAAGCTGCAGAATCCCAAGGGAAGTAACACAGATTAACATCTGTGCTCATAGTCTGCTGCGCCATCTGATTGGTCTTCAGGGACCAACAAACCATCATAGAAGGCCACCACAGGCTACGGCCCTGTTCTTGCAGACACTATTCAAGCAGGGCCTGTGTTCAGAGCCAGCTCCTCACATGTTCTAATAGTTTGTGGGAGGTGACTGTGCATAGTCTTTCCCGAGTTCTGTCTCATCTTGCAATGTTTACAGGACAAGATGCATTAAACCAACACTCTACAGAGTGGAGGGGTTGGGGGGGATATCTCTTTAGGCAACATATGTCAGGAAAACAGTTTTTGGGATCTATTACCTATTTATCTCCTTTGAATTTGAACTCCCTCCTCAGAATGAAGTAATTTTAACCCCTTTGAGTTAATGTATGAGGCTCTTCTAGAAGTAGTCTTTGACAAGGACTTATAGACCTTCAAATATAACATGAAAAGTATAGAAAAGCCTCCAGGAATATGGAAACCAAATGTCACCACTTCTAGTGGTATGGCAATAGAATAACAAGTGCTGCACAGCCACTCCCCTGGTTCAACTAGTTAAGGCAACAACAATAATTATCTGGAACCCCACACCAAAATCTGAGACTTTGGGAGCAAAAAAACTCACTTGGCCACAGATGGAAGCAGTCATCAAATACGACTGAATCTTCTCCCTCCCCAACACAACCTGGGGATTTTACTCTAGTCCCAAGACTGGGAAGAATACCTGATGAACAACTGGAGTTCTGATAGAAGACTCATACCAGATTTGTCAAAGTATTCCCCTCGTCAGTGGGAGACACTGCAACTGGGAGCAGGGTACTCTTGACCATTGGCAGGGGAAGAATCACTTGACAGGATTGGGGCACTCATCAAAAGTGGATTTCTCTTAAGACAAGAAGAGATACTCCACTCTCTAAGCATGCAAATTATGACCACTGAGAGAGACAGCCACCTATTTCAAAATGGCAACCCTGTAATAGAATTTTATAGCACTCTGACTAAGGCTGTAATGTATGTCTTAGCCAATACAATTAGGTTTGTTTAGGAGCTTCATGAGAATAAGGAAACTGAAGATGAAGGTTAGAGTGTTGAAACTTAGTTCCCACCCTGGTGTCTGGCAATGCAACTTATGTCCTAAAGCAGTTCCTATAATTAAATCATTTCCTACAATTGGGGTCTGTTGAACTGACACCTTAAGTATATAGTCTGTCCTTTCCAAGTGACAGACTAGTTTGGCAGTTCATCCTCTTAAACATGTCCAGAAGCTCCCATGTAATCACTGACCACTGATGAACTATGGGCACTTGGACTGTCGTTGGGATACCTTCCCTTGCATAGTCATGAAAGAGAGAAATGTCTGGCTGGCTATGTATATGCAGAATAAACACCAGCTCTTCAGTTTCAGGTCTATAAAGAGCAAGGCCCTCCTAGTTCTATGAGCATCTGGGAAGACAGTGAAGTGTAAGTAAAGTTCTCTGGAAGAGTCCTGGGAACTTTACACGTAACAAAGTAAAGCCCAGTCTTACCCCCTACTCTCCAATCTCTATATAGACCACATCAAGCTGTGTGCAAATACTCTGGCTATATTCTTCTCTGGTTGAAAGTCATATCCTAAGATCAGGCAGAGCTACAGCAAGATTTGTGAAGTGCTTTTGCCTTAAATACCTACATTCCCATAGGGGTGGTGGATTTAAATCCTACAGTTTTTGAATGCCAAGGCGCTCTAAAACTTAATTGGGTTCCCTTTTGTGAACATCACCTACATTTTAAGACACTCAAAAGTCAGCCTAGTGTCTGATCTGTTACATTATGCCAAGTGAGGGTATCAAACAGGGTCCAGAATTTTACTTCTTGCTCCTCTGGGAAGGAATGGAGGAGCCTAGAAAATGATTAGTGGGAGACTGAAGTGTGAAGGTATGTAGTGATGTACAAAGGGAACACTAGTGGGCAAAAGAAATCCTGAAGTCCTATTTGCTGTGGAAGCATCAGCTGACATCAGGCTTCACCTACTCACAGAAGTCACCATGTTAAAATGTGGAGTGACATAGTCACCAGGTAGAGTGGCCAACACTTTCCAATTTTGTCAGTGGCTCTGCCCAGTAGGATTCATAGGAGTAAACTAGTCAAAGATTTGGGGTAAGGGAAATAGAAATTTATCACAAGGGCAATTAGAGACAATTGTGATTCTCACAACAGCAGTCTAAAAAGCTGAGCTGTTAAAACATGGTATAAGACACAGGAGAAGCAATCAAGTTCCCCTGTATTGGAGCTTGCCCACCTGTACATACTACTTTCCTGATGGGCACCATCTTGCTCTCTAACTTGTAGTAAACACCTGGCTTACCTACGTCTCATCTGCCTCATCCTCAGAACCACCCAAGGAGGGAGAAGAGTCAGGCTCCCTGCCAACAGCGAGAAAATAAATACCACCAAAATCAAAATAGGGGACCTGCTCATTTGAAAACATCATACAGTCAAATCCAGGAGATCGAAGCATTTCATGACTATACTGGTAGGCAGAGAAGTTCATTGGTGATCTTATTAAGGAAGGTGGCATTTGCAAAATAGTGAGAAGTGTGCTACTCTTGAGTTACCAAGAATTTAATTTCTACCTGGATATAGTGTCAGAACCGAGTTCAACTTTAGAACACCCATTTGGCATCCCAGCATTGCTCAACGTATAGAAAACACATTTAGTGTCAAGTACTATAAGAGTAGTCAAATATTAAGGGTGGTTCTTTACATTCTTGTAAAAAACTTAACAGTAGATATGAGTGGAGATCCAAGGCTAAAACCTTCCAGATAAAGGCTAGAAGTGCTTAGAGACAGCCAAGGTGAACATCCCACCTGAAAGGAAATTCTTTTCCACTCCCCTGTGGACCTGCCACTTATAAGGAGAATGGCAGACCCAGAAGGCTAATCCCTTCTTGTGACGGAGAGCAGTCTTAATGTGGAGACTACACTGGTGGTCAGACACAAAGTTTCATCATTCAAACCCTCCAAGCTGGTGACCAACCATGAGGTCAACTTGGACACTTTCTACCAAGGGCTAAAAACTTGGCACTGGCCACAAACCTCCACTGCCTATCTGCTTTGTACTAAGTCTAGTGGGTCTTTTGCCCAGAAAAATAGCTACCTAAGAAAAGCATGTTTATGGTAGAATAAAGGCATTATTTTCAAAGTTGCCTTTCTGCTATCACACTTTCCTTTCCAAGAGGGACTATAGTTGACTTCTGGAGAAATGGCTACCAGGCTTGCTTCTCACCATAAGTCTTCTACCCATCAGTCCTGGTATTCTCACCTGTGTATTAAAACTTGAGTTTTGGGAGTCAGGCGGTAGCACAGTGGATTAAACGCACGTGGCGCCAAGTGAAGGACCAGCGTAAGCATCCCGGTTTGAGCCCCCATCTTCCCACCTGCAGGAGAGTCGCTTCACAGGCGGTGAAGCAGGTCTGCAGGTGTCTCTCTCTCTCTCTCTGTGTCTTCCCCTCCTCTCTCCATTTCTCTGTCCTATCCAATATTGACAACATCAACAACAACTACAACAATAAAGCAATAAGGGCAACAAAGTGAAATATTAAAAAATATAAAATAAAAACTTGAGTTTTTATTTAATGTCAAGATAGTTAACCCTCATCAGGGGTTCAAGTCCCCTCTTAGTAAGACAGCTATCATTTGCTCATTGTGGTTTTAACAGGACCCAAGCATAAAGACATTAAATAACTCACATTTGCAGAGGAAAGAATATGAATTAGTGAGGCTGCTATCACACCTCCCTTTCCAAAGGGGACTAAAATTGACTTCCGGAGAAATAGCTACCAGGCAACTTGCCTCTCACCATGAAGTCTCCTACCCATCATTTCTGAGGATGGAGAACTAGCATATACCAACCACTGGGCAAAGCAGGCATGCTGGCATTTTGCTGCTTCCCTTTTCTATAAGACCCTAAACAGGTCACCAGAAACCCGTAACTATGGAATTCGGGCTCTATAAGCTCCTCAAACAGACATGCTCCGAGCCCCCTTCTGGTGTCTCCATTACCACCATGTTGTCATTCCAGCTAAGTCTCCAATTCTTCAAAGTCAACCAAGCCTTCCTCCACATCACTACACCCCCCAGCAGTCCATTTTGAGAGTTTAGGTCATGATATTTGAGAGCAAGCAGGTACAGATTTAGTGATGGGATGTAAACCCTTTCTTTGTGTCCCCTAAAATATACCATCTTCCTCACAGATGGGTAAGAATCACATTCAGGTAGTCTTCATGGAAAGCGGTTTAACTGCTTCTAGGAAGACTTGGAATAGCAGTAAAAGTTCAACATTGTCCCCTCCCCTATCAGAATCTTCCTTAAAGGTCTCATCTCACAGGGCAGGGGTCCTGCATACTCTACCCTATTGGGTGTTTTTCCAAGTAAAAAAACCAAAGTATTCTGTTCATTAATGATCAAGTGGGTGGAGTTATCTGAAATGTTCAGGAACACAAACCCATCTAGCTTAAAGAAACCAATCTGCATCACAGTAAAAGACTCTGGGGTGGGGGTTCAGGTCCTGGAACAGGCAGAGGACCTAGTAGGGGTTGAACTGTTACGTGGAAAACTGGGAAATGTTATGCATATATAAATTACTGTATTTTACTGTCAACTGTAAACCATTAATCCTCCTCTAAAGAAATTTTAAAAAATAAGGAAAATTTCCAATGGAGGGGAGGGGATACAGAACTTTGGTGGTGGGAATTGTGTGGATTTGTAACCCTTTAATATACAAGTCTTGTCAATCATTATTAAATCACTAATAAGAGAAATCAGTCCTTTTCTTCACATGGTTAGCCTTGAAGTATTCTGCTGAAGATAAGTCTTGACTTCTTCCACCACCCCCCCATTCTCTTAAGGGCCCTCCAAGCTGTCTCTTTCCCTCCTTTCCCAGCCAATCAGTCAGACTCGTTGGCTTCTTCATTAAAACTACCATTCTTCCCAATTGCCCTTCACAACTTCGAATATTCATAAAGAGCAACATTTGACAGAATTTCTCCATTTTGTAGCATATGACAGTTAACCAGGAAGAGACTTGGAGCTTTCTATCATTCAGACAGAAGCCCTGCACTACTTTCAAACCAGATTTCCACAGCCATTTTCTTGGTTGCCAAGGTCATTCCTTCTGAGGACCAAGGTTCAGGGTCTTTTAAGAGCAGGAAATAGATGAACACTAGGTCACTTAATCTGTCCCTGCTTTTCCTCCCTCTGGACTGGGGTCTGAAGATTAGTTTCCAATGTGAATAGTGCAGGCAGATGCCAACTCTGTCCTTCTGTGACTTTTCCCAAGATTAGAGCTCAAGTCACGGCTCTGGTGTTACAGGAAGGAACAATGGCAGCCTTCGTCAACAGCCCTGGGCTGTAGGAGCTGAACACTTGGTGGATATGGGTAGCCAGTGCCAGCTCTCCTAGGCTCGTTTTTCTATGATTCTACTGCTCATCCTTGCTATTCTCAGCAGTGCCAAGTTCCAGGTAGACAGATACTCCTAGCCCTTTGTGGGACTGGGAAGAGGGAACTAACACATCTCCATCATATTCAGTGCCTCCAACTACCTATGGATGAAGATAAGAAATTATGACACCCTGCACACCACCCCAGGAAAAAAATCTTTCAACATGGAGCCAAAGTGTGGTCTTGGCTTCCCCATACTAGTAAAGTCCTTTCCCTTTCATCGATCTGGGGAAGATGGGAGGGAGGGTACAGGTATTTGTTCATGTACTACAAACTAGTTCATATTAAGTTGGACTTTTTTTTTTTTAAACAATTTGCCTGAGCATCAAAATATATTGAGATGGCTTTACAGTCTAATAGTTTTATAGAAAACCAGTATTTGCACAGGCAGCTTTGCAAGTTAGACTTCTCTTGACTTTTCTTGATTGGCTGTCTTCTTGCATGAAGACATACCTTTGGTATAGCTCTGGGCCAAACAAATAGGTAAGTCATGGACTCATGCTAACGTGAAACTCCACATGTTCCTGGCTTTGTTTGAGATCCGTATAGCATTATTGCATCAAATTGATGACATGAAAACTCAGAGTTTCAGAATAAGGACATGAGGACTAGGCGCTCACAACTTCAAAAAGCCAAAGGACACTTGTCCTAGCAACCCACAATGCCAAGCTGTGCTATGCGTCATGCTCGTTTTGCGTATGTCCCTCCCCAGGATCGTTTTTCCAGTTGTCTTTGAACATTTTTTTTTTGTTCAAATTAGTGTTTATAAATTCCCTTCCCATAAGTAGTCCCTGGAATAGAAGTTAATTTTTGTGTTGCATTACACTTTTTTTTTTTTACTTCAATTGGTCAATAAAAGCACCCTTACCCTTGCTCATCATGTCAGGCAAGTTGAGGTAAACCAAGGAGTCACTTCTGAGTGAATGTTCATCACTGGGTCCATCTGTGATGCCAAACATCCACCTCCTCTCCAAGCCAAGAAAGGGCTGAACCTAGGCAAGGACCTACTACCTGTGTCAGGAAACACCCAGTCCACACACACAGTTCTATTTCAGAGTCAACAGGAGAAAGGATTCTTCAACAATGGCACCCACAATTATGCCAGCCGAAATGCAGAGGCCCAGCTTCTTCTGAGCTCAGTTCTGATGATCAGTTCCCACCTCTGATGATTAAGGCCGATGCCAACATTGGCTTCTTGTGCTTTGATACATGAGTGAGGCTCCTTGCTAGCCTCTATATCTAAGACAGCACCATCTTTATCTGAAAAGGTGATGGACACTTAAACAGGAGGAATAGGATCAGGAACTATTGAGGTAGGAGATTCCTATCAGTTTTCAGGTTACAAAGATTTTAATCACAAACCTCACTATAGTATGACTGAGTCAGCTTAAAAGGTAAGCCATTCCCTTTTCCATGAGTTTTCCCAGGACTTCCCTCTTCTTTTGGCTATAGGCTTAATGGGAAAAGCCAGAAGATTTAGAAGGAAAAAGAAAACAGAACCTAGACTGAAGTGTGTTCTAGAATGGAGCACCCAAACACCACCCAAGTAATGCCAATCTGTTTTTCTGTGGTGGCCAAGATTTACATGGCCAGTGTCAGCCTTCACAGTATTGAAAATTCATGGACCACAGCTATCTGTACTTGTTCAGGAACTGCAACCTCAATGCCACAGAATTACTCATGATCTTGGAGATCAGGCCTACCAGATAAAGGAAACAAACCTGGAGTTCTCTGCTGAGTAAAGCTAGGAAACTTCCTGTTTCATGTCTGAGAATGTACCCTAGCTTCCCTGTTAAAATTTTGTTATTTCACTGTCTTGAATTTGTAATGGTCCAAGAAATCTGTTAGTCATCTTGGTTTCTGAGAAGCACATGGGGCTGAACTCTTAAATTTATCTCACTGAGTGAAAGCACTGAGGGCAATTCAAACCCGGAAAAAAATCTATCTATACCAGCCACAAAAAAGGATTCCAAGAAGTCCACTTAATTTCAAGTCCTCATTGGCAGTAAGCTTTCTAATTTTCAGGAGAAGCCCAGTAACTCAGCAGACCAGCAGTCACTGTACTTAATAGGCATTGCCCCTATCATTATGTAGAGAGACTCGGGAAGCTCCATGTCACAGTCCTGGGATTGATCTGAGCTGATGCAGATGATTCAACACATGCAGAATGAAGAAACTTGACTGAATGGTCTATTATATGCTCTGCATGGTGCTGAGCTGACGTCAAGGGGCATTAATGTGGTTCCTGACCCATGTCACCTTGTCACCAAGAAGAGTCAACTTTTGGGGGAGGCTGGTGTTGAGTCACTGGTTTTCTCATTCAGAAACCATCATGTCCTTAAATCAAGGATTTGTGCAGGGGAAGAACAAATGTATCTAATGTGTGGAAATTCCTGGAGCAGTGAAAAAAATAAATCCATCCTGGGGATGTCCATATTGTGCCCTAAAGCCAAGAAACTCCATGGAGAAAATAGGCATATTAGCCTGCTTGGAGAGGATCCTGGACAAATATCTACAGACATCACTTTAAAAAGAACTTGAGGCTGTGAGATTCAGTGTCTAAGACAAAGTAGGAAAGAAAGTCTACAGAGGATTTCTGCTTAATAAAGTACACTAAATGCTGCAACTAGGGATGGTGTCATCCAAATTTAATGGGCTCAAGGAAGAGTCGCTAGATTAAGGAATTCAAGATTTCAGCTGATCTTCTAGAACTGCAGATTTGCCCTAAGATTATTAGTCTTGAAGAGATTCTGTTACAAAGGGTAGTTCTCCAATCAAGCAATTAACCTCTGCCTAAATGACAGATGAAGGAAAATGAGGGGCTGTGGAATCTGGAAATGTTACAAGGAATTACCCACCATTAATATAGGATCCCCACTGGGAAGTATTTGACCTGAACTCAAACAGGAGCTAGTGGCATTTGATATGTTTCACTCAACAGCCCACCAGAAAGCCATTACAATTCCTGAAATTGCTTGGAGAATTTGACTCAAAATAATGGATGGGGTTGGTGGAGGTGCTCTAAGGTCTTACCTTCTAGAAGGTAGAAGGTACTTTCTGGAAGGTAGAATGTCCCAAGGCAAAGATCCCAAGTGACTGGAAATTCTGTCCCTGCCCATACTACCCCAACGTGGAGCTAACACTTAGAATCTATTGAGAATGTCAGGAAAAGCCAAAGCGAGTGCAGTCACTAGTAATCAGAAGAACTCTAGTAAGCTTTGGTGTCTGGGGCCTTTTCTGGGGAGAGGGGGCATATCTTTGCTTCAAGTGAGAAAACCTGCTATCTTTCTGCCAGTTGAGAGAGACCAGGGTGTGATGCTCTTGCCAGCTGTGCTCTGCACAGTTAAGAGCAACTAGACCTTGGGTTGAGATCATCTTCAGAGACAACGGTGGGAGTGGGGAGGTGTGTTTCATCTGATTTCACCATGATAAAAACACTTGGAAAATGTTTCTATACCACACTGAAAGCAATTCTAGCCCAATTTCATCAAGTCTCACCTGACCCAAGTGGAACATGCCCATGCCACCTCCTAACCTGAGTAGTTAGGAAATACCTCTCTCAAGTGTGAACTATTTGATAGCTCCCCATGCCCAGACCAGGCCAACAACTGGCTGAACTTGTTTGCATGCACTCACCAACCCCTTTCCACAGTCATAGGCAACTTTGTTCCCCTTTGCTTTCCAGAGTGAACTCAAAGAAGTCTGCCTTACAGCAAAAGATAAGGTTAGTCATTGGATGGTGACAGTGATCAGTGCTGTGACATCTATTTGACTTCAGTGTAGCACAAACCCCCAAAAGTATCCCCCCTCTAAAGGGGGATGAAAGTAAGCACTTGAAAAAAGAAGTAGGAATACTGACCACAGCTGTACCACAGGCTTAAGTTAGTTCCAAGGCTATAAGAGCAAACGTATCACAACCCTCTGTCCCCCCCCCCCAACATTCTTGTAGGGACACTTCTGGGAGACAGCACAAAGGTGGCCACAGGGGAGCATCCTTGAGCGAGCACTTAATGCTCAATGCTAAAGCACCACATAAGACACTGAAAAATTCCCCTACCCCATACACAGGAAGCATCACAGGGCCAAGGAACATGTTCAAGGCCATTCATTGGCTTCCAGCACTGACTCTAAACAGAGTAGTGGAGATCCAGGATGAGATGACCCTGGTTGGGAGAAGTCAAGAGAATAACAAGAGGTCTCAGAACCAACCAAAATATGCCCAAAATATGGTGTCGTGCGAAGATAATAGCAGTTTTGAAACCAAAGAAAGACCCAACACTGGCTGCCAGCTATAGACCAATTTCTCTCCTCTCCGTGTGTTACAGACTCCTTGAGAGGCTGCTACTGTCACGAATTTCTCCTCTTACAGAGAAATTCCTATCACCCGCCCAAGCTGGTTTCCGCCCAGGAAGATCTACCTGCGAACAAGCCCTGGCCCTCTCAACTTACATTGAAAATGGATTCCAGAAGAATTTAAAGACGGGTGCTGTCTTTGTTGATCTCACAGCAGCCTATGACACGGTCTGGCACCGTGGTCTCCTAGTCAAGATCTCAAGATGCCTGCCTCCATGGGTGGCCAACACTATATCGTTTCTTCTCCAAAACAGAAGATTCCGGGTACATCTGGGTGACAAGTCGAGCAGATGGAGACTTATCTCAAGTGGCCTCCCCCAGGGCTCTGTTCTGGCTCCTATGCTATTTAATATTTACATCAATGACCTCCCAGAAACTTCTTCAAGGAAGTTCATCTACGCCAATGACATCTGCTGTGCAACTCAGGCATCCAAGTTCGACATCCTCGAAGAAACACTCATGAAAGACATGTCTCCGATATCTGATTACTGTAAAAAATGGTGACTAATCCCTAGCACTGCAAAAACGGTATCATCTGTTTTCCATCTACACCATGCCTCGGCCTCACGTGAGCTTAATGTGCAGCTTGGCGATACGAGAATCCGGCATGAAGCCCAGCCAGTCTATCTTGGCGTCACTCTCGATCGCACTCTGTCATTTCACGATCATCTCATAAAAACTGCAGCAAAGGTGGGCGCGAGGAACAACATCATTGCAAGACTGGCCAGCTCCTCATGGGGCGCGAGCGCTTCCACACTACGATCATCATCTCTGGCATTATGCTATTCCACTGCAGAATACTGTGCCCCAGTATGGTTCCGTAGCCCCCATGTCCACTTGGTCGATTCCAAATTATATTCCTCCATGAGGATAATTTCTGGAACCATCCATTCCACCCCTGTTCCATGGCTGCCAGTTCTTAGCAACATCGCCCCGCCAGATATCCGTCGGGATGCGGCATCATCTAAGTTCATTTCCCACGTCTATGCTCGACCAGACCTGCCAATATACGCGGATATCTTCGCCCACCCTGTTCAACGCTTGACGTCTCATCATCCAATCTGGTCCCCTATGCCTACACTGAACTTCTCTGTCCCAGACTCTTGGAAAAAGAGTTGGTAGTCAGCTGAGGTAAAGAACAAACACCTCATCACAGACCCCTGCAAGCGTCAACCCGGCTTTGACCTAGCATGTTATGATTGGGCCCTCCTCAATTGCTATCGAACAGGCCACGGCCGGTGCGCCGCTATTTTCCACTGCTGGGGAGCCAGAGACGACCCGAACTGCCCCTGCAGCTCCAGACAGACTATGACCCAAATAGTCAACGACTGCCGCCTCTCCAGATTCAAAGGAGGTCTCGAAACTTTACATCAGGCTCAACCTGACGCTGTTGACTGGCTACGGAAAAAGGGCAAACACTAGAAGAAGAACCACCAACCAGACACAAACTCTGAACTAACTTACTTGGCCAGCCATACTCCTTGAAGGAAAAATGACTATGAAGGAGACTGAAGAAAGAACTCTTGTTTCAGTCTGGTTCTCAGAGAATTTGGAGAAGACTTTGGGATAGCAGAATCCCATCCCTGGGGACTGCCAGGCATCTGAAGAGAACTCCATCTACTTTAGGAAATGTGACCACCTGACTTTTCAAACATGATATAGTCATGAATTCCACATTTGGGGCTACTACAAGGGAGTAGGAGCTAGCTACTGTGGAAAGCTTTCTCCCCATCACTAACCATGTCATGTCACCTCAGATATCCCATAAGCTAGCTGCCTTTAGCAGACCTTATCCACCACACAGAACCACCACCATCCTTGTTGTCTACAGTTTACATGGCAAGGTGGCAGGTGTCTGAAGGAGTACCATCTAAGACCATTTTATACCTTTTCCTCATTCTCTGGAGCTGGGAGAATGATAAGCCAGAGTTTATTATTTTTTTTGGGGGGGGGTTAATTCCAAGGAACTCACTGAATTTGCAAAGCTGGGGTTATCTGTACCCAAGCTGGATACTCGGACTCTCAACATGGGCCTGCAAGAGATGGGCAGATTCAAGCTGGAGGGCTAGACCCTTGTGCTGACCCCTCTTCCCAGGGTACCACAACAGTCACCTGTACAAGGTCATGTCTAGGCCTCCAAAGCATAATGGAATCCTGGGAGTTACAGAAGCAGCCATAGTCAGAGGCAGCTGGGGCAGGTCCTACACCTTGTGTGATCTACACCTTGTGTGATCAGTCCTTTTGCTTCTGCCAGTGGAAATACTTGGGCCCATGAATTTCTCTAGAAAGAGCCCAAGAGAATATGATATTCTTTCAAGGAGATGGAGGTCACCCAGTTCAGATGCCACAGCCTAGGGAGTCTCTTCAGGACAGAGACCTAGGACAGAGACCCACCATCATGTGATGAGCCTATCCCAGACACTAGTCAACCTGGAGTCTTGTCCCAAAGGGGCAGCAAGTGTAATATTAAAGCTTTTGCATGGCAGTAAGAACCAGATGGTCTCTAGGGTCCCAATGACCCTTTGAGTTTCTTCCTAGGAAATCAGCTCTGGGGATGGCCTCTTACTCCCTGGACACTCCCTGGGCAAAAGTGATGGGCAAAGAGCAAGACTTTGCAGACCACACCATCACTCTCACTCTCATGGTGTCAAGTACTGTCACAGAGCACTCACTCCTTGGAGTCATTTTGAGTGTATTCTATGCTCCCTTGTCTATGGCTCCATCTTGGCTGTGATACTACAGCCCCTGGCTCTATCATCAACTGGAAGCAGTCACTTCTGCTCCTAAGGTAGTTCTCCAGACCATGCCAAGACACCACTGTGGTTTCTACAAGGGCACTTGTGATCTTCATAGCTACAAGTGCTCCCCTCACACACTGGAAGAGATAGCCCAAGTTTCTAATAGGGTGGCAGAGATGTAGCCGGGTTCCTTAGTGTGACTCCCAACACATTTGGTAGCCTGTGTCGAGGGCTGGCATGCTGTGAAATTGTGCCAGCATGCCTCAGGTATAGTATGTTCCAGAACATCACTAACTGAGCCAACCTTAAATTGCCTAAAGCTAGGTTTCTCAGTTATTACCTGAAGTCTGTATTGGCAATGAAGGTTATTAAAAAGAACGAATTTTCTCCCCAACCACCTTCAAAAATAAAAAGGGGCCTCTCAGTTCATTCATATCTGGGAATCACTCAAAAGACTTCATTGTACTTCAACTCTGGGATTAAAAAAAAAAAAATCACAGCTCTGTATGATCTCAGACGTTAGTTCCACTGAGAACAGCTGTGAATTCAGTACTGGAAAAAGGAGATTAACTCTCCCTTGGCAGCTGATGCTATTCTGGCCAAGAGCAATGTGCTTAGAACCTTGGTTCCCACACAAAGTGAATGGTTTCTTCCAATATTGGTGGCCGCTGGTCTCCAAGCTGTGATAGCCTTGTCTCCTCTGTCCTTCCCTGAACGAGAATTCTGAGAGCTCCTCTCCTGACATACATTCCCCAGTCTAGTGAAACTATTGAAAACCAAGAGAAATGGGCTAACAAGAAGCCCAGATGGATAGCTGCTGAATTGATCATATAGCTAGTGCCAGAACCTTGAAGTGATTTGGCAGAGGTTTCATTTGGACAAGGTACCCAAATGGGTTTTGTTCAATAGATCACTTTCAAGAACCACCCATGAAGGTTAGTGACTGATTACATGGCCTCAGTTCTTCTGGGGCCTCTTGAGCCTCCACTTAGAAAGCTAACAACTGAGATCATACACAGTTGTGGTTTTATACCCCAGAGTGGACCTCGTGAGTCCCTGAAGTCCTACATAGCTCCTGAACTTCAGGGGTCAAGAGGTATATCACGTTCAAACTGTCAGTGAACTTCTGACTCATTTTGATTAGTTTTTTTTTTTTTCTTAAAAGCATAAACATATACATACCTGACCAGACTAGAGTAAGTACTAAGTTACTCTGCATGAAGTAGTTTGACCACAGGGGCACCCAGCTCTGACTGTGGTGACCCCAGCAGGAGTTTGGGACTATCAGCATACAAATGACATCCTGAGGAAGTGCTCCAGAGAAGGGAATGTATAAAAAAGCAAGGGACTTTGAGTATGTGTGTCTTTTAAAAAATTTTTAAAAAAATATTTATTCCCTTTTGTTGCCCTTGTTTTATTGTTGTAGTTATTATCGATGTTGTTGGATAGGACAGAAATGGAGAGAGGAGGGGAAGACAGGAGGAGAGAGAGACACCTGCAAACCTGCTTCACTGTGAAGTGACTCCCCTGCAGGTGGGGAGCCGGGGGCTCGAACCGAACCGGGATCCTTACACCGGTCCTTGCACTTTGTAGCCACCTGCGCTTAACCCACTGCGCTACTGCCCGACTCTCAAGCACGTAAGTCTTTTTGGCTGCTGCTTCACCTGGTCAGAAGCTTCTTCTGGTCAGGTACGCCATGGCTACTTCTCCTGGGAACTGAACACGTGTGACTGCTAGCCGGTAAACTTTTAGACCATCTACAGCCATAAGCAACCTTTACCAAAGCTGCTAATTGTTTATTTTATGGGACTAAACTTTTAATAACTATACTCAGACTTTATGGACCTAGCATACTAGTCCATAAAGTGCTTATTTTACCTTTTACCTGTTTCACCCTAAAAAACCTTGTTTAAACCAGTTCCCAGCTCCCACAGTGACTCCTATGCACCGCAAGCAGCCCCAACTCCTAAACCCCCTTTTAAGTTAATTTACAACAATTGATAATTGGGGAGGAAAGAAATTCAGACTGATCTGCTGGTCAAACTTTAAAAAGTAGAAGTTTAGAGAGAAATGAGAGGAACTCAAGTTTGGTTTTCAAAAAGAAAACCAAACCCCACTGGATTCCAGAGAAAGATTCTTAATGGCCCAGCCCAACCACCAGCAGGGAAGTAGCAGTCAAGTTCATGATCAGTGTCAATTTTTTCTTTATCTACAGAACAGAAAAGCTAGAGAAGTAGCCTGGCTGATCTTATCCCAAGCATGTGCACAGGGATTAAGGAAAAATGCCAAGATGACCAGATGCCCCTTACTTATCCCATCAGGCCTGCTATTGATGTGATGAAGAACGTTTCACATGAAAGGCTCAGGACAGATTGCAGACAAGGATGCCAGGACTCCCCGTCACCAGCATCCTCAGGTGTCCAGTGTGCTGGGAACGGGCAGTAGGTTTGGAATCTAAGAACGCCTGTCTTTCCAGGTTCAGTCTTAGAGGCAAAACGCATCCCCTGATCTCTGATGCTTTGGTATTTGAGTTTAATCTCTACTTTCTAAGCTGAACACCATGCTCCCTTCTTCCTCCACACAGGACTCCCCTTCCACTGCCAACCCCTCCCCCTCACAGCAGGGCTACCACATTCTCTCTCCTGGATCACAGAAGACACTTGAGGGTCTGCTTCCCAGCCCCCAGCAGCCCCCCCCCCCATTCCTGAAGCTAGAGGTTGGAGCCGCTGTCTGCTCTCATTAGTGGGGCAGTGGTCCATGCTTCCACTCTTGAGATGGCAGTGATGGGGTAATCACCTCCACAGGGAGGTAGCATGGAGGGGGGTGTGAGCACTCAGGACTAAGTATTCAGGCTCATTAAGGCCCAGTCCAGGAGATGCCACTTGTCTTCCCCTGCTCTGAGCAATTATCAGCTTTGTGCAGGTCCCTTGGGGCCCAGAGACTAATTAACCCCAAGTCTGGGGCTCCACCTTGGAGAAAAAGCAGTGGAATTTGGCAAGTGGCATAGAAAATACACATACAGCTTTGGAGATATTCCCCCTGGCAATTTCTTTGAAAATACTTCATTTGGGACTGAACAGGACTCCACTGAGGGGGTGGGTGTGGTCAATGCCATTGTGGTCGGCTTGGAGGCATCTGACTAAGGTAAGCCTTGAGATAGTCAAGGGGCCAGGTGGTGTCTCACCTGGTTGGGTGCATACTATAGTGTATACGAGCCTATTCGAGCCCTCGGACCCACCTGCAGGGGGAAGCTTTGCAAGTGGTAAAGCAGTTTTACAAGTGTCTCTCCCTCTCACCCCCTGCCCTCAGTTTCTGGATGTTGCCATCTAATAAACCCAATAAAGGTTAAAAACGTAAAGCGATTCAATCAAGACCCAAAATATTAAGTTAGCAGCGAGGAAGCTGATATCTAAAGGATTTGGTCCCAGTATTCCAGGACTCGGAAGACGATCCCATCAGCTCTTTCACAGGCAATAATTTCACCAGGAAGTTTATGACAGGCCCAAAGTGCCAGCAACTGGATAGCTATAGTCAAGCCAAAATCAATTCATGATCCCCAATAGCTATCTGCCCATGTAAGAAAGTGGCAAAGTGTCTCCCTAACTGTCTTTTAAGACCTTGAGGGTTTAAAAAATACAAGGTCTATTAAAAGATTCCAGTAGGATCTCATAGTCCTCCCCCCCCCCCGGAAAGTCTATCGGGGGGTTTCTACCAGTATTTGATAGTGGTTCTCTCAGGAGGAACTTCAAAAGAGATACAGAGGAAGGATGGCTCTTGCGCTGGCCAAAATGGCAAAGCTTTCTCCTGAAGCCAAGTGGGAAATGTTTGCAGACTGAGTGCATCACCCTCCTAGGGCAGCAAGTTGGCCAACCGCTTCAGTCCTGAGGCTGGTAAGCCGCAAGTCCAGTGAGCCAGGAGGGTTCTTGGTTCCTGCCTTTGTCTTGTTAACACACCTCAGCACATCTCCTGTATTCACGTGGTGTGGGGGCAAACAATAGCCACCCTCCCCAGCAAAAATGGCTGTATGCACCAAAGACTGAAAATGTTTGACAAGCCCAGCCGTATGGGAGGGGAGCCTTTCCCTGTAAATCAATTTTCTATCCCTACGCTCTGGATAAGACTTGAGGAGGAAGGACTTAAAAGGAGGCATGTGCCAGGTTGAGCTATCTGAGCTGAGTAGATTTGCTTCTACCTAGATATGGCATTCCCCCCTGCCCCCGCTTCCCTGTTGCCTTTGACTGGTGAGCAAGTCCTAGCTTCCTTAGCCACAACAGCTATACGACTAAGTGTAAGATTGGCTGAATTAACAAGCAAACTTGTACCTGAAAGTACAGTGAAGCTTGGGGGTGGGTGGGGGTGGGCAGAGCAAGGGGTCTTCTGAGACCACATATGAAGTCCCCCCAACCAAACCCAAATGTTTATGCATATACGGCACACAGCATGGGCCTAGGGGATGTTACAATTTGAGGGATCAGGAAAGCATGGAGGTCCTCTGAACTGATCAGTTTCTGTAAACCCCAGATGCTTTCCATCCCTTCACCCCTCTCCCATCTTAAATGGATTTCTCTGCCTTACTAAGGCATAAAAAATTAACCCGTATCTTTGTGGGACCTAGAACTGATAGGTCGAGAAGCCACCATAAGCGAGGTGGAGCGAGAAGTGTCCTAGAATTGCCTCTGCTCCCTAGAATCCACGGACTAGAAAAGAGTTCCAGGCAAACACTCCCTGGATTGTCTGCAAAGGTAGGTTAAGTCCCAGAGGAAAGTCTCGTGTTTTATGAACAACAACAACAACAACAAAAGAAGACTCCATACTCCATGCTAACACATTGTCATTTTACATTAAAGTCATGCTAATTTTTTTAAACCTTCTATAGAAAATAAACCAAGTTGCTGAATATCATCAGTCAAAATCAGAGCCACCTCAGTGGCCCAGTAAGATTCTGACTTGGGCTCCATGGTTCATAGTCACACTGTGTCCAACTCACAAATACTGACACCCAACATCCAGAGCACTTGTCTGAGAAGGAAACGCTGCTGGCTGACCAGCCAAAGAGAACTGCTTCTTATAAACTAGGGCTTATTTAAGCGTGTCTTAATGACAGGGTATCAGCGGACATACTTGAGAACCACCATTTAAGTTCTTGTTAAATTAGGGCACAGCCTCACTTGCAAAGGAAAGTCATGGGAGGACAAACAGTTTCCAGTAGCTTTAATTTCATTCTGGAAGCAACCCAGTATCCCTCCCTCCATCCCCTGAGACCATACAATCAAGAGATAGGAAACACTATTGGTGATTAATGTTTTACAGTCAATGGTAAATACAATAGTTTGTACATACGTAACATTTCCCAGTTTTCCACATACTATAACTCCCACTAGGGCCCTCTGCCATGATCCAGGACCTGAACCCCGCCTCTCCCCCTCCCCAATCCTGCCCACTCCCAGAGTCTTTTACTTTGGTGCAATACACCTACTCCAGTCCAGGTTGTTAGTGTTCTCTTCTGATCTTGGAGCACCTGCTGAGGCACCTGAAGGAACCTCAAAACAAAGAAACAGTGCACCCCAGAACCAGACAGAGATCCCCAACAATGAACAGCAACCTGTTCAGTAAAGTCAGGCCGGGACCCTGCCTGGCAGAGGTCAGCATCAAAGAAAGTCTGGCGTATTTATCCATACCCTGCCAGGTCTCCCTGAGACTCAGTACACAAGAAAATAGCATTCATTTTTCTCTAGAAAAATGCCAGTAGTACCGATGTTATGAAAATGACTTATAGGGGACCCACAAACCTGCTTCTCAGGGTACAGAGCTGTCCCTGCATAGAACAGTGAATGGAGGGCACCGCTGGGGCAGCTGCAGTACACCAAGCACAGGCAGGGGTAGACTCCCGCCCAGGAAAAACTCCAGCAGGTGTGGAGTTGAGGGCAACTGAGAGGTCCCACAGGGCCCCCCTCTGCAGCCCCCAAGAGTGCCCCTCACCAAGGCCCGGTGCACCTGGTACAAGGACTGGCCCTTCCCGTGCCCTAAATGTAAGTGGTAATTTGTGTAGCAGAGGTCACCGACAGGCCCCATGAGAACCAAGCACAGGTCTTAAAGACCTCAACACATGCTACCACTCGGCGGGGAACTCCCCAAGACTCCCGAGCCCATAGGTGCAGATGGTTCTTCACTGTTCATTTGGGATAGTTGTTGTGTTTTATTGCCAAGTATGTAGATAAAACTCATTCAGATCGATGGTTGTGGAGAGAATGAGTGAGTATTCATTTTTCAATCATAGCCTCAACTTTGTAATAGCAGCCGATTTTAAATATGTTAAAAAGATTTTAAAACTAAGTTTTCATTCTTGATAAAAAAAGAAACTTATTTGGGGCCACATGTAGGACAACAGACCAATAAAATGGGGTCTTCTGTGAACTGGATGGGTACTTGTCAGACTTCTAAGTGCACCTTCCTACCCAGACAGGAATCGGATCAGCTTGTTTTACAGTCTTCCTGTTCTCAAGTTTCATACCCCCATCCTTGTGTCAAAGTTCTCTGGGGGTGAGGAGGGAGCTGCACTCAAATTCACTGGGCAACCCATAATCCAGTTCTGTCTTGCGTTACAGGCCAAGGAAATTCTAGTGTGTGTGTGTGTGTGTGTGTGGGGGGGGGGTTAATCCCTGGGTCTTGCTTTTCTCAGCTTAGAAACTGCCTCTGAAGTCAGGGAAGCCTCCCAGGGCACACTTTCTCTCTAGAACCATCCTCTCCACACCTTGGCAAGTCAACATCTTCCTTTAGTTCTGTACGCTGTACACACTGTGAGCCTGCCGGACCCAGTTCATTATCACAGTATCTACTGTATACAGTTGTTGAAAATGGATCCTGCAGATGTGTGGCAGCTGTTTGTACTTAGCCGTTAAGTGTCCCCGCGATGCTGGCGGCCTCTGACAAAGGCATTGTTCTTTGCAAGGCATCCATCTCTCAAAGACTTCCTAAATCAGACCCAGATGTCTACACTTAACTCACATTTCTCCATCCAAATTCTCCTAGAGAAGTAGGCTTCTCACGAAGGTAGACATAGACATAGTAGAAAGTGCGAGCCAGCAGGCGCAACTCTGAGGGATGACCTGGGGAGTACCGAGTACCAGAACTAGAAACTCTCTGGGAGAGAATGGCCACAAGCATAGCCTTTTTTTATGGCTACGAAACAAACTGATATTCCCAAGGAGACAACAGGATTACTTTTTGAACTCCCAAGGCTATTAAAGACTTCACATTAACCTCAAGTATCAATTCTTAGCCTCCATCTTCCATTGGGTAGATGTGATTTGTAAGAGGAACAGTTCTTGAAGTTTATTTCAACCATCTATTCACTCACCCATCCAAAACTGGAGCCTGGGTTGAATGTGTTGCCACATCCACCTTGCAGTGTCAGACTCCCACTTGTCTGACTCTTGGTCTGACGTTCTATTCAGATGAGATTAAGTCAGTACACCTCATTAAATTTTTCGCTTATCAAGTCAGGTCCTTTGAAGGAGGGATTCTGAAGCTCACTGAGAGATGGCAAAAGGTTTTGAGCAAAATGGGGAGTCTCAGTAATCGACCTTTGTTCTTTTTATCAATGATCTTAGAATGCTCAAACACTGTGCTTTGTATCATGACTCTTTAACAGCCCAATAGCGATTGCATCATTCATCACATCTAGACTCACGAAAAGCCCAATGCATCCTACAAGATAGCCAGCTATAAAGTTAGCAAGGCTGCTGAGAGGAGGAGGGCAACCACAGACAAGACAACCAAAAGGCAGTTGGCCAAGGGCTCCTGAAGAAATTGGAGGCCACAAAGGCCAGGTGGGGAAAGTCCTTACCTGACAGGTATGCACAGGTACCTACCACCACCACCCCCCCTCAGGTGTCTCACCTCATGGCAATGTCCTGAACAGGTGTATTGTGGTTTTGACCACTTTCCCTCCCTCAAAATATTAGAGTCTTTAATTTCTTGGTTGTGAGGTTTCACTCTTAGAAGAATCAGGAGGGCAAAATGCTGAGTAAGAACAGGGTCAATTTAGGAGATTCTGCTTTTTCCCAAGTCTTTAAAGGATCTGAAATTCTGAGGGCAGAAGTAGCTCAGACAGTCAAGAGTGTTATCAGGCTGGTACCTGAGTGCTCTCTAATAAAGCTGACTTTCCCCAAAGTCACTGTGGGAGCCATCAGCCCTCCCCCATCAATTTAGCAACTGGGGAGTCAATACAGATTGCAGGGAGAGGAAAGGAGGGTGTTAGGCCAAACTCTTGCCCACCCTGTTGTCTGTGCCAGGCATTTGACCCACTAGTTCTCATTGACCTGAAACCTCCATCTCTAGGAGTTCCCAAGAGGATAGAACATTGTAAACTCTAAACAAGAGAAGCTGTGCAGTGTAGGCTAGCAATTAGTCCTAAAATCCAAGAAGTCAGATTTCTTGCAAAAGGCAAAATCAGTTGGATTGTTGAGAGTTTAAAATGAGGTCACATAGTTAAGAGTAAAAGTCTAAGTTCCTTGACTCTTTAAAAGTGACTTCTAAGAGGGTATTGAGACTTCAACACTCAGGAATAAAGGACAGCCATAGTGCTGGCCTACAGGGTGGGACTGAACATGGCCTCCGGAAAAGTCCCAGCACCCAGAATTTGCCTTTCAACCCAAGTGCCCACTTCAATTAGTCCCCAACAGACCTCAGGGGGAAATTACAAGTAAGTGTTCAATTTTTCCTTCCTGCAGCAGCTTGGGATGGGGAAATTGCTTCTCCCGGCAGCCTTTCCACACCCCAGATGAGGCTCCGCTCACTGTCAGTGTGTTGCCAACAGGTTGGAAATGAATCTATTTCCTGCCTGGCTGGGGGCTGGGAGAGTGGGGACACATGAACTCTGTGTCCTGGGACGCCAGCTCCTTCGCAGTGTACCAGCAGACTTGATGCAGGCACGCACCTCATCTACTAGCCTGAAGTTTTCTGATGATGAAAGAGCTAAAGGAGTAGAAGGTAGAATAAATCAGATTGACCTCTGAAGAGAGAGACCCTCTGCCATAAAAACCATGACAGAAAATACTGGAAACCTGGATGCCTGTACTGGGCAAGGGGAGAGGACCACCAGACTTTTCTTTGTAGATGAAATGGGTACAGAAACCTCTGTCCTGGGACTGGGGGGAGGCGTTGTAAAGACTGAGTTAATGGATTAAGTGCTTATTTAAATAGTTATTCATGATTTAATAATGATCAGTTGTGGGACAAAGGGTACAAAATTCCCAGCATCTGAGTTCCGTATCTCATCCCCTCTGTTGGAAGCTTCCCTATCCTTTAGCCCTCTGAGAGTATGGGCCAGAATTCTTTATGGAATACAGAAGGTGAAAGGTCTGGCTTCTATTAATTGTTTCTCCACTGGTCATGGGCATTGACAAGTTGATCCATACCCCTACCCTGTTTTTCTATCTTTCCCTAGTGGGAGAGGGCTCTGGAGAGGTAGGGTTCCAGGACACAAGGTGAGAGGGTCATTTGCCCAGGGAGTGAGGTTGGCCTCATGGTAGCATCTGCAACTTGGTGGCTGAAAAAGCATTAAGATATAAAGCAATACTGTTTAATAACCAGGAAACAAAAGGGTAAGAATATGGAAGGTGAGATTTGGGGGAGTAATATGATGTGTGGCTCTTTTTCCCCAAGTGAGGAGGAGGAGGGAACAGTGAGGACACCAATCAGATATTTCAACACCTGGAAAGCCAAAGGTAGTGGGCTTATTCTAGAAACTGTCTTGCCACCTTGCTAGGAACATGGACCTGTGAAGTGCTCACACAGACCGAGTGAAATCCACATGCCTGTTGGGGTTCTTTGTGAACTGGCATTTAAGGGCAAGAGCCTGGGAACTTCGGGCTTTTTTGCTCACCCCCCTGGAAGAATACAGAGATCACACTCCTATAAGCCCTGATTTGTGTTCCTTCTTTGTCTGGATATAATGTATGGAGGAATAAGAATCTGCAGTCCTCCAGAAAATAGAAATTGGACCAGATTACTTGAATTGTGCTCTTTTGTTGCAACTGTGGGCCATAGAGGTGACTAAGACATGGCTTCTGTTTGTCTTTGGAGAACTTATATATCAAATGATTTAAAACTAGTTAGATAACTAAGTGAACTATGAAAAGAATTATTTTGAATTGGAGCAGTCCAAAAAGACTTCCTTCAAGGGTATGGGACTGGAGACTCAAACCAGAAGAGTTCTCAAAAGATCCCCCCCCCCTCTTCCCCACAGCTCTGTGGGGAAGGGGGTGGTGAAAATCCTCCTGAAAATGAGTGTTTCCCTGGATACTGTGCAGGGTGGTAGAATCCCACCATGATCTGGGCCAACCTCTTAAACCTCCCTTCCTGAGGACTGAGAGGGCTTTGGAGAACAAGGCCAGTGAACGGGCCCTCAGCATCTCCCCTCAGTGTGAGGAACCCTGGAGTCCTGCTATCCCAAGCGGGCACCAGCTGTCAAAAGTCTTCTGGATAAAAAGACAGGAAACCCAAAGAGATTGTAAGTATATAGTCTTTCAGGAGTAAGTCCATCTGGGTCATTTAGGTATACCATGACTCAAGTATACCACTACACTCAGCATTCTTCAGGAGGGTTCTTTATATTAACACTGAACTTCTAGATTCCAAATGCCCCAATATCTAAGTGATTAATAAAATAAAACAAGCTGTCAGTGACCTGAGTTCCTCTGTTTTGCTGCTCCAGATACTGTATCTGCTTGGCTGAGACCTGCCATTCTCTAGGAGGCTGGCCTTTTATCAATGGTACCTCACTCAGAATCCTGGGACAACTAGAATCCTACTCATTTTCCCAGCCTATCAGAAGTGTTGGTCATTACGCCAGGTCCCCTGCATTGCTTAACCCTGTGGTCTATTTACATAATCATTGTTTTGCCTGAGACCCGCCCTGCCTGCAGGGTATTGGTTTAATCCCCACTGGTTAGATGGAAGCTTGCCACGTTTGTGCCCTTTCCTTCTCTCCACCCCCTCGCCTACCCATTTCCTTTTCCGACCTGCCACTTCCATTTCAGAAGATATAAAGGCGTTTTCTCTGATCAGTAAAGGCATTGTATTGTGTTCCTACTCAGCCACGAGTTCCAGGTTCCTCTCCGACATCGCTGAGTAAGCAGCAGCCTGGGTTGGCTCCGGTCAAGTTCTCTCCCCCCGCGACGCAACCCGACACAGAAGCATTGGAAAAGAGGAATAGAAACAAGAACAAGAAACTTATTTCTCTGTATTTCTCTGGTTCCTTTTTCTAGGATTCACTTTTAAGAGTCAGGGTTCTCTGCCCAGATCCCTGGCTCCCAATGGATCCAACCATCAATGGATCACTGGGGTGGTACCTGAGGGGGAGCAACACAGCTGCAGTCTGAGTGCATTCATTCCAGCGTCATGTTCTGAGCTCTAACTCATACCTGAGAGGGACCTGTGCAGCCAGTCATCTCCAGTTAGACCCTTGTGCCAGTCCCCTTTACCAGCTCCCTGAATAATGCCACTTGAAATAGCTACATCATTTTCCTGCAACAAACTTAAGTCCTCTAGACAAATTTTTCCACGTCTGCCTCATCTAAGTCCCTTCTTCTAGCGTTTGCCATCTAAGTCCCTTAGACAAATTCTCTCAGGCCTGCCTCTCAAACAGTTAAAACAAGCACAGGGCCCCTTAGTCTTTTTCCTTCCAGGTCAAAGGACAACTGCACAAGGCTATAAGGACGGTTGAGGATTCCACCACAGTTTAGAGCAAAAGCAAGACCTATTGACATAGCTGGGGTCCCTTGTTTAGTGGCAAAGACAGGCTTCAGTGGTCAACACACAGGTATCCAACACAAATGAAGACCAATTCTTGGCTCTTCAAGTGTGTTACGCATACAGATCTTGTTATAGGAGCCTATCACAGAATATTTCTTTGATGCAGAGGAGATGAGACTGGAAGCAGTAGCGCAGGATAACCCAGGATTTGACCTCTCACATTTGCCTTAGGTACTGAGCAAGTGTGTACTGAGAATTGTGTACACTGAGCATTGTGTGAGCATTTGGAGCTCTACAGAAGGTCCCAAGATACAGAAAGGAGATACCTCTGCTTTAGCTAGATATTTCACTTGCACTATGATCTCAAAAGGTCAGTCGGAAGTCGGGCGGTAGCGCAGCAGGTTAAGTGCATGTGGCGCAAAGTGCAAGGACTGGCACAAGGATCCCAGTTCTAGCCCCGGCTCCCTACCAGCAGGCGAGTCGCTTCACAGGCGGTGAAGCAGGTCTGCAGGTGTCTGTCTCTCTCCCCGTCTTCCCCTCCTCTCTCCATTTCTCTGTCCTATCCAACAACGACAACATCAATTACTACAACAATTAACTACAACAACAAAAAAACAAGGGCAACAAAAGGGAAAACAAGTATTAAAAAAAACGTTCACAGTCTAGGATGCTGTTTAACATTTTGTTGGGAGACTAATGATTTACAGTCAATGGTAATTATTGGTAAATGTAACATTTCTCAGTTTTCTTAGAAATTAGCTCCCTGCACCTAGGTTCTCCTCCGCCATCATGAACCAGGAACTGAAAAACCCACCACCACCACCCTAGAGTTCTTTGGTTTGGTGTGTAGTACCAAAGTCAGTCCAAGTTCTGCTTTGTGCGTCCCCTTTGTTATTTTTCAACTTTTGTCCATGAGTGAGATCATCTCATATTCATGCTCTTTCTCGCTTTTCTCACTTCACATGATTCCAAGATAAGGTGAAGGAAGGTGACTTCACTACTTAAGCAGCCTAGGATCATGGAGGTCTGCACTGGCCCCCAGCGCCCAAGTAACTTCAGCCTGTACCAATTGCTTTAACAAGCCCACACCGGAACTTGGATCACTGGGCTCAAATCACTCATTTCACTGACTAAAAGGTTGATGTCACATGAGTCCAAATGTGACGTGCTGGCTTTCAGCCATCTATCAGGTGATGGACAAAACTGGGTTAGAGACAAAACCAAACTCAAAGCCAAGCCCCGTTGGAGAACCGAATGCTCCAGTTTTCAGCCTGAAATTTCCTACTTGAGCAGTTGTCACAATTTCAACTTCTCAGTTGACCTGGTTGACTCACCCCAGATACCCTCTCCTGGCACCTTACAACCATCACACCACCCCCTCCCTCATTTATTTTTCCAGTCTCCTGTTGACTCTTGCCTACTTTCACCTTCAGCCACAGGAGTCTATGTTCTTTATTCTAAGAATGCCTTCCCATCATTTGTATGTGGAAAGCCCTTCCACCTGTAGCTCCAGCATTCCTCCCCATAGCCGATTTCGTGTATAACACAGGCCTTCTCAGATGCCTATGGCCATATGTCTGCTCTTCACAGAACCAGCAGTGTGTGTGCCGGTCAGAAATGCCACATCTGACCCACGAAGCTGAGTAGATATGCTCAGATGACACAAATGCCTCATGAAGACAGAAATTCAGTCCTTTCACCAAGTTTAAAGCAGCCAAGTCTCTACAGGGTCACAATGTCTTCACACAACTGGGGCTCCAGGAAGGTTTCTACATCTTGGTTTCTTTAATATAAGTGTGAGGCTCGTGCATTCACATAAGCATTAAACCAGGGGTTTTGTGATTGGCCAATGTTACCATCTGCCCTACCATTCATCCCTACAAGGACCCAGAGGGAGTTAGTTGCCCCCAACAGGTGCTATAAGAATGCAATTGTGTACACTGCTACTCAATACACAACTTCAAGAAAAATGGGCACTACAAATCATTCTCTCCAGGTGATCTTCCTAACCATGAGCACTCATCTTCAGGTTCTGATCTTTTTGTTTTAAGAGCAAAGGATAAACTAATTTAAAATGCTTCAACTGGGCACAGTAGAACCTAAGGCCCCCTTTCTGAACAAGAGTTCTGTATACATGCCACCAAGCTATGTCCACACTGGAGACAGGCCTGAGATCCTAGGAGTGGACTGGATTACAAGTATTCCATTCAAAGTTATCCCAAGATGCCTGCTTGAGGACATTCAAACTTGGCCCTGTGGCTGCTTGCTGTCAATGGGCAGACTTTCAACCAACCGCTTTATCAAAAAGCCCTTCATGTTCTGGAACACACACATCTTGTTCTGTGTCATCACAGTTAAGTTATTGGCTCATGAGTTACTCATTTTATGGTTCTAGAATCCAATGCAGGATTCCATTTTGCACTGAAGCCTGTGTTTTGTCTCCAAATGGTGGAGGCTTCAGTCTTTGGCTTGTGACCTTGATTCCTTCAAGGAGTTCCAATCAGTTATTTTTGCAACTTGGTTCCTGATGTGGGGCTCATCTCATGTCCTCACACACTACAAGCAGGACTGTGGTCTCACAGCATCATGCCAGAGGGCATAGATTTCCAACAGGTGTGACTCCTATGTCCACTGAGAGTTTGTTCCTGAGTGGCATGGTGTCTTCCTGGATTCTCTGTAAATCTTAGAATTAAATGCCGGAGGAGAAGGTGCTGATACTAAGCACATCTTCTGTTTGTTTGAAGTTTTGCTCATTGATATTGCTGTCTGGACAAAAGCAGTACCCAGGTGCAATTGCTTTAAAGAGTAAGGAAAACAAGTTTTTTTGGCATCCTTAAAGAAAAAGACACTAGTTGAATCAACAGGATGGTATTGAATTCCTTTATACCTTTCTTCTATTTCCCTTAGCTATTTATACAAAAATAACCACATAAATATCCAAGCAAGGATATGTGAGAGAGTAGGGGATTTGGCACCCCACAAAGCGGGGGACTAAATGGTGGTTTTCCAATTCCGACCCAGACTAGATAACATTGGACTTACAGAACTTCGGGGAATGTGACCAGAGGTGTGAAGACCTGTGATATGGAGAGCTTGTCCACAGAGAAGGCACCAGGCCACGACCCTGAATCTTTCATTCCTCCATTCCCCTTTGAAGCTGTCCATCTGTTTCTCCACAGCATGGCATGGAGCTGGCACTGTCAGTTAAGGTCCAAAAAAGGACAGTTAACTCTGGGAGTACACGTACTGAAAACATTCCTGGCTCAGAGGCAAGACGCCAAGATGCAGACCATAGAAACCAAACATGGCCAAGGCCAGAAATTTAGAGCTTTAGAAGTGACCCGAGGGATACATTCACTCAAAAGAACATGCTGGACATGGCAAATGACACCTAAGGATCCCAACCAAGAGATCAAAGACGGAGTTGATAGGTGGCTCAGGAAAGTCCTAGAGTGAACATCTTCTGAGGGGTAGCATCTTCCCGAAGTGACTGCTGCCCTGGGGGTGAGGAGTGGGGAAGACCTGCCCAAAAGGTTCTATGTTCTCTGAGGAACTGATAGTCTGACAAACTTCCACTCCAGTTTCCATGCTCAAAGATGGGAAACAGTGTATGTTCTGTCATCCACCTGTTCAAGGTTTCTCTGCCTTTGCACCTGGAGGGTAACAGCCCGTGTGTGCACACAAAGTATGAATGTAGAAAGTCTCCAATATTACAGTATCAGGAAAAGTCATCACAACAATGTCATTACCATGGCTTCAACAAACATTTTTCTGACTCTGCTCTAAGGCTGCCCGAGGAAAAACCATGTGCCCATGTAATCTTTAGGAAATACTTGGAGAATTCACAAGTAAATTTGAATTTCATATTGTTTTTGTTCACTAAATTATACAAATCCCAGCATCACCGATAACACATCTATAGCATCTTCAAGATTTTCAAAGATGAACCATGAAAGCAATTCCCCAGACTAGAGGGCAAGTTTGGCATTCATAAGGAGACAAAAATGACCCGACCTGGGACCCAGCCTCACAGACTCCTCTGCCATCAGTCTTGGCTCCAGAGCTGCCTACTGGACCACTCAAGTTCATGGGTAGTCATGGCTCTGACCAATACTGCTTGCCCTCGTTTCTTCCCCAGTCATGTGTGTAACTCCACTAAATGTTTGGCATGCCTCAGTCTATTCTCAGCAGTTTCTTCCTGAACCCAACCAGCAACAGAAATAAGCTGGCTGTGGGGTGGGGGGGCAGGTAGTAAAAAATGCAGGTTGTCAATAGAAGTCCGACAGACATTGCAGCCTGGGGAGATAACTGAACACACCCACAGAAGGATGAGCAAGGGTAGATTAGCCACCTTGCGGGGAATTTATTAGAAGTGACATTGACATCATTTGCCTAACACTTGGCCTGGACCCAAGGGAGTCAAGTTCCTTCAGAACTTCAGGATGCACTCGCTGGTCTGATTTAGACTTAATGGGTGCTGGAGGAAGAAGCAAGCAGGAGGGATAGCTACACACTCAGTGGGGCTTCTCAGTCTCTAGTGTCCCCAGAGCATATCGTCATTCCAAACATAGTTCTGCATAGGAAAAACAGGAAAAATCAGGAATAGGGCACTGCCAATGAAGTGGATATTGGAGCTGGAAAAAAACCTTACTACTAGCATTTGTCCCAGATGAAACTCCCAACTAACCAGTCAGACTGATACAGAACCACCATTGCAATAAAACAACCCACTTGGGTCAGAAGAACTTGAATTATCCACTCCCCACTGTCAGCATCTCTCTCTCTCTCTCTCTCTCTCTCTCTCTCTCTCTCTCTCTCTCTCTCTCTCTCTGTGTGTGTGTGTGTGTGTGTGTGTGTGTGTGTGTGTGTGTGTGTGTTGACTTTCCTTCCTATTCACTGCCTGTCAGTGCCCCAGCAATTGCCAGCCTAGTGCAGAGGCCCTGGGTTTTAGGGCTGTGGTCTTGGGTGCCAATCTACACTACACTGCGGATGTTTGAACTTAAAAGCTTAGTGTCAAATGAGCTCCAAAGTGGACTTGCAAGGTAAAACATGGCCGATTTGGCTACATTGGGTACAAGTCCTTTTTCCCACCCTTCACTCAGAAGGAAAAATTCAGTCCATAAGGACAAGTGTTGAGTCACATCCTTTTTTTAAAGGATGAGAAAATTTCAACCCTGCAAAAGACAAATGTTCAAGAAAACTGGAAAAATCTCAGAGGCAGACAGCAGTAGGCACAACTCTGCACTCTGGGACATCCCGAGCCCCAGCCCACCAGAATCCAGCAGGATACTGAAAGTTTCTAATCCTCACAGACGTTCAGTCAGGACCTTGTGATGATGGCAAACTCTGGAACCCAACAGGTGAAAGTGAACCTGGAAAGGAAGAGCCTACGCAAGAACTCTGAGGAAACCACCAAGGCAGCAATGCCCTTGGGTCGCTACCTATGGACAGGGCATGTTGTCCCCACTTGGAACACAGAAGACATCAGGATTTTCCTACAGGAATGGGAATCGATGAACATGAGACATGACTGGGAACATGAGAGCAGCACGCATGATGGCTCACAGACAAGACCAGGGGCCTATATTCAAGACCCGGAGGCAGTGCTTCCTGCTCTTTCAGAGTCTTCAGGATTTGTATCACACATTTCAGGAAATCAACCAGAAGCCTCGCAGACAACCCTTGCCATGTCCCTTTGGACCAGCCATGAAGAGGATCCTTCAAGAGAGAAGGAAGCCTGACCTTTCTGGAGCTCTCTGGGTAGATGGGGTCTATCTGCCCCCTATCCCTGAAGTCCTCCATCCTTGGACACAACCTTTGATGACTGCGGAAACCATGGAAGCCCCAGAACACGGCCCCAATAAGCACCCATTTGTTTCTAGCTACTCTTCCTGGAACCTGCTACCCCCAGTGGTCATCCTCAAAATGACAATACAGATCCAAAAGATACCATCAACATCAGGGGAGATAGCCCAACAGACAGAACATTATACATGCAGGCCTGTCTCAGTGTGGCTCTAACTTGTCTCCTTGTGTCCCATACGAAACTCTTCTCCCTGATGTAATGAAATGTATCTTAGACTTTTACTGGGTTTGGTGTATTGCACAAGGCAATGGACTCTACAGGTGTCATGTTCTGTTCCTTGTGTAGTTGGTGAGGGAGGATCTAGGCTGGGGTAAGAATGTTTTGTGGAAAAGAAATTTGTACTTGTATTAATGACAGTGAAACACTACCTCCCCTTTAAAGAAATAAAGTTATCTAAAAAATACAAAAAAAAAAAAACCCAAAAAACTGAAGTCCTCCTAGGAAGTCAGGCCTCTGGGGTGGCTAGGTGTAAGGTCAACAGGGGCTGACTCAGGTTCAGCTTTTTGAGGCTAAGGAGGACTATTCAAAGATGCTCAAGTCTTTTTTTCCAAGTATAATGTCCAAAGTGGGAGCTTAAGTGCTCTTAAGTAGAAACTAAACTCTCCCGGCTTCTAGAACCTACCATCTAAGCCCCCCACCTCCCCATTTATCTTGCTAAGACAGAAATCTAGGAGGAGGAGACAGAGAGAGAGAGAAAGACACCTGCAGACTTGCTGCTTCCTGTGAAGTGACCACTGCAGGTGGGGAGCCCGGGGCTTGGGGCTCGAATGGGGTACTTGTGCTTCTTTGTGAGTTCTGCCTAGTGCACCAGTGCCTGACTCCCTGTCTTCAAGGTCTAGACAATTTGTGGAGTTGTCAGTCCTTGTGGTCCTTTCTCAACTATGTAGACAGTGCCTATGGATAGAGCAGGCTGTTGTACTAGGCAGTTCCTCTTCAATTCTTATCTCCTTTTCTTTTTTTTTTTTTTTAGGTGGTGGTAGGGTGGTCTGTAAGCTATTTGTAAAACAGGACTTCTGTGTCAAAATACCTAGAAGGGTGGCAAAGCAGCAGAGTTTGTGGCATTGAAGCACCTTGAGACCCGACCACAGTTTAATCAATCCTTATCCTAAGAAAAGTACAGGGAGCCCCCACTTCTCAGAATTTGTCAAACCAACTTCAGGTATGAGATCTTACATTAGTGGCCATTTTCTCTTTTGCTGCAGGAGTAAAAAATTTGTTTTATTTTCAAATTCAGAAAATTTCAGTTTCATTTTCATTCTCAGGATGCCCTGAGAGCCAGAGTGGGGGGTCCCATCTAGCCCTGGGAAGACCCAGGGAAATGCTCATGCCTAGTTTGTGCCTTTTATCATATTCACTGGTAGGCTTTTGGAGTTCATGTTACTGAGTGGATTTAGGTGATCTGGGATGACTAGATGTTCCCTGCAAGCTTGTGGGTTTTTTTTTTCCTTTTTGCTTATACCTTTTCAGCTTGTCATATGTTGTATATCCTCAATTTTCAGAAGATGAGGGTGACCCTGTATTTAGGTGGGTCAGTATTTACCAGGAGTTATCTAATTGTTTTGGTGTTTCCCTACTGCATGCCTAAGCTCTGTTAGTCAAGAGTTCCATCATTCATGACACACCTGAGACCTTAGAACACTTCCCAAATTTCAATGAAGACGTAGTCAATGGTGTCTAGTTTAGGTTTTTAAAGCTACCACCATCCCAACTCCCCCAAACCCCCCACCCCTGCTGTGGTATCCACCACTGTTAAAGTCTGGATAGAGTCTGAATGTCTAAGGCTAAGTTGCAGCTACCAGGAAAACACACATTTAAAGTCACAGATCCTGGGTGACTGGGAGGTCGGGTACCATCTTGTCTTAGTCCAAATACCCTCAGACCAATTCCATAGATGGCCTGGGGTCTGCAAGTCTAGGAAACCCAGATATTTGTCCATAGAGGAGTAGGTTTTGTTCTAATGGAACCTCCCTGACAAGACTGCTCCATGAAGCTACCCTGATGGTCACTACCACCCCACTCCCCCATACACATTTCTAGTCTGTCAGCACACTTAGCGGTTCTCAAGGGCCTCCTAATGCAGCATTGAGTAGCCCTCTAATTTTCAAATACACTTAGTGTAAATACATTTTTTTTTAATTTAGGCACTTTTTTTTTAAGAGGCTGGCCAACTTAATCTGTAGTTAGCAAATCTAATCAAGTGTCAGATATTCTGCAGCCAGAGCAAGTGGCAGAAGAGTAGTATCACTCATCTTTGGATGACCAACGTGACCAAATATTTCTCAGAAAAATCAGCCCAGAAACTTGAACAGTCTAATAAAAGGATCAGGAATAAAAAGCCTAAGTGAAATCCCCCTGGCATAAGGTTATTTTGTGCGAGTCAGAGGCCAGAGCACTGATCCATTCTGGCACATGCAGTGCCAAGATTCAAACCCAGGGCCTCATGCATGCAAGCCCTACATTCTACCACTGAGCCACCTCTCTCCAGCTACAGACACTGGAGCTTCCTGCCTTCAGGCCTGGCATCCTTCAGGTGCCTGGTATGAATCAGAGATTCCAAATCTGGCCCAGGTACATACAAGTTCCATGGGCTGGTAGCTTTATGCTTCCATTAGACCCTTATAGCATTCAGAAGCTACTCACTTTGCAGAGGGAGGAAGATAGAGGCTGTCCAAAGTCAGAGGCAGGAACGACAAACTAGCCCCATGTAACTGAACCCTAGGAGCAAGCACATCAGTCACTATGGAGACAGCCTGCCCAGCTCATGCTGCCATTAGGAACAGACGAGGAGCACCAGATGCCAAGCATCTGCCTGACACTAGAGCTGTTATCAGCCCCAGTTAAACCCCAAGTTTTCCCCAACTACACATCTTTCCCCCCATGGAAGAGACACTGGGACATCTTCCCCCCACCACCATGCTTGGGTATGAGACTGACATCTTGTTTTCTGGGCTTCACCAGCTCCCCTGAAGCTGTCCGTCCCCTAACTCCCCCCTTTCCTTGTTATCAGCGTGTGTTGGGAGATATTTAGAGGGCTCTGATAAAGCTCTCTAAGTGGCAGCAAGCTGTAAACATTCCCACTGATGCCATTTGATTAGCCTGCTGAGAAAACGTCTGAAGGAGGGCCTGGCTTGTCACTGAGAGACAGGCAAGGGTGCCACACCAAGCTGTTGAAAAGCAGGTGGGTCGGGGCCACCACAGTAGAGTTTAAATAAAGCATTTGGCTCCAGCACAGTGGCCTCCGCAGTATGGCCTGTGCAATCTGCCAGGCTGACTGTTACGAGCTTGAAGGACATGTGATGAGGATGCATTCATAGCCCAGAGAAGTGAACGATGATCTCTTAGCAAGCAGGGAGAGAGATAAAGCCAAGGGCAGGATTCAGTCCCACATTTCAAAACCATAAACAAATTGCCTCAACACCCTGGCTATAATACCCCATATTCCCTGTGAGTTATGCTTCTGAATGCCCATCTCTTTAAAAAAGGTGAGGAGGGGCCAAAGATCTTCAACCATTTGCTGAAATCTGCCAGCAACCTTGGATTTCATACGTTTTATTTGGGATGATGTCAGCCTTTTTCTCTTACCCACAACTCCTTGACAAGGAATGCTGCTTGGAAATAGAGTTGGCTGGAGGGTCTTTATGCACAGATGTGATCTCGAAGTCTTCAGCCATTGACTCCAGAATAGGACACAAAGGACTGTGCTGTTACCATTCACTTAAAAAGGACCAACAAAAGGACCGTGCTGTGCATGTCCCATATACCTTAATGAATTCCAACTCCCTGGATGATTGCCCAGGGAAGTTCTATCTTTGCCTCCCAAGAAAAGGGTACTATTTGCAGTGGGAGGGCCACTATCCTTTCTGAAAGTAGCATTTGAGAGCAGCTAGTAAGACTTGATCCTGTAGAAGATAATTTTCAAACTCCAACTCATCCATCAAAAAGTACTGGCTCACCAACCTTACTAATCATTGTTTCAATCTAAAGCCCCTTCCACCTCTGTGATGAAGACTGAGAATGGTATACACTTGGGACATCTGTGAGTCCACTACATGTTCAGACAGTAAGGGTATTCTAGCGGAGAAAGCCAAACCATGACCAAAACTCCAATTCAAATACAGCAGAATCCAGAGCTGAATTAAAATCACCAATGTTGCATGTCAAGAATTCTCATTACCCGGATTCTAGAACTTATCCCAAGCTAAGACTGGCAACCTAGACTCTCCATTCCCATGTGCTATGCTCTCTGGATTAATATTTATCCCTGACCAGGCCTCATGCCTCAGTTTCCCTCCTCACCTGTCTGCTCCGTGAATGCACTTGAATTTGGGACATTCCCTCAAGAAGTGTTCCTAACATGCTTTCAGTCCCAGAAACCTTTCAGCTCTACCTTTTAAATGACACCAATGGACAGAAGACTGGAGAATGATCTTCTCAGGGGATCAGTGATCTGATCAGTACAGTATCCTTTGAGATATTATTGTAAGGACAAAGATGACTGAATCCTTCCTTCACTGCCACCAATGACTTAATCCTTCCTTCACTGCCACCAATTAAGACAGAAATCTCACCCAAGATCTGAGGTATAAAAAATGTTCTTACCTATTATCCCTATAGGGTTTTAGTCAAGTTAGAAAAACCACCTTTGGGAGGTATTACAAAGAGTCAGTTCTTTCCACTGACACCAATTGAAGGAATTTCTCATGAATGCATGATAGCTAGAAGTCGCACACCAAGTCACAACTACACCTTGAAAATCCAATGTGAAGCCACTCCCTAAGAGTGATGAGGTCTAAGTTATTACTCTGACTATGAAGGTGGCAGATGAACTAGCAAAGAAGGCACCTTATAGTCACTTGAGTGACTACGTCTTATGCACCCATTTGGTGCCAAGCACTGGTTCACATGCAATTTAGTGCAATGAACACAAGTCATTCACTGTTGCAGAATTCACTCTTGCAGTTAGTTGCTACATTGTGGAAAGGCACTTACAGGGAGATCTGAGGATCACAAATGGACAGACTTCTCCCCAATTTCAGCAACATCCTAGCATTCATTCCCAAGGAACCAATGTGCTTTTTTTTTTTTTTTAAACTCATTTTGCCCTTAGAACATGAGTCCCTCCCTCCAGGCCCAAGGCCACAGCTACTGACTTCAGAAGTCATCCTTGTTTAATTTGCGAGTGGACCTTTTGCATGGGGTCTTCAAGGCCTTCATAGAGGACTACCTCCACTCAACTGCAGGTCAGGAGTTCTTTCCATTAACTCAAAGGGTGACAGTCATAGGCACTCATTAGAGGGCATGGGGGAATGATGTTGAAGAGTAATTTCTACCCTAGACTCTGAACCTGACTCAACAGAAACTAGCTGTTCCCAGGGGTGCAGAGTTCAAGGATCCTCATGCCACATAACATGCAATGAGAACCAGAGGCCCCCAAGGGTGACATCGCTGGATGAAAACCAGAGCCTGGTGTGACGTTTCTTCCAGGTGTGAGAACTGCATCATCTCTGACCCTTTCACGTTGGAAATCTGAGTAGATACACTACATCTGAGTTCCAGAAAACAAGGCAGAAGGACAGCCAAGTCTTTCTGCTTCTCCAACAGCAAAAGCTGACAGTGACCTCCAGCCAATAACCCAGCCCCACTTGGTCATCAAAGTAAACTTCCAGGAGTCACTTGCTTCAGCCCATTAAGCTGGTATGTTTAGGTTTGGCAAGCAGAACTGACGGGGAAAGGTGATTTGGGCTGTTAAGCAAGATTCCCTTGATTCAAGCCACTCCTGTGCCGTCTTTTCCTTCCATCCTGGGACTGCAAACTTCAAGTCTGGGAACTGTTCCATTTCCTCTCCAGCTGGTCTGAGACTCAAAAGAGAGGGCAAGGGGTGGGGAGAGCTGCTGCCACGGAAACTCTGGTGAGGCCTGGAGTCTAGGACGGGCCTGACAGGTCAGGGGAAGGCCCGATTTATTCTCTCCACTGTGCCGACCATCTGTCCTCATTAACTTGCATGGGTTTATGGGCTTTTAATCTTTTCCACATACACACAAACCTATGCACGTTCCGTGTTGCGTTTTTTTTTTATAGTCCATGTTTCTTTCATGTCCTGATTGTTTGCCCTCTGAGTTATGAGTCAGGACACATACTGGAGTACTTTAGTACTTCCAACTAATGAGCAGACAGGCTCTTCTCCCTCACCCCCACCCCCAGCATCATGTGGCATCAGGAATAAATGCTAACCCACCAAGCATGAGCTGAGGCCATGTGGAATCTCTATACCCCAAGTCTGAGCCTGTTGTCCTACAAGACATTTAGATATGGCCAGGAGCATGATTAACTTGAGGGGGATGGCTAATGCTAGGATTTCTTTCAAAACAAGCCCTCTCCCAAAGCCATCTTGGGGAACTTCCTTTTTTTTTATTCTCCCATTAACGGTTTTCTGTAAGTTCAATTATTCTTACACCATCTTTTTTTTTTTTTAACGCAAGGTAAAATTTTTCCAAAGTTTTTTTTTTTGGGGGGGAGGGAAGTCATGAACATTTTTTGTTCAGGCTCTGAAGACCAATCTCAAGTTTAATATTAAGAACGGGAGCTGTTGTCCACATTGCTTTTAAGACAACCCCCCACCCCACTCCCAAATTCTGCCACACAAGATTGTCCACGTTCTCCCTTCTGGTTTTTGTTTAGTAACAGAACCCTTTGGATTAAGGATTAAGATTGAACAGTGTCATTTAGGAACTAGCTGGGACAGAAGACATTAAGGTTACTCCCCCTCTCACCCTGTACCACCCTCAAAAGAAGGCCTACCATTGAGTTCAGTCAGCCCTGCTCTTAGATTTCATTGGGAAAAATGCCTCGTCAACAGCATCTCATTGTGTATTGTCTGCCCTGGGCTGGAAATTTGACCCTTTTATTTCACATATTAGGTCTCCTTTTCACATTAGTTCATGGAAGCCTGGCGCTACTGTTTGACCATATTTGTGGTTGCCAAATCTGAGAACACAAGCAAATGCGGCACTGAACACAGATGTATGCTTCCAAGGGTAACAACCATCATATCTCAGACTAAGCAGACAACCCTGTCTAGGTCTCCATATATTTCTCTCTAAAAGGAGAGATTTGAGTTTCTTGTGTCCAGGCCTCATTTCAGGGAAATTCAAGATACTCACAATACTGAGCTCTCTAGCAATGCTAGAATTTCCCACCTCAAAGTCTGAGGAAAAGTTAGGCTCTGTAAAAATTTGATGACTCAGCAACTGACTTTTTAGCCATCCTGTACCTTAGACCGTATGACTCCAGATTGATACAAACTTGGATCTGATGCATGTTGGGGAGACAGTCTCTATAATCAATCCCAGAGCCATGTAGTGCTTGTTACCCTGGGGCTCGTTTCTGTTCTGCTTTGTGAGGGCCAGTGCACAGGACATTTCTTCATCTCAGTATCCACATGGTTGTCTAGAGACACCATCTAAATGGGGACACTCAGATGCCAGGAGACCAGAGTCCACAAAGGAATGTAGGTTGGGCAATGTTGTGAGGGGAAGCTCTCATGGAAAATATGAAGACCTTTCACACCCTTAAGGGGAGACAACTTTTGAATCAGGTCAATTTGCCTGATAGACCTTCCCGAGGTCCATGGCCTCCAGAGCCCTGGAGGGAAGCCAGTTCAGTCTATAGGGATTCAAGTCCCCAAAATGTAGCAATGCCAACTAAACAGCTTCCCAACATGCAACTGTTGGTATCAAAATCCAAATTGGAACTCATGAGTAGACCATGTAGCCCCCCCCCAAAAAAAAACACCATTGTTCTGAGGTGTTGGGAAGGCATTAGCTTTGGAATTATAGCTTCTAACTGTTCCTCCAACTTAAGTGAGCCTTCCCTTTCATCTTCAGCTATCTTACTCTCCAGCATTTCTCCCCCATGTGGCACTTGGGTAAGGATAGCAACCCACCTACTGTGGGTCATTTGCAGAGAAGACCCAACAGAAATTCCCAGGATGGCCTACCAGGGTGTGGCCATGGCTACCAATGACACCCCCACTTAAAATGCAAAACCATTTTACAAGCTAAGGGAATGCCAGGCACCCTACTAACTCAAGACTTCTGCCTGTTGCTGGCTCAGAAAACCATTGTCAAGATTAAGGATATGAGCACCAGTTGGCCATTTCTCAGTGGTTTACATACAGGTAATGTTGGGATCAGGGCTGAGGTTTAAGGTTGACTTCTTTGCCTCTGGTCTAGCCTTACCCCAGGTCTTTTAGGATAATCCAAGAACACAGAGCAAAGGAATAAGTCATGCCTAGAACCCTTTTTAAGGCATTAACTACCTAGGAGGGAGTTCTGAATATTGTGCTGAGGACAGCTGAGGGGATAAAGACTCTTGCTTGCAGTTGGCTGTCCTGTTGCCTGAATGTAGAGCACCTGGCCTGTATGAGAACTTCTGACCCAGCACTCACTCAACTGAGGGACTTCCCCTCATAAACCAAAGTGCAAATCCTGTCGCAGAAGGAAAAACCTTGCTGATTCCCTAAGTGGCAAGACATGGAGACCACTTTGTACAGTATGATCAGAGGTCGGTCTCCTAGGTCCTCTGAGTTTAAGCTATGGGCAGTAATATCACCAAGAAGCAAGGCCAGTTTTATGAAACTAGTGGGACTTTTACAAGAACCTTGAACACTTCAAAATGGAAGAGTATTTGTAAAGGTCTCAGAAGGCAACCCTTTTGGTCAAGTGATTTGTGGCTTGTATAACCTCATCTTGACTTTCAAGGCAGCATGTACAAGACTGATTCACTGAATTAACCAGAAAATTCTTAGATCAAGCATTTAAGCTCTGGCCGGTTGGTCACAGGTGCTGACTCCAAGTCTCGCAGCTGACCCTGGGTAGAAGTGCAGAAACTAAGACCGCACTGCTCAAAGGAATGGAAAGAAGCAGCATCTCAGGATGGCCCCTCCCTCAAGACTTCCCAGTTGGGTGACAAGAGGCTGATTATCATGAGGCCTACCTTGATCATGTGAACCCTTTAATTCAGGGTGAAATAAGTCAGATCCAGGAAGCTAGAAGTTCCAAGCACCCCCCCCCCCATTTTTTTTAAACAGGTAATCAACTCATGGAGGTTAGAGATAGAACTGGATTTGGCTTCCTCGCCCTGGTTCCACCCCTAAACTCCATTATGCACCTTGTGTGTCCAGATAATAAGCAAGGCTCTGACTAGACTGTCCTCAGAAGTGGAGCTGGGAATTGTCAGGATATGCATGTCTTAACACAGCTGCTAGGCCCCTACCAACTCTGATTCCAGTATGCAGCAATACCTCAGTTTTGATTGATATCTTATTCAAGACCATCTCCAGAAACCACTCAACAGCTCGTGTCTTCTGCAGAGGTGATGTTGAGTCACCACTGGAGGTTTGGGAACAGTTGTCACTTTTTTTCTTTACAGCCTAACATCTGAAGGCGCCTGGGCTAGTTTAATTTTTTTTTTTTTTTTTTTTTACACTTCATTGGTCTTCCTCTTACTGGGAATAGATGTCCTTAGTCTATCTCCTGGGTTAATTGGAACACGGAAAGGGTGGGTCCTCTCGTACATTTGACCTAGCTGTCCCTTTTTACAGAGAAGGGAAACTGAGGCCCTGCTTCCACTATCTGAGGAAACACTTTAGAGGTCTCAGTGAAGGCAATAGCTTTGATCTATATTGGGGTTATCACTGGATCTTGGCATTGCACACTGTCTCTTCAATCCCCTTCCCCATGCTTCTAAATTTAATCTGTGCTCTACTTATTACTCGAGGGTCCAGATGAAGTATCTGCATTAATTGATTCACTGATGCCTTCGGTTGGGGCTCTTGTCCCATTAGGGATAAATAATTCATGCCCGACACTGAATTCTGGCATGGAATTGATTGAGAAGCAGGGCTTGTGGGAGGATGACAGGGTAGCTGTCATTACAATGTGAAGTGTGGTCTTAGAATTGAAATGATTCTCCACTCGGGAAACGGATGTTCACACTAAAGCCAAGGCAACCTACAGGACCAGCCGAGTACAATGTCCTGAGCCTCCACCCAGCCTGGTTCCATCCACCCTCATTGTATTATTTCTACAAAGCAGCCATTTGGGTCTTTCCAAGAGCATGATTGCATGCCATGGACCCTCTGTAGGGGAAGAATCCAGCCTGATCTGCCTGGGATGGGGAAAGCAGTTAGACATCAACACTTTCCAGATGACAGTGGATCTCTTTAATATGCTATAACCTCCATCCTAAACATGGCCGAGCCATCTATGCCAAATCGTGTCTTGCGGACGTTTACCATACGGCCTCTTCGACCTTCTACGACTCCATTACTATTGGAACTATTCAGCTCGTCAACGTATATAAGCCTCCCAGTGCCTCATGGGATAATGAGGTCCTGCCTAGCCCGAATCACCCAGCCGTTTACGTTGGAGACTTTAATAGTCATCACCAAGACTGGGGATATTCCTCCACTCGTGCTGACGGCTCTATCTTAGGCTTCAGCGAATGACCCCTCCCTATTATACGATCCCAAACAGCCAGGCTCTTTTCACAGTGCTAGATGGAATAAAGACTCGTCACCCGACCTGTGCTGGATTAGCACAGTCAATGGCCAAGCCTTTCCCGCTACGAGACACGTTCTCAAGATCTTCCCGCACAGTCATCACCGCCCAGCTATCATCCACATTAGTCTCCAGCTCCCACTGATTCTGTGCTCGGAGAAACTAAGATGGAACTTTCGGAAAGCAAACTGGCGTCTGTTCAGTGATCTTACCAACAAATCTATTCCTGCAATTCCAATGAACTCTATCCCCTCTGAAGATTCCTACAGGTGCTTCTGCCAAGCCATCTTCAAAGCAGCTTCCCAAGCCATTCCTTGTAGGAGATGTGCTAACTATACGCGTTGTCTTGATGCTGAATGTGAGCAACTACTAAAGCAGTATGAGTCGGGCAACCCAGATGTGGCTGACCATCTCATTGCCTCCCTGGATGCAGCACCCCAAGCCCGCTGGCAACAACTCACGGAAAAGTCTGAACTTCACCCACTCAAGTAGGAAGGCCTGGAAGCTTCTTCATAGTCTGGGTGCCGATAGCCACCCCCCTCCCATCTCCCATCCTCCCGTATCTCCAAACTCAGTGGCCAGTCACCTAACTCAAGTTGGACGTGCTAAGATCGAGCCAGTCTGGAAAAGAGAAATTTCCCATGAGTGGTCATCCCACTTCCGGTTATCTTGTCCATCTCCAAAACTCTCTCCCTTTACACTGTCTGAACTGGAAGACGCTTTGAAGAGGGTTAAACCAGGAACAGCTGCTGGCTATGATAACATCACCCCAGAACTCATTCTTAACTTGGGCCCCGCGGCAAAGAAGTGGCTCACTACATTCCTGTCCCACATCTTGGAATCTGAGTCTATGCCCAAAGTTTGGCGTCGTGCGAAGATCATAGCGGTTTTTAAACCAAAGAAAGACCCAACACTGGCCGCCAGCTATAGACCAATTTCTCTCCTCTCCGTGTGTTACAAACTCCTTGAGAGGCTGCTTCTGTCACGAATTTCTCCTCTTACAGAGAAATTTCTATCACCCGCCCAAGCTGGTTTCTGCCCAGGAAGATCTACCTGCGAACAAGCCCTGGCCCTCTCAACTTACATTGAAAATGGATTCCAGAAGAATTTAAAGACGGGTGCTGTCTTTGTTGATCTCACAGTAGCCTATGACACGGTCTGGCACCGTGGTCTCCTAGTCAAGATCTCAAGATGCCTGCCTCCATGGGTGGCCAACACTATATCGTTTCTTCTCCAAAAGAAAAGATTCCGGGTGCATCTGGGTGACAAGTCTAGCAGATGGAGACTTGTCTCAAGTGGCCTCCCCCAGGGCTCTGTTCTGGCTCCTACGCTATTTAATATTTACATTAATGACCTCCCAGAAACTTCAAGGAAGTTCATCTACGCCAATGACATCTGCTGTGCAACTCAGGCATCCAAGTTTGACATCCTTGAGGAAACACTCACGAAAGACATGTCTCTGATATCTGATTACTGTAAAAAATGGCGACTAATCCCTAGCACTGCAAAAACGGTATCATCTGTTTTCCATCTACACCATGCCTCGGCCTCGCGTGAGCTTAATGTGCAGCTTGGCGATACGAGAATCCGGCATGAAGCCCAGCCAGTCTATCTTGGCGTCACTCTCGATCGCACTCTGTCATTTCACGATCATCTCATAAAAACTGCAGCAAAGGTGGACGTGAGGAACAACATCATTGCAAGACTGGCCAGCTCCTCATGGGGCGCGAGCGCTTCCACACTATGATCATCATCTCTGGCATTATGCTACTCTACTGCAGAATACTGTGCCCCAGTATGGTTCCATAGCCCCCATGTCCACTTGGTCGATTCCAAATTATATTCTTCCATGAGGATAATTTCTGGAACCATCCGTTCCACCCCAGTTCCATGGCTGCCAGTTCTTAGCAACATCGCCCCGCCAGATGTTCGTCGGGATGCGGCATCATCTAAGTTCATTTCCCACATCTATGCTCGACCGGACCTGCCAATATACGCGGATATCTTCGCCCACCCTGTCCAACGCTTGACGTCTCGTCACCCAATCTGGTCCCCTATGCCTACACTGAACTTCTCTGTTCCAGACTCTTGGAAACAGAGTTGGCAGTCAGCTGAGGTAAAGAACAAACACCTCATCACAACCCCTGCAAGCGTCAACCCGGCTTTGACCTAGCACGTATGATTGGGCCCTCCTCAATCGCTATCGAACAGGCCATGGCCGGTGCACCGCTATGTTCCATCGCTGGGGATCCAGAGATGACCTGAACTGCCCCTGCGGCTCCAGACAGACTATGACCCACATAGTCAACGACTGCCACCTCTCCAGATTCAAAGGAGGTCTCGAAACTTTACATCAGGCTCAACCTGACACTGTTGACTGGCTACGGAAGAAGGACAAACGCTAGAAGCAGTGGATCTCTTCTAGGATGCTGTCAAGGCCAAGGGTTCAGGCCAAAGGGAAGGCTCAAAGTGGGGGGATATGCTCGAGGAGGGGTGTGGTGTCCTCAGTGCTGACAAAAGGCAGCATAGCAAGAGACCTCAAGAATGCTAGCTCTTGCTTCAGCTTGCTAACTTTCTTGCCTTTTCAAACAGCCTTTAAGCATTACATCAGTCAGCACCAGGTGCAAAGGTGCCATGTATGCGACACAGGCTCTGAGCTAGAAAAAGATAGCTCTGAGCCAAAGCTGTAGATTAGCTTTGAGTCAGTGTCATCCTGTTCTTGACGGACACTTTCCAAGGCAATGCAATAGAAATCCCTTAGGAGGCTCGTTCATAACTTCAGTCTGGCTGGTTTGGAAATCATCTTTCTTTCAACAGAAGAGACTGGGATTCTGGGAGCAGAGCCTAATGGAAATTCAGGAAGAGAACTCCAGGGGTTGGCTGTCAAGGCATCCAAAATGCCCAGTACACGAGCTCGGTTGAGGATAAACCCATCCACCCTCACCCTTGCTGTCTAGCCATGGGTTTGACTGTCAGTCACACTGATCTTATCTGCCAGACTGAATGGGACGCTAAAGGGAGTCAGTCTCTCTAGCTCTCAGCAAGAATAGAGGGGTGGCTTTCTGCTTCCTGGAGGCCTATGTCTTGGCCATACCCCCAACTTGGACATATTTCTGCTAGTTCCTTAAATATGGTCCTCTGCTCCATTCTTTTCTCACTCTGGGATTTCAGTAACTTGATAGCTTTGGAGTGGAGGCTTCTATTTCTCAAGATTGTTCCACATTTCCTGAATTCTCTGCCTTTATTATTGAATACTTTTGAGGACCATAGTGAACTTTGTTCCTGGTGAAGTCTACTTCCTGGGCTTGCCACATGAGCTTGTAATGCATTTGAAGTCTTTCTCACACCCTGCAGCTCTGTCATCTTTTCCTTATCTTCTGCAGGCTTCTGTTACAATACTTGGGTCCACAGGATTCACCAGAGGGTTTTACAATACCTGAATGAGCTATATGGCAAAGCTAAGACAAATCTCAGAATCTTCCCTCTCAAGAAGTTTCTCTAAACATAAACTAGTTTAGTTCTGGGGCTGATAGCAGGAACTCAAATGTAGATCCTCCAAATTAAGAGTGTCAAACTGTTTCTAGGGCCTCTTCAAAATAAACTCAGGTTAGGGCTCATGTGTGATAAAAGAAACTCCTCTGGTGGGCTGAGTCCTGCTCAGAAATGGGCAACTTTATGTATATTCTGTAAGAGGTCATCTTTGCAGCTCAAGATGACATTGGTTTCTTGACTCAGTGGACAGCAGAATAAATGAATATTCTGGCTGGATAGTGGTTTGACTGGTGTCCTCAAAGGTGTGCTCTGACCACCTCTAGCCTCCACTGGCTGATCTGATCTGCTCCTTTCTTGGTTTGATAATGATTAAAAAAAACTTCCACGCTGGCTTTGGCTGGGGTTCAACAAGTGGAAAATTTGTTATATCCTGAATAATTTAGGTAAAACAAAATAGGTAAAGAAGCAAAGATCCTGCTAGTCATGATGTCAAGGGAGCCTTGAGTCTTTAAGCTCGTTTCCAAAGCTTGGCTACTTGTGTTCAGGTCCTGGGGGAAGCAGCATGGCAGGTCTCATGAAGAGCAGGCAAAGGCAGCAGAACAGATTGATTTCTGCCAGTCATTCAAATAACTTCCTACACATCCACAATCCCTTGTGCATTTGTGTAAGTGTTGCATGCTCATCTAGCTGACATCAGCTGTTTGCTAAGTATGTTCGTGTCCCAATAGTCGAGTCTCATTCACTATTTCTAAGCCTGAGTGCCTTGAGAATCTAAGAGTAGAGACTATCATGCCAAATTCTCACTTAAAAGGCAATGTCTTTTCAGTCTGTAAGGGGTTGTTGGACATGGCCTTAGCTAGGATGTTGCAATTGGGAGTTGCACCCAGGCTGAATCAGGCTTTCCATTGATTAGACTTCAGACTTCTGCCTCGGGCAAGAGTCATTCTCATTCTTGTTGTAAAGAAAGGAATCTGAACTCAGTAACAGTGGGCTTGGAAACCAGGAACCGGGAGGAAAAGTAACTGCCCCTCAAGCTGAAAGCTTCATATCCCCAACCTTATGGTTTGGCAGTGTAGGACTGATTACTGAGCTGTGCACTTTAGTTTTTGACTGATCTAAGATATTTAGACTATATTAACTCGTAGCCCAAAAAACTTAAGTGCTCGGGGTTGAGGGTCGAGTTCTTACACCCCTATCACTGACTTGGCGTAGGACCAGTTAGGCCAGTAAGTAAGTAAATAATCATGAAATGTGCATTGAAAACTCAATTTAGAATGGGCCCAAGGTTTGACTTGCTACTCCCCTGAAGAGGACATACCCACAGCCAGCAAACTCATGCAAAGATGCTCTGCTTATGGGAGGGGATCGAAGCCAAAAATGCCAACTTATAGCTGAGAACAGCTTGTATCAACTATCATAGTGACCATGTGGAGAGACATGGCACATGAGGAACCGACATAGATTGTTGTGGGGGGGGGAGATATATCCACTGAAGCCACCATATTGCTAACAGACTTGACCCTTAAAGCTCACAGACCAAGAGGCCTAGAAGTGGGATGTTCTGGGGTTGCTGATCTCGTTACTTGGAAAAACTATCCACTGTAATATTGACTAGATATACCTGAATAGACAAACTACTGAAGCATCTGACCACAGGCCATATTGACCACAGGCTATATATATGTTCAAAGCATACAAGTATTGCTATTTGCATCAAAATAGGACTTGGTATTAAGCAAGAAGACAAGACAAATGAGACCACCACACCTTACATGAAACAATACAGTTGATGCATGAAGAAACTAGTCGATGTTAAGATTGGTTACCCCCCAATAGCAGAGGGGAGGTGTGAGGGGAGGTGTGAGGGGTGAAGAGTTTTAAAGGCTGATGAGTAGTTCTCTTGTTACTGCAGCCACATGTCCATGTATGTATGAGTCCACCTCTAGCCTTTCTGTTAACGGTACCATTAACTTTGTTAGCCCGATTTGGGTAGGGAAGGCTGCATGATAACCCCACTGGGATATAGGCTGACCAGGAGTATGGAGACATTTTGCCTCCAGGGTTATTGCTGGGGATCAGTGCCTACACTGAATCCACTGCTCCTGGTGGACATTTTTTGTTTTGTTATTGTTGCCATTATTATTACTGTCATTGGATAGGACAGAAATCAAGAGGGGAAGACATGTGGAGAGAAAGACACTTGCAGACCTACTTCACTGCTTTGAAGTGAGCCCCCCTGTAGGTGGGGAGTCAGGGGCTTGAACAGAGATCCTTAACGCTGGTCATGGCGGTTTGCACCATGTGTGCTTAACCTGCTGTGCTATCACCCGGTCCCCACAGAATATGCTATATTTTGGCATTCTTGTGAGTCATTACTTCGAGTCAGTTCTAAAGTCACATGTTAGAATTATAATGCATCCCCATCTCTCCACAACCCCAAGGGTAATCTAATACCACACCTCCCCACTTTAGCTGCCAGTCTGTGCAATCGAGACAAGGAGAGGACCACAGGCATTCTAAACTTGGCTCCTGTCCACCTGTCCCCTTAACTACCACCCTCCCCCCCATGCTCATTGTCCTTTGGAGTTCACCTCAAATCCATTGGCTGGGCACACCATTCTGTCCTCAGATCCTTGCAGACTCCTCCCATCACTTCAGAGACCTTCCTTGGCTACTGAATTGCACAAGAATTGCATTAAACTCCCACAGTGGAATGTCGGCATATTACAGCTTTAATGCTTGGCATGAATTGAGTGCTTTGGCCCCCAGGAAGATGGCACCATAAGGATCACAAAGTCCAGGAATTTGATAGCTTTTTAGCAGGGAAGGGGTCCTGGGAAAAAAAAACTGATAAACCAACCTAGCCAGAACAGGTCTCAGAACTGCTGGGACAAGTGCCCTAGAAGGGTTTTCTTTGAAGCACTTGATACAGAAAACTAGAGATTCCACCCCACACCACCAGTGTCTGGTCCTCAGCCCTCCAAGTATGGCTTAAAGAATATCAGGTGCAGGTGGCAGAGACCAGAACAGATCACAGAACTGAGAACTAACCTCAGAATATCTCCAATGGTGGGAATGTTAACAGGTGCTTAGAATGTGCTGTTTTATTCCCTTCTGGAATACCTTGGGTATCAAAGGCAATAAAAAGCCACTAATCCCTTTTCCAGATATGCTTGGGAGAAAAATGCTTTTGAAATTGATGTCAGGACACCTGGGTATAGAAATCAGTTTCTGCTTCTTAAAACCTCAAAACCTAGATATAGACCAGGACCTATGAGATAAGGCATATGTACACATATATCCACAAGTTAGTGGAAATACACACCTTAAAGCAATATCGCACAATAGTCTGCTGCGAGTCCAGTGCATCACACAAGAAGACCTAAAGAGACACCCTAAAGTACCTAATGAAATAGTCTCTACTTAGACCAAGGTACCCTCCTCACCCACCTATTCCATTTTCTTCCATCACTCCAAAGCTAGCCTTGTCAAAAAGACTACAAAAGCTAAGAGCAAGAGACTGGCATACTTTAATGACTAGTCACTACCAGGCTATCATCACCTGGGGCCCTAGTCAGGGAGTCCTGTAGTTCCCAACACAGACATGGGCCTAGACCTCTACTAGTAGATCCCTTTTTGCCACTGTCACTGGTCATTCTCCATCAGGAGCACCACAATGGACCCCTTTGTAGGCCCCTATAGGACCTGACCCTCAATGTGGATTAACAATGGTAGGGAATGTTCCCTCAATGTGGATTAACAATGGTAGGGAATGTTCCCTCAATGTGGATTAACAATGGTAGGGAATGTTCCCTCAATGTGGATTAACAATGGTAGGGAATGTTCCCTCAATGTGGATTAACAATGGTAGGGAATGTTCCCTCAATGTGGATTAACAATGGTAGGGAATGTTCCCTCAATGTGGATTAACAATGGTAGGGAATGTTCCCTCAATGTGGATTAACAATGGTAGGGAATGTTCCCTCAATGTGGATTAACAATGGTAGGGAATGTTCCCTCAATGTGGATTAACAATGGTAGGGAATGTTCCATCCTCTGAAGGGATGGTTTGAGAACTTGTATCTATACCCAAGGAAGATGGGTCCTGAAATTAGTGCAGCCTGGAATGTCCCTAGCTATGACCACAGAATGTGAGCTCAAGACCTACTGGGATGCAGAGGTCACATAGGCTCCTGTGTGGACTATGGGCCCCAGATCAAGTTGATGAGTTTACACAGTTAATACTTATATACTTTTCTCTATTTGGGAGCTACTCTTCCCTGATCCAGCTTTCTAGTCCTTTTTCCAACCATGATACAATCTCCCCAGACAACTTGGGTCCACCTGCATATTAGATGTCAGGCTCAGGCAAAAACGAGTCATGGGTCCCTTGGAATATACTTAAAATAGACCTAGCTTTTTCCAAAAAGGAGACCCCAAATCATCTGCAATATTCTTGCCTTTAGTTTCATGATTAGTCAACAATTTGTTCTGCTTTCTATCATAACTCTTTCAGCCACCAGGTTCCACATGCTGCCATGATGCCAACCTGACTTCCCTGGGCAGAGGACCCCACTAATGTGTCCTGGAGCCCCACCTCCCCAGATTCCCACCCCACTAGGAAAGAGACTGGGAGTATGGATTGACCTGCTGACACCTATGTTCAGCAGGGAAGCAATCACAGAAGCCAGACCTTCCACCTTTTGCACCCTTATGATCCTGGGTCCATACTCCCAGAGGATCAATAAAAAAGTTATCGAGAGGGAATCAGATATGGAATTCTGGTGGTGGGAACTGTGTGGAATTGTACCCCTCTTATCCTATGGTTTTTGTCAGTATTTCCTTTTTATAAATATAAATTTAAAAAAATCATTCTCTGGGGGCCAGGTGGTGATGCCCCTGGTTAAGTGCATACATTACCGTGTACAAGGACCCAGGTTCAAGCCCCTGGACCCCACCTGCAGGGGGGAAGCTTCATGAGTGGTGAAGCAGGGCTGCAGGTATCTCTTCCTCTCTACCTCTCCACTCCCCTCAATTTTTCTGTCCAATAAATAGAAGTAATCAGTTTCTGGGCCAGGCCTGCTGGGCACTGCAGCTCAACCTTGGTCCCAGTTGCCAACTTAAAATGAGGCTTCACTTTCCACCAAGATTTCCACCACCAGTCAAAATCATCTTACTAGCCACCTTGCTATTGCTTCCCTCAGACTGGAGAGGACTTTCTCCCAGGATTCTGACTTCTGTGCAAAGCAGACAGGCTCTGTTTCCAGGGCTATGTCAGCCTTTTTCTGTAAGGTACTGGGGGAGTGAACTCATGCACTCACTGCTGGGAATCCAACTCTTGTCCATCAGTACAAAGCCACAGCTGCAAGATCTGAGGGAAACAGGCTACAGAGGGAGGATTAAGAGCTTGTACTGGGCTGGGGAGAAGGCGAGAACTTGAGGGAGAACGCGAAGAGGCAGCGAGGCCCATACCCCAATCTTTAGGGGCACAGTAGATCACTATCAATCGCTACTTTTTCATGTGCGAAAAATGTGGCTGTGGCAATGATCCAATGTTGGTTGTTACCACCTGCCTAGAGCAAAGGTCTGATAAGCCATAAAGGATGCCAGGGTAAAGTACGTCATCTCCACTTGTAAGTGATCATTAGCTTCATTCTCATTGAACAATTGACAGCATCCAAGCTGGGTTATCCTAAGATCCTTAAAAGATGCAAGCCTGTGGGGGTGTGGTGAGGAGGGAGGTAGGGCTAGGGATTTTTTTATTTTTTATTTTTTAATTTTCCCTTTTGTTGCCCTTGTTTTTATTATAGTTATTATTGCTGTTGTCATTAAATAGGACAGAAATGGAGAGAAGGGAAGATGGAGGGGGAAAGAAAGATACCTGCAGACCTGCTTCACCACCTGTGTAAACAACTCCCTTGTAGGTGGAGCCGGGGGCTTGAACTGGGATCCTTAATGCCGGTCCTTGCACTTCATACCACCTGCACTTAACCCGCTGCGCTACTGCCTGACTCCCAGGGTTTTCTGATACGAATAAACATTTCAGCTTTGGCTTCCTAGTCAACTTGATTCCAGCAGCAGGTCAGTCTAATCATGCTGATCACATTGCACGGGGCGTGTCTTAACCACTAGGAGAGGAGGGGGAAGGCTTTTCCAGTGCCTTGAAAGTCATTTTGTGAGCACTTGATACAAGTGCCAAGGAACCAGTGCCCAACTGAGTCCTGTGACCTGGCTTCTCCATTCTGCCGACACTTGAGAAACACAGGCGGGTGAGCATAGAGGGGGACTGGGTCAAGCCACAGCCTCAGATCTGCTGTCTGCCCATTTTAACCCCAACACTTCAAGTCTTGTTCTCCAAGGTCACAGCCCATTCACTGAAAGAATATAGGACCCAGAGGGAAACATGCAAGTCCAAAAAGAGTTGAGACACAATTCCAGGGGGCAGCAAATGATGCGGGTCACCTGTTTTTAAGTGGTACAGTCACCAACCCCCATCACAGCTTTGCCTTCTTATCCACAGGATTTGAACCAACTCATTCTAGTAGCTAGGTCAACTTCAGAGAACGTCATTTAGCTCAGTCGCTCATCATGTGTCCTTCTCAGCAGTCCCTGGCTCCTGCGACCGCCTTGTCCAGGCAGCAATGACCAGCTAGGCTGCCGTGAGTGCCCATTCCTGTGCAGCCATGAGTTCACCACCAGGGCTCTGAACCCAATGGGAACTGGGGCTCTCAGACACATTCATGAGCAATGATTCTGAGCATGGGGAGGACCCAAGTTCAAATCCACTCGAGTTATTCCAGTGGTAAGCAAAACAACTGGGCACCTGCCATTTCTGGTCTGGATACCTGGGTGGCCCTGCCATTTATGGTGACTGCTACTCTTGGTCCTCGAGTCTAGCACCCTGTGGGTTGTCATGTTGAAAAGTCTTGTACCAGCCCGTGTACTTGTCACTGTACTCTACTCCCAGTAGCAAATATCCTCAGTTCTCCAGAAACTGTCCCGTGACCATTCCATGGGGGAAAGAGTATTAGTGACAAGTCCACCAACATGTAGCAGACACTTGTGATCCCAATGGTTCCCCTCCACACACACTTTGTTCTAGCTTTACATTGACAGCATTCACTCCAAGCACAGCTTTGCTTTCTAGCCAGGAGCTTACTTGACCGTGGATGCCCTCATGTGGTTTATACCTGTAGGGAACCCAGATGAACCCTCTTCCCATGGAAAATGAGGGCCAACACATAATGGATCTTGTCCTCAGACTTTTGGGTCAATTTCTAGCATGACCCCCTCCAAAATTTCCAGAAGACGCCTGCACACACCCCTTGCTTCTTGGGCTTTAGCCACTTCTCTGCCTTCTGAGTTTACCTCATTAGACAAGCTACGCATGAAGTGCTGAAAAGACCCTGTCTCAAGACTCAAAGGAGCCCCAGAGTCTAGGCTATGAGCTGGGTCCACCATCCCAGTCAATGGAAAGTAGAGTATTTCTCATTGCCGTCACCTCAGAGCTCAGGAGGTTATGGTTCTCTGCTGCTTGTCTGCTTCTAGTAGAAGGTTCATGCTTTAGGGCAAAGGAATGGGTCCTTTCTGAATTTTCAGGCTGTGTTGTCTCCCAGGAAGAGAGAAAGCTTCTTAAACCCACAGAGCACTGAGTAGGGAGGGATCTAGGATTAGGCTGTCAGTCACATCTCTGAATAGCTTAACAGCTGAGTGTATTTTTAGGAGTTACACCGGAAGGGCTCTTTGCATGATACCAACCAGGTCTTATTTTCTCAGTCTGCCGACTTCCACAGAAGTACTGAAGAAGCCTCCCCCCCCCCCCAGCATCTTCTCTGGTTCATTTTGTCTTTTGTTAGAATCCCCTAGTCCTTTTGGGAGAAGCCTACCCATTTTTGAAAGCAGATCAAGTCAAGGCAATCTTGATAGAAGACCTGGCTGTAGGGTCCTCGTGCTCAGAACAGCAAGTCAAAAAGCTGTTTGGGGACCTCCACGCAAGCAACCTCGGAGACAGTAAAAAGCCATGAGGCAAGCTGGTGTGTGTGTGTGTGTGTGTGTGTGTGTGTGTGTGTGTGTGTGTGTGTGTGTGTGTGGCGGGGGGTGGGTAGCAGAGGGAGGACAAGAAAAGAGAAAGGCAGGAGCGGAATCAAGCCCACAGATCCAGCTCTGTAGATTAAACTCTTCTGAAGGGGGGGGTTTCATTCAGTCAACAAATGTTTCACCTGTGAAGACCTCAGGTGCAGATTTCTCTATGATCCAAACAGCAGTTTTCTCTTTAGGAGCTGGGGGTGGGGTGGAGTGGGGTGGGGAAGTCTGAGCACCAACACATGAAACAACCTGGAGCCCTTTCACAGACTAGAAATGAGATTGGTCCCAGATGCTGGGACTCAAAAGAGGTCCCAGGTGGAGCTTGTGGGTCTGAGGGAAAGAAGTCACAGGTGGCTCTCGTGTCCCATAGGTCCCATAGGTTCAGAGAAGAAGCCGAGGAAATGATGGTGGATACGTTGGGGGATAGGTGCTCAGGTGAGTAGGAAGCAGCCCCCTGAGAGGAGTAAGGCTCATCTCACCCCTGCAAAAAATTTCACCTCAGCCCAACCTTTGCCTCCCCTCTTTCTCAAGGGGACCATCTTTTGGACTCTGTCCTTTGAACTGCCACCATCCAATGACACCCCCAGTCCGTGTGTGTATTTAGAGTGTATTTAGAAACACCAAGATTAACTGGGTCCCAGGGTTACTCAGGACATGGGAGCAGTGAGGCAGAGGGGGGTGGGGAGGAAGACTGCTCTGAGCCCCAAAGGTGGCACCCTACATGGTGCCGACTCAGAACCGAGTGGCGAGTAAAGGATGGTCCCCTTGGCCACAAGTACCACCTCAGATTAGGACAAGCCTGCCCATTGTGAGTAACTCTAGGGGATATTTAGCCGTCTTTGAACACAGAGCCCCTAAACGCCAGAGAGGCCCCCACTCCCACCCCATCTACTCGCTGCTACGGGAGACAAGCCCTAAGCATTTTCCCTACCTCTGAAGGGACAGCTTTTCAGAGTCCAGTGTTTTCAGAGGACTGTAGAGTCAGACACCCCAGCCCACAGAGAAGTCAGTGTAGGGGGAGTAGAGAAGGTTACAGGATAGGGTCACTGGGCACCCCCTCAGCTAGCCAGCTAGTCCTGTAGCAACCCTCCCCCCCCACACACACTCCATTTTCTTCTATATATAATCTACATCTGCCAGGGAGCTTGCGCAGATCAAGAGTTTGAGGATCACCCCCCGCCCTCAGCCTTCCATAGTGGCTTCAGAATTGAAGCCGTTTCTGTCGAGTTCAGAGCAGGAACTTAACATGTTTGCTAGTGCAGTAGCAAGCTTGACACCTCCCCGTTTTCTGAGGAAACCAAGACAATTTCTTGCCATATAAAATGTTCCCCTTTCATCTTAGGTGGCACTGGGCCTCGAACCCAGGACTTCACACACCCAAAGCATGCACTGTTACACACCTTGGGTTTTTTTTTTCCTCAAGTCCCTTGTTGACCCTAGATGAGATAGCCCCATGGTGAGAGTCAAATCTTCCAAGGAGACTTAATGCTTACATTAGAGAAATACAGACCCCCTGCCAACCCAACCCCCAGTTTCTGACTCTGGGTTCCTAGATTCCAAACCTCCTTCCAACCAGCTTTTTTCCCCTTTTTTCTTTCCCAAGCTCAGAAAGCTAGAGCCCACTTCTGGGCTTGTTTGAGCCTAGAACATCTTGGGGGTAGAAAGAAAGCTCAAGCAATAAGCCCCTTCCCTAAAGCGAAGCAGCTTTGGTTCAGAAGAAAAACAAAACAAAACACAAGCAAAGCAATGCAGCTTCCACCCCTTCCCTCCCAAACAAGCAGCAGGCAGAGCTGAGGCCAGCAAGGGGCCTTTTAAGGCAGGCGTCCTCACTGCCCATTGGCTGGCAGCTCTGCTTCCCCAAGGCCATTCACCTGGGCCCAGTAGTGATCAACTCCCAGAAGTACTTAACTCCAGGTGCTGCTTCTAAGTGGAATGACCCACAGGTGCCAGTTTATGCTCAGGGTCTCAGTTCAGTCATTCACAGTGTCACCTCCCAGAGTCAAGAATCAGCCCCACAGCTGGGCAGGGAATGGCCTTCGTTTAGAAAGAGAGGTGTGTGTCATTCTCAGAGTGACTGAAACTCCAGGATACCCACCCCCCCACACACACACACTTTACACTGTGCAGCTGGAGGAAGTATAAAGGCACTCGTGAATAAGCCACAGCTGTGACCTTGGTGTCACCAGCCTAGGTGGCTTCCGCCATGTGACCTTCCAGCCCTGTCCCTGTGACCCCCTGGTGTCTGTTAGCTGCCCAGATGTTCACCACTTCTGTTAACTTGGGATGCTTTTGGTAGCCAGATGGGGCTTGATTCAAATCCTCCAGCAGGGTTCATACTCTCCTACCACCTGACTGTGAAGTCTGGGTGAGTCCGTGTGCCTCTCTTTGACTCTCCTTCGGCATGGGAACAGAAGATAACCCCCACGAGTAATGTGGATTTGATCCGCCCGTGTCCAGAAGACGTGGTGCAGTGCATGAAGAGTTGTAAGGGTCATAATAAAAGCCCCTGCCTGTGGACTGATAGGTGTGTGCTCAACTTGGGGACACCTGGGGTGGCCAGGGTGGCTCTGAGCTCCAGCCGGATGTAGGAATGTGCTGGAGTTCCACTTTCCCTATTTTTTAAAAAGATATTTATTTATTCCCTTTTGTTGCCCTAGTTGTTTTATTGTTGTAGTCGTTATTGATGTCGTTCTTGGATAGGACAGAGAGGAATGAAGAGAGGAAGGGAAGACAGAAGGGGAGAGAAAGACAGACACCTGCAGACCTGCTTCACCGCCTGTGAAGCGACTCCCCTGCAGGTGGGGAGACGGGCTCGAACTGGGATCCTTACGCCTGCGCTACAGCTCGACTCCCCCGCTTTCCCTATATATAACCCTCAGGCCTGTATATTCTTTGATCACCCTGCTTGGGGGTCATCCTGTTTTCTAAACTGATACAGTTGACGAGCTTGTGTGTGTGTGTCCTCTCTGAAGGTTGTCCCCAGACCCTGCTCAGATGTGTGCAGGGCAGAAGGTCCCCCAGCATGGACATCCTGTTGCTCTGATGGCCAGTTATGAAAGATGGCCAGCTTCAGGTACCAAGGAATGTCTGGCTGGAGGGAGAGTGGAGGTACAATGAGTTGAGCACACGTTATCATGCACAAGGACCCAGGTTTAAGCCCCCAGACTCTACCTGCATGTGGTGAAGCAGTACTATAGGTGTCTCTCTCCCTCTCTCTCTTTTTGTTTTGTTTTGTTTTAATTTTATTTATGACAGAGAGGGAATGAGACACTTTCACCTGCTTCACCTCTCATGAAGCTTTTCTCCTGCAGGTGGGGACCAAGGGCTTGAACCTGGATTCTAGCACATTGTAATAATATGTGCTCTTAACCAGATGTGCTACCACTTGGCCCCTATCTCACTCCCTCTCCCTCTTCCATCTCAACTTCCATCCTGTCAAGTAAAAATAAATAAATAGGGGTGGGGAGAGAGAGCAAAGAGACCCTCATATGTGAATCTCTGAAATCCCCTACACCACCACAAACCAGAACTGAGCAGTGCTCTGGTAATAAATGAATGAATGAATGAATGAATGAATGAATGAATACAGCCTGGCTAGAAGTGTAATCATTTTGACAAGGGAGCCACTCCAAGGCCAGCCTCCTGGTGGCAGAGTTGAGGGTCAGTTTCTTTCACTGTTGTGTCTCTGAAGGCAAGAACTGTGCCTGGCACATGATAAGTACTTTAAAAATACTTGGGAGAGGATGGCTCAGGCAGTGGTGCACTCAGTTAAGTGAACACATTACCTACCATGCACAAGAACCCAGGTTCAAGCCTCCTGTCTTCCACCTGCAGGGGAGAAATTTCAAAAGTGGTGAAGCGGGGCTACAAGTCTCTTTCTCACTGTCTCCTCTCTATCTCCTTTGCCCTTCTCAATTTCTGTCTGTCCTATCAAATAAAAGGAAGGGGACAAAATGGCTTCCAGAAATGATGATTTCCTTGTGCAGGCACTGAGCTCCAGTGATAACCCTGATGGAAAAGAAAAAAAAAGAAAGAAAGAAAGAAAGAAAGAAAAGAAAAGAAAAGAAAGAAAGAAAGAAAGAAAGAAAAGAAAAAGCAACCTTGGCAATAATCAGGAGGGAGTGAGTGACTGAAGGAAAGAGCAGAGAATGAAGAAGACACTGGACAGATGGCGACTGAGACTCCTGGCTGCCCTGACCAAGACTGTTGCAGGTTCTTCCCTGAAAATCTGACAGCCACAAAACCCTCAGTTTGCATAAAACGGGGGCATTTGGTCACTTTGTCCTCTAACCACTGAGTGCCTGACCTTCAGTAGCTCCCTGACATCTCTGAGCTTCAGTTCCCTTCACTGTGAGCACGGCACAGTATTCTGCACCTCTTGGAGCTATTGCAAGCATTAACTGAGATTATGGGTCATAGACCAGGGAGGTAGCATCATGGTTATACAAAGGGATTCCTGCCTGAGGTTCCAAAAGTCCCAGGTTCAACCCCCTGCACCATCATAAACCAGGGCTGAGCAGTGCTGCTCTGGTTTAAAAAGAAAAAAAAAAGGGGGGGTTGTCTTGCAAACTCTGACCACGGTGCTTTGCACAAGTAGCTTTTGCACAAGTATTAAATAGCAGTCGATTTCTAATCCCACAGTTTTGATTCACTGCGGGGTCTTAGATATATGTTCTGATTCCTGACACATGCTTCCCCCTCCCCCACCCCAGCCCTTTAAACCCAGAGCCTTGGTTTGCAGGCCAGGGAGGGAGGTGAGCCGCCTGGGAGCCCCCAAGCCTGGGGTTTCTGGGGCATTTCCATTGTGGAGATGTGGTCTCTGTCTACCCTGCCTCCTCCCCCAGGGCTGCTTTTTTAGCAATCATATCTAGCTGCTCCGTGCAGATTTCCAACAGATGTTCCTCTAATGAACCGCACTGTAATCTCAGGGCCTTAATATAGTGCTGGGGTGTGATAAGTTGGAGATGGCTGTCATCATCACCGGTGAGGATGGTCTGGTCATTGTTCAGGACTGTCTTCTTCTGATTGTACTGTGAAGGGGAATTTATTTTCTCCCATCACCTCTCCAACCCAGCCACCTCTTCTCCCCCCTCCCAAGCCCCATGACCCTGGGTGCCTCCCCCCTCCATCCCACCTGGGGCTCCTGCCCAAATTAAAAGTCCCCCCTCCCAACTCTGGGGCCTGCCCAAATTAATAGCACCACCCCCACCAGCTCCTGCCCAAATTAAAAGCTCGTCTATCTCTGAACCTTCTAGAAAGTGCTCTGTGCCTTGGTGATGAAGGAGATGACAGAGGAAGGGGAGGGGAGGTGGTGTGGGTCTGAGATCAATATGTCCAGGCTGCAAATATGCACATTCACTAGTCTCCAGGAGAGGAGTGGGCTCCTGGGGGACTCAGGGCAGATGTTCCCTACGTAGGGGGGGCCGGGCACCTGGCAGGAAGAAGCTGGAGGCTCAGCGGGGTGCATCCATTTACAAGAGCTCTTACCTTCTGGGCCAGCAGCGAGAAGCCATGATGCTTCCAGCCCCTGTCTGCTCTTATCTCCTTGGTCTGGATGAACCTCAGAGTCTCTGTCCCATTAGGTCAAAGAGTCTACTCCCCCCTTCCTTATTTATTTTTTAAAATATTTTTATTGATTTATGATTGGATTGAAACAGAGAAATTGAGAGGGGAGGGAGGGGAAGGTAGAGAGGGAGAGAGACACACCTGCAGCCCTGCTTCACCACTCCTGAGACATCGCCCCCACCCCCATATTTCCCTGGGGACCAGGGGCTCAAACGTGGGTCCTTGAGCACTGTAGAATGTATGTGCTCAGCCAGGTGCTCCACCTTTTGTTCTCCCCCTGCCTCCTTCTCACCTTCCTGGGAGCTGGATTTTATTTATTTATTTACTTACTTACTTACTTATTTATTCATTGCCGCTGGGGCTATTGCTGAAATTCAGTGCTGGCACTACAAATCCACTACTCCTGGCAGCCATTTTTTTCTCCCTTCCTCTCTTTCTTTCTTTTCTCCCCTTCTCTCATTTTTTCTGTCTTTCTCTCTCTCATCCCCCCCCCCTCTTACTACTAGATAGGACAGATAGAAATTGAGAGGGGAAGGGGAAACAGAGGGACAGAGAGACACCTGCAGACCTGCTTCACTGCTGGTGAAGCCCCTCTCCCCCACTCAAGTGGGGCGAGGAGGGCTCAGACCCTGGTCCTTACACATGGTAGCCATCACCCTACCCCAACTTGCTTTCTTTTTTAAAGATATCTCTTTGCTTATTAAGAAATGGATCAGAATACTGCTGTAGTATGTTGCTGGGGTGTCAAACGCAGCACCTCACACATCCAAGTCCTGTCTTCTGCCACTGAATCACTTCCCTGGTCACTTACTGGGCCTTCTAAAAGCCCCTCAATGAGCCAGGTACTGGCACCAAGGTTTAATAAAACACTCAGAGGCCCAGAACTTCTGGCCTCTGGCCTGGTCCGTTTGGCATTTAGGATGCTTAGTTTCTGCCTTATGAAAATAACAACAATTACTGTAGTTAATATAAAAGTCACTAAACACCAACAAACATTGCTAGCTTCTTTTTGAGACTTAGGCTCTGAGCAAAAGACTTCATATATTCACCATGCCATTTAATTCTTCCAAACATCTCATGTGGGAGATACATTCACCTTCTTTTGTAAACAACAAATGCCCAGAGATGTTAAGCATTTGACCAAGGCTACCCAGCAATGAGCATGGTGAAATTTGAATTATTTGAATATCCAGCCATGGTGGAGTTTGAGTTCAGAGCCATCTCAGGCCAAACCCTAAGAGTAACCTCTCCACTGAATTTTCACCCCAGTTCTAGATACTCAAAACTGCCAGTTGTTAAGATGTTAGGGGGGAAATCTAATCATTTTCCTTATAATAGACACAGAAAGAAAAAAGCAATCTGGCTCGATGCTTAAGTAGAGGATAGGGCTGAGTTTTTCCATCAAGTAATCAGGGCAACACGGAAACTCTAAAGACTTTGTTACGTCAAGATTTCTCATTGGACAGGAATTAACTTCTGATCCATGATCTTTCTCCCTCCAATATGCTCTTAAATTCTCTGCTACTCACTCGGGGAGGAATCTCATCTCTCTGTTCAACAGGATTTGCACCGTGCAGCCACCATCCCGATAGAACGGGCCTTAAAGATATTCCTCGATGGGAATCTCATTGCCAGCGCCTGTCTAGGAAGGAGGTGGGGAGGAAGTGGAAAGTTAAATGCGTCAATAAGGAGAGAGAACATAAATAACCTTCGCCCTGTTTTGTCAACGCATCAGCCAAGAGGTCTGCAGTTGTTTTCTGTGCAAGGGACCGACAGTAAATATTTTAGGTTTGGCAGACCGTAACATTTCTGTCATAGCTACACAACAGAAGATTTCCCCACCCCCACCCCCCACCCCCAAAATGGTGCTGTTATAGCAAGAAACCAGCCCTGCCTGGTATGTAAACAGATCAGAGTGGTTGTGTTCCAATAAAACTTTATTCATAAAAACAGATGGGCGAGGGGGGGGTCGACTGGTTGATAGTCCCCCCACCCCCCCTATCCCGGCAGGAGGATGTGAACCAGTGACTTAAGCTGGCATTGTGGGAGCGAACTTTTCAGATGTAAGTATCATCTCAGAATGACTCACCCTAATAAGTAGCCTTCACTGTCAAACCATGTCACCACTGTCTTGTGTCTGCCACAGCGGGGGGGTTCATTCCACCCATGCTGAGGGCATCAGTGATCATTGTGATGAGGGGACAGAAGCTCACAAATGTTCAGTGATTGGCTCCAAGTGTTTGCACCTAGAATAACTGTTCAATAAATGTCATCCCCGAGACAGACCCAGAAATCGCAGCCATGCTGTCTGACTCCAGTCTGTGCCAGTCCCTTTCATGTGGAGAACTCTTTCTCACTGAAGTCTGTGATCTGTTCCTCCTAGTTCTTGCAGAGTTACTCCATCCTCACTTTGGGCTTACCAGTCCAACTCCCAGAACCTCCCCTTGCCTGCTTCCTCTTGGCAGACCTGAGGCATGTAGTTTTCCCAGTATTTCTTCTTTTTCTTCCTTCCTTTTCTTTCTTTCTTTCTTCCTATCTTTCTTTCTTCCTTCCTTCCTTCCTTTCTTTTTCTATAGGCCAGCATTACTCAGCTCTGGTTAGTGGTGGTGCTGGGGATCAAACTCATCAAACTCAGGGCCTCCCCTATATAAGTCCTGTGCACTACCACCATGCTATCTCCCCCATCCCTTCTCAGTCTTTCTTGACTCCTGCTTCCTCCATGAATCTCAGCATTATCTAGGCAGTCAGTCTCCCCCTGGAACTTGTGAAGCCCACCCTTGCTTGAGTGGTCTAAGAAAGAGTCCAAGAGTAAGTGAGGTGAATGATGGGAAAGGTGGTTTCAGGCAAACACCAAGCTCTCTCCAACTCTAGCCTTTACCCAAACTGGGTCAGATTTCAACTCTTGGCTGTTGGATCTTGAACATTATTGTTTATTTAAGATAGAGAGAGAGAGAGAAAATTTTCTCTTGAGAAGAAGAAAGAGACTTGAACACTATTCTGTCATCTTATGTAGTGTGGAGGATCAAACCCAAGCCCTACACATACAAATCTGAACTCTACAGCTAAGCCATCCATCCCAATTCCCTGATAAGTCATTTAATCCCTTTTAAGCGTTAGTTTCTTTATCCATGAAATGGTGCCAGTCATGGATCCTCTCACTCAGGTGGAATGTAATGAAAACATCTGAGCACAGACACTGGCACACAGCAAAAGGTCGGTCCATGTGCTGCATTGTTGAGGTGTCGAGCCATGCACTGTGGTGCAGAAAAAGAGGCAGACTCTTGCGGTGCAGATGTGGGATCATACTGACTCCATGCTCAGCTCAGAGGAGTTAAAGTGATGGCCAAACTATAAACAAGATGTAAAGGGACCATTCTCAAATATGTAGATTCCCGGACTGCCCCCCCCCCCATAACAGTCTATGTAGAAGAGCGTGGGCCCCAGAATCTGCATCTTCAGTGAGTGATTCTGATGCCTAATTGAGTTTGACCAGAATGGGAACATTCAGCAAGGACACCTGGGTTTTCCCCACAGGAAGGGCACTGAACGGTTGTCATCAGAGAGTGACAGGATGACAGGTCTAGCAGAAGTGTGAAGATGAATCAGGGAGGAGAGAGGAGAATTAAGAGGCTCTTATAATTGTCCAAGCATGAAGCACCAGCTTGACTGTCTCCATGGGAGGTGTCTCAGCTGTGGTGAGACAAGTCTCTGGGGACCTATTTGGGGACCCAGTGTCACCAGAACAGATAGGACTACGAGACTCTTCTTTCGCAACGTCTCCTCTGCATTCTTGGGAGGTTTTGGTTGGCATTAGCTGTGACCATTTATTGAGCTTTCTTTCTGTCTCTGGACCCAAACATTCTGTGTATGTCATTGTGGTAATTCTCCTAGGCATTGTGCCAAGTAATTTTCATTATTCTCCCAGGAAGTCCAGAAAGGGGTAACCATTTGCTTTAAGTAATATGCAGAAAAACAGACATATAGACAGCAACAGCAACAACAAACCACCTCCACTGCTGCCTCAACTCAAACCCTATGAGTTCAACTGTCTTCTAAAGGGTTCCACCAATTCAAATAACTCTATTCACTCATTCTTTCAGGCCACCTCTTCTGTCAGGCCTTTGAGTCCTTCATTGATCTTGCCATTTGCTCGTGGAATCATCCAAGGTGGATCTTTCCTGCTCAGCAGAGAGCTCTCATCCACAGAGTGACCATGGACCCAGGATCTTCACTTTCTGTTGATATGCCTTATCTTTGAACCTCTTTGTGTAATTCAAATAGCATTGGCCAAGGCCAGGTGGTGCTGCACCTGGATGGGCACACCTGTTACCATGTGCAAGGAACTGGGTTCATGCCCCCGGTCCTCACCTGCAGGGAGGAAGCTTCACAAGCAGTGACACATGCTTCAGGTCTCACCCCCTATCTATCTATGTATCTATCTATCTATCTATCTATCTATCTATCTATCTATCTATCTATTGTTGGTCTGCTTCTAATTCTGCTTCTCAGACCCCTTCTGTTTTGATCATCATGTTAGGTTTGCTTGCATTGCTTAACCCTGTGGTCTATTTACATAATCATTGTTTTGTTTGAGACCCACACTGGTTCAATCCCCACTGGTTTGCGCTTTTTTTCCACTCCGCCCCCTCTCCTAGTCATATCCTGTTTTCCACCATTTAATCCCCACCAGTTCGAGCGCTTTTTCCTTCTCCCCACCCCCTATCCTACGTACTTCCTCTTCCTAACACTTCCACCTCAGGAGATATATCTATCTACCTATCTATCTATCTATCTATCTATCTATCTATCTATCTATCTATCATCTATCTATCTATCTATCATCTATCTATCTATCTATCATCTATCTATCTATCAATCATCTATATCTATCTAATCTGTCTATCTATCTATCTATCTACCTATCTACGTATATGCCTATCATCTATCTATCTATCCTCTTTGTCTCCTCCTTCTCTCTTGATTTCTGGCTGTCTCTGTCCAATAAATAAATAAAGATAATAAAAAAATTAAAAAGCATTGGTCAAGGATTTACATGCTCCTTTCCACTTGCATCTCATTGGCTGGGTATTGGTCATGTGACACACACCTGCAAAAGTGCCTAGAGAACATAGTCTAGAATGAAAGCTACAGAGAAGAAGGGGAGGGGGTGGCATACCCAGCTAAGTGCACACATTGCCACATACAAGGACCCAGGTTTGAGACTGGGAGGAGGACAGGAAGCTCTGTCACTTACCACCTGTCTGATTTTTTTTAAATATCTTTTAAAAAATTCTTTTAAAAACTTTTTATTTATTTATTATTGGATAGAGACAGAGAGAAATTGGGAGATAATGGAAGATAGAGAGAAAGAGACAGAGAGACACCTGCAGCCCTGCTTCACCACTCATGAAGCTTTCTCTCCCTGCAGGTGGGGACCAGGGACTTGAACCTGGGTCCTTGTTCACGATAATGTGAGTGCATAACCAGATGTGCCACTGCCTGGCCCCTGATGTTGTGTTTGTGTGTGTTTATTTATTTATTTATTTTTAATGAAACTGAGACTCATAGTTGTGAAGTCACTTAGTCCAAGTAACACAGGTGTGTGGGTAAGCCAGGACCTGTACCCAGGTCTGCATCATCCCAAAGCTCAGACTGTCCCTTGTCACAAGTCACACACCTGGTGTTCTAGCAGAAGTTTCTCAGGCAGATGCTAGACCGGGAACCTGACTCTGCTGTCAGCAGGGAGGATGCATCTCCCAGCTCATCCCAAGACAGGTCGGGACACCTTGCAGAGAGATCCTCAGAGGCCATGTGGCTTTTCCTCATCCCAGACACCTTCCTCTTGCCAGGCTGCACCAAAAGCCAAGAGTCCTCTGCTTTTAAGTGGCCTTGGCTTCAAGCCCACAGCAACAGAGGAAGCAGAGGAATCGGGCTTTGAAATCTGAGTGGCTGGAGTTTGGATCCTGAGTGAGAGCGAGAGAGAGCAGGCCAGCCAAGAAGTTGTAAACTGCAGAAAGTTCTGGAATGCTCTAAGGAGTGCTGTTTGGCTTTGTTGGGACCAGTTTCCAATGGGCCAACCCGGTAGAGGCAGGAAGTGCTTAGGAGACATTAGAGTCTCTGTTGTCCTGGAAGGCTAGGGAGTGCTGGTGGATTTTACTATTTGTGCAAAGTAGGTCTCGGAGCCATGGCTGTCTTAGGAGTGTTGTATAGTCTCATCTGCCCCCTAGGGCATCCTCCACCCATGTCTGGCCTGTGCTGTACCTGGGAGGTAAGCTTTTGGGGCTGAATGGCCAGAGGAACCTGCTCTGCTTCTAACTGGGCCCAGTCAGTGCTGGGAAAAAAAAAAAGGAAAAATGCCCTGGGCAGATGACCTCCCCAGTATGTTCCAGAACCTCACCTCTCCAGAGCCCTGTCCCACTAGGGAAAGATAGATATGGGCTGGGGTGATGGACGGACCTGTCAGTGTCCATGTCCAGTGGAAAGTCAGTCACAGAAGCCAGACCTACCACCTTCTGTACCCCCAAAAAATATTTGGCCCATACCCCCAGAGGGTTAAGGAATAGGGGAGCTTCCAGTGGAGGGAATGGAATGTTAAACTCTGGTGGTGGGAATTGTATGGAATTATACCCCCTCTTATCCTATAATCTTGTTCATCATTATTAACTCACTAATAAAAAATAGGGAAATGGATTCTGGAAACCAGAAATGGTGGGGCTGATGTGGTGATACATGTTACAATGTACAAGGACCCAGGTTTGAGCCCCCAGTCCCCACCTGCAGGGGGAAAACTTCACAAGAGATGAAGCAGGGCTGCAGGTATCCCTCTGTCTCACTCCCTCTCTATCTCTCCTACCCTCTCAAATTCTGACTATCTCTATCCAATAAATAAAGATAATAAAAAAATTAAAGAAAAAACCAGAAACAGCTATGGTAGCGGGCACCTGATGATTCAGGAAACAAAGGGTGGCATGAACTCAATGTTCCAAATCCCCTTCTGCAGTTCTGTAACTGATCCGGCCCTGTTCCCTCCAGTGGAGATTCGCTGAGCATCTACTAGGTTCAGGGACCAAAGGAACAAGGCAGAAGTCCTTGCTGTCACAGAGCAGGAGGAGGGTTACAGATGTCAGCTAAGGCACAATCAACACGTCACCTGCCCCCCCCCCCACCAGGGCCACTGGTGATGGAGCCTGAGCTGTTTCATCTGAGGTGAAGACCCCACTCCCCCTCTGTCTTCAGAGCCTCAGTCAGCCACCTCTGAAATGGGGGAGCACTACAGACACGCTGAACCCCAACTCCTAACACCATGGTATTTGGAGGCAGGGGCTTTGGAAGGTGGTTAGGGTCAAGATGTGGAATCCCTGTGAAGGAGGGTCCAGAGACCACTCCCACCCTTTCTGTGATGAAGATGTTGTGAGAAAAATGGTGTCTGCACTAGGAAGTGGATCCCCCCCGAATACAGAATCTACCAGCGTCTGATCTTGGACTTCTCAGCTCCCAGAATCTTGAGATGTTTGTTGTTCACAAATCAGTCTCTCTGGTTTTTGTTACAACCTGAGCTGACTAAGACAAGAGGGTTTGTGGTTCCCGGGGATTCTCCCAGCCCTGATGTTGGTTCCCATCTTCCTTCAATATGGGAACAGGTGGTGGGAGAACTGAGTTCTGTTTCTTGTCTAAACACAGACAAAAGCTTTACAACAGAAACATTCAGGCATGTGACCAGAACCAACTAATTGGAAAGCCAAATATACTATATCATTTCATCCAAATATATTATTCTTTTCAATTCATTAACCACAGAGTCTCTTTACCCATGCGCAAAAAAAAAAAAAAAAAAAAAAAAAAAAAAAAAAAAAGAGGAAAACAGTAGCACTGAGCTCAGGAGATTACTTTTTTTCTCTTAATATGGAGCTGGGATGAACCAAGGGCCTCACACAGGTACAATACAACTGAGCCTGAGCCACCTCCCCAGTCCGATCTATTTTTTAAAGGGGAGACACCAAAGCACCCTCCAATCTCCATGAAGTGTCCACCCATTTCATCCTTGGCACTGTCCATGGTACTCCTGTATGGTACCCATGATTGAACCCCGGGCCTCGTGCTTAGAAACCACACATGCAATCTACCCTCTGGGCCCCCTGGTAGCTTGCCAAATGTCTTTATTTTAGTTTATTATTTTATTTTATTTTACTTATTTTATTTATTTTATTTCCACCAGGGTTAATGCTGGAGCTCAAGGCTTGCTTGAATCCACTGCTCTTGGTGGCCATATTTTTCTTTTATCTTCTTTCCTTCTTCCTTCCTTCTTTCATCCTTCCTTCCTTGCTTTCTTCTCTTTCTTTCCCTCCTTCTTTCTCTTTTCTTTCTTTCTTTGTTTTTTTGTTTTTTGTTTTTTGCCTCCAGGGTTATCTCTAGGGCTAAGTGCCTGAACTATGTAAATCCACTACTCCTGGGGGCCATTTTTTTCTATTTTGTTGTTGTTATTGTTACCATTATTGCTGTCATTGTTGTTGGCTAGGACCAAGAGATCGAGAGAGAAGGAGAACACAGAGAGGGGGGAGAGAAAAATAGACACCTGCAGACCTGCTACATCACTTGTGAAGCAACCCCCCTGCAGGTGGGGAGCTGGGGGCTCAAACCAGGATCCTTACACTGGTCCTTGAGCTTTAAGCCATGTGCGCTTCACCCAGTGTGCCACCACCTGGCCCTCACTCTTTCTTTCTCTGATTCTTTCTCTCTCTTTCCTTCTTTCTCTCTCTTTCCTTCTCTCTCTCTCTCATTCTTTCTATTTAATAGGACAGAGAGAAATTACGAGAGAAGTGAGGAGAGGTAGAGAGAAAGAGAGACACCTACAGCCCTGCTTCACCACTTATGAAACATCCCCCCTGCAGGTGGGGATCAGGGGCTTGAACCCAGGTCCTTGCACATGAAAACACGTGAGCTCTGGCCAGGTGAACCACCACCCAGCCCTGTGACCAATTTTTAAATGAGAGAATGCAGGGAACTTGCCATGCTATCCAGCCTATAGAAAGGGCTGTATACTTGCTGAATGTTTTATAATAATTGTCTGTGCTTGGAGTTAGGATTTGGATTCAGGTCTACCCATCAGAAACACTAGGAAAATATCCTTCCTGGTGACAGTCCCAAATTTTCTTTCTTTTTCTATGTTTTTTTAAATATTTCCTTTATTTCTTCATTTATTGGATAGAGACAGAAACTAAGGTGGAAGTGGTGGATAGAGAGGGAGAGAGAAAGAGAGAGAGAGACCTGCAGTACTAGCTTCAACAACTGTGAAGCTTCCCCGCCATAGGTGGGGACCAGAAGCTTGAATCTGTGTTCTTGAGCATTGTAAGATTTAGCCTCTGTGGTGATATCTGCTCCCCCACTCCCTCTCCAAAAAACAAGCAAACAAACAAAACAAAACAACTCTATCTATTCTAATCTTGAGGAAGCATCAAACCCAGTGCAGAGATTATGCTCCCAACCACTGGACCGGCCTGTCTGTCCACTCAAGGTCATGAACCAGCAGGGAGGACATGGAGGACAGCAGATAGTGAACAGCATTGTAGGATCTTGGATTAGCTCCTGGGACAGAAGACAGACATTCATAGAAAAAAATGACTCTGAGGAGTCTGGAATGGAACCATGTAGTGACACGGGGGCTCTCCATTTGGGCAAATAAATATCCCAGGTAAGACAGACGGCTCTGTGATGATGTAAGAATGAAGCATTGAAGGGAAATGGAAACGGGGTGAGGGAGTCTGTGGAGAGACCTTATACTATCCTTGCAACTTGATACAAAACCACACGTATCCCCAGAGAGAAAATTGTGTCCATAAAACTGGAAAACAGCCTTAAAAAGAAGAAGAAGTCCTGCTGCTGTTGGCAGAAAGTTAAAGTTTTGTTTTTTTAAATAAATTCATGTGAGTCATAAATTCATGTGAGCAAGAGTTAGGTGATGAGGCAGGGAGACACCATTAGGTCCCTTGTCAATACAAAACCTTCTAACTGGTCTCTCATTGCTTTTAGGGTACTAGGAACATGCCAGGGCATTTATTTATTTACTTATTATTTATTTATTTTATTCCTGGCAGGGGGATTTATGCCCTTCTCACAAGTGATCTAGGAAGGCAAAGTTGCTTGTTGTGATCCGTTTCAGGAGGGGAATATGGAGTCTAGGGTCACCCAGGGCATGGTAAGATGCAAAGCTGGTCCTAGGCCCCAGGCCCCACCCTCTGAAGCGCTGTGCTAGGCTGCCTCTCTGGTTCAGCCCAGCAGTGAAGGTTTTGAGGCCTGCATTGTATAACCCTCGCCAGTGCTTTCCCTCATCCATTCAGCTCCTCTTTGCCAAAGGCCTCCCTGGTGTCAGGCATGGCCACACTGCAATGCATCTGGCCCCATCCTCCTAACAGTCCTTGGCCACACAACCCACAGTTGAGATCAGCAAGACCCATGGGACAGAACTGCAGGCTGGAAACACACACTCTTTGCAAGAACCTGTCCCCAAGGAACTTTACCATCAAGTGGGTGGATTAAAGACTTGGACTCAAGACAGTCTGGTTCCAAAATTTATATTCATTCTTCCCCTAACTCCCTAGACAAAGACCCTGCTTGGCCTGGGGGGAAAGTCTCTGACTGTAGACCCAGCAAGGGGCCTAGGAGGCTGCAGGGGTGGTGGTTGAGCACTGGCACAGCCTCTCTTAGAGGCATGGAATGGAGTGCTAATAAAGGTTACAGGGGTGACACTGGATGCACTATTTTCCAAGTCCAAAAGACAAGTACCTGGCCAAGTCCTGGAATGTTCCAGAACCAGGACTCCGGAGATAGGAGCTGGGTGTTAGGAGTGGGTGGGGATGGATTTGCAGAGCCAAGAAGGGAGAGAGAGGGGGGATAGAGAGAGAGAGAGAGAGAGAGAGAGAGAGAGAGAGAGAACTGGGCAACCGTCATCCCCATTGGTTTCCTTCATTATAGCTAGGAATTTGGAGGTGTCTGTGAGCTTGCCAGGTGCAGAGGTTATGGGTTCCCTGGTGTAATCCAGTCTTAGTGGAAGTGCCACATGATCGCTGAAGACCGTCTGGGATCTCATGGAAGGACCCCTGGGCTAGGAAACAGAGGTTGGTGAAGGAATTTCTCTGCTCCTACTTTCTTCTGAGTCACCTTTGCTAGTTCTTTCCTTATTTTTTGGTTCTTCCAGAACTTTCCATACTCTTATTTGGAAGGCACAATGAAGGGGGTGAGGGGAGACAGCATAATGGTAATGCAAAGAAACTTTAATGCCTGAGGCTCTGAGGTCCCAGGTTCAATCCCCCACATCACCATAAGCCAGATCTGAGCAGTGCTCTGGAAAGAATTTTAAAAATCAATAAATATGGATTGCACAATGACAACTGAGTTCCAACCTCTGTGCTGGGGCTCCCTAATTCAACATACTACCCCACATCTTCCCACAGTGACCCCTTGAGTTTGTGGGTACAGGTTTAGCACAGAAAAAGGGTCTGGCCTACTGAGGGAAGCAGGAAGAGGTGAGTGAGCCTAGAAGCCCTGAGGGTGGGGGGTGGGGTGATCATTATTCCTGAGTGTGACATCCAATCCTCCCTCACCAAGAGTCACTGTGTCCTTTCTTGACCATTTCTCAGGGCCATGAGTTAGAGGGAGCTCCTGGCTCATTTCCAGTCGAGGTCTGCTCTCAGACCTCAACCTGATGGCTTGGACAAGGAGGAACCAGGAATGGGAGTGGTGTGGGGGTGGTGGTGGTAGGGAAAGAAACAGAGTAGAAAGAGGTCCACCCTGAAAGTTCACAGCACACAGAATTCTTAGTAAGAAACCACAATGTACTCGGTTTTCTCCAGAGTTCTTACTTAGTAACTCGGGCTAACAGTTCCAGATCATTCTCCACTGCTGGAGAGCCAAGTATGAAGTGATGTTTCAATACCTCCCTGTCTATATTGAAATCCTAATGCCAATCGAGGGTCTTTGGAAGGGGAATGGTGAAAAGGTCATGAGGATGCAACCTTTACAAGTGGGTTTGTTGTGAGAATGTTATACATTAGAAAGAATAGTAACAACCAATGTTGGAGAGATTACAGGGGTAAAGGAACACTCCCGCACTGCTGGTGGGAATGTCAGTGGGTCCAACCCCTGTGGAGGGCAGTCTGGAGAACTTTCAGAAGGCTAGAAGTAGACCTTCCCTATCACTCTTCGGTTCCTCTCCTGGGGATATATTCTTTATGATGTCCTTTTTAGATTTTTCTGCTTACTTGTTGTAGTTAAGTCACTGTAAACTATTGCACACTTTTACTTTAAGATATATATATCCAAACACACCCATACCAAATATATATATATATATATATATGTGTGTGTGTGTGTGTGTGTGTGTGTGTGTGTGTGTGTGTGTGTACCTATGTTCATAGCAGCACAATTTTTAATAGCCAAAACCTGGAAGCAACCCAAGTGTCCAACAACAGATGAGTGGATGAGTAAGTTGTGGTCTATATTTAATGGAATACTACTCAGCTATTAAAAAATGGTGAGTCCACCTCCTTCACCTTATCCTGGATGGAGCTTGAAAGAATCATGTTAAGTGAGATCAGCCAGAAAGAGAAGGAAGAATATGGGATAATCTCATCCATGGACAGAAGTTCAGAAATAACAACAGAAAGAGGAAACACAAAGCAGACTTGGACTGAGTTTGATGTATTATATCAAAGTCAAGGACCCTGGGGTCGGGTGAGCAGAGACTTTCAGGTCCTAGTGCATAATGGCAGAGGAAGACCTAGGTTGGGAGTGAGGGTGTTTTGTAGAAAATTGAGAAATTTTACCCATATACCAACAACTGTATTTACTGTAGACCATTCATTCCCCAAATATAAAGAAAAAAAAGACAGAAAGAAAAGGATAAGAAACCCCCAGAGAGCTCCAAGCCCCTTCTACCACATGAGAATTCAACAAACAATTGGCAGTTTGGAAGAGAACCCTCACCCTACCATGCTGACAGCCAGATCTTCACCCTCCAACTTCCAGATAGTGAGAAATAATATTCCATGGCTTAGAAGGCATCTGGTCTGTGATGTTTTATTACAGCCGTCCTAACACACCATGACAGAACTCAACCAAAGACAGCATAGGTATGATGTTATTATCTGTTGATGGGGCCCTGGGGAGATAGATAGTGCAGTGGTAACACATGGGATTTGCATGGGAGAATTGCCAGGTTCAATCACCAGGACTACCAATAGTCAAAGCCTAATGGTAAATACATAAATATTGATAATTCTTGACTTTCTTTTGCTAAGATATAATGAGTGCTGTTCTTTCTGGTCCATTTGACTGCCTGTAAGATGTATTATGGTCTGGGCAGTCTCATGCCTCTACCTAACTTCAGAGTGTAGGCTCCATGGCTCCACAGGCATTGAAGGACAGTCCTCAATGTCCCAAAGGGTCAGAGATGTCTGAACAGAGAAGGAAGTTTGTTGGACAGTTGAATTCCAAGTGTCTTCAGCAAAGGAGGGAGCAAACTGGTTTTGACATTGCCTGGGGCAGATCAAAGGAGTTATTGGTGGCTATTGTGAGGCTAGGTTCCTAGCCCAAATCTTTTCCAATTAGGGAAAAAATGAAATCTCAGCTCATTCAGGGAACAAAGGCTACATCAGGGTCCCTAATGATTCCTTTGAAAGATCACAGTGGAGTAATTAAATTGGTCTGAGCTTTCTGGAAGTTGGGTCTTTCCCTGCTCTAGCAAGAGACATGCAGTGGTCTGACCAAGGAATTTGCCAGGAATGACTGTATCCTCAGGAAATCACCTAGAATGTGTGCACCACTCACCTATGGGAGATGATCATGGCCACATTATTTATGAGGCACTGAGGGAGAAAAATGACGCGAGTTCTAATGCTGACTGAGTCATGGCATGTTCATAATGTACCATGAAGAGAAGGCAGTTTTATTTTTAAAATCTTATTTATTTAATATTTGATAGAGACAGGAATTGAGAGGGGCAGGGGAGATAGAGCAGAAGAGACAGAGAGACACCTGAAGCCCTGCTTCACCACTCATGAAGTTTTCCCGCTGCAAGTGGGGACCCTGAAGGTAGTGATGGGGGCTTGAACCTAGGTCCTTGTACACTGTAATGTATGTACTTAGCCAGGTGTGACACTGCCTGGCCCCCAAGAAAGCAGCTCTTTAAAACTGTTTCAGGAGATAAGTGGTGGTGTACTCACTAGAGCAGACATGCTATCATGCACAAGGATCAGAGTTTAAGCTCCCATCACCACCTTCAGGGAAGAAACTTCATGAGCAGTGAAGCAGTGCTATGGTATCTCTCTCTCTCCCTCATCCCTCCCAACTTCATCCTGTTTAAAAATAAATACAAATAAATAAATAAAAACAAATCTTTTTTAAAAAACGTGTTGCAGAGGGTTGAGGAGATAGTATAGTGGCTGTACAAACAACCATCATGTCGGAGGCTCCAAGGTCCCAGGTTCAATCTCCAACATCAATATAAGGCAGAGCAGAGCAATGCTCTAGTAAAATAAACAGATAAATAAATACATACATAAAATCTAGGTAAAGCTTAAAAATTCTACAGAAAAAAAATGACTACTACATTTTAGGAATTGTTAAATTACAAAGAAAGGTTTCCAAAAGGAATCAGATTAGTTTTTGTTTTTTTTTTAAGATGGTGGGACCCACAGGATGGTGGAACACTCAAGATGGCTGGATGCACAAGATGGCTGAATAATCAAGATGGCAGGACCCACAAGATGGCTGAATAATTAAGATGGCAGGGCCCACAAGATGGCTGAATTTTCAAGTTGGCAGGATGCCCAAGATGGCTGAATTTTCAAGATGGAGGGACACACAAGATGGTTGAATAATCAAGATGGCTGGATCCACAAGATGTCTGTATAATCAAGATGGCAGGACCCACAAGATGGCTGAATTTTCAAGATGGCAAAACCCACAGGATGGTTGAATAAATCGGATTAGAATTTTGTTGTTGCTGTGACTGGGTTTCACTCTTTTGGATCTATTTTATCTGATTTTATTTATTTTTACTTTAGTCCAGATAGGAAGAGAAACAGATAGATGGACAGAAGGAAAGTCCTTAAAACAGAATCAGAATAACCCTCTGTAACCCCTCAGGTGTTTGGTGATGGTAAAGGTGCCTTTACAATCTTCCCCTTGCACTGGAAAACAGTCTATCAGTATGCAAAATCGGCAGCTGGTTTGTTGCTGTTGTTGTTATTGCTGTTTGTTTTGTTTTAACTTGCTCTTCTCTGAACCCTGTCTTTAAACTCTCTGCACCTACAGACAAAGCTGTTTGTCACTCACATACGAATTCTCACTTTCCACACACTATCTATCCTACAGGTGCCCAGCAAATCTTTAATGTTCAGAGAAGTCACAACCTAGCGACAACTGTCACCAAGCTCATTCACTGGAATAGACATTCCCTGTGACACCACAAACTCCACTTAATCTAACACAGACACTGCTCACCCAGGTCTCTTCAGCAAAGGGGGCTTCATGAAATATCTTCATCATCACGCAACTCAGGGTAGATCAGATATCCGGCCATTTCTCCTACCCAAACACTAACTCTAGTCCTCTTAAAATGAACCACTTGGGAGATACTTCAAACTTCAAGTCATGCTCTTGGCTCCCTTATTTATGATTCAGTTCATGGCCAAACACCCCCCCCCCCCAAAATTCAGCCACCTGCTCCCCTTCCCTCTGTCTCCCCATGGCCACCCTGGGCTTACCTAGACCACAGCCTTCATCGTGGTCTTTTTGTTGTTGTTGCCTCCAGGGTTACCAGTGGGTCTCAGTGCATGCACTCTGAATCCACTGTTCCTGGAGGCCATTTTTCCCATTTTTGTTGCCCTTGTTGGATAGGACAGAGAGAAATGGAGAGAGGAGGGGAAGACAGGGGGGAGAGAAAGATAGACACCTGTAGACATGCTTCACTGCTAGTGAAGCAAACCCCCTCCAGGTGAGGAGCCTGGAGCTTGAACTGGGATCCTTGAGCAGGTCACTCCACGTGTGCTTAAATTGCTGCGCTACCACCTGGCCCCCCATCATTGTCTTTTTAACTCTCTCATGTCAAGCCAGCCAATGTTCTTGGGCTTGAAGCAGCATCAGATTCTCCTGGAGGACTCCTTACAACTCAGTGCTGGGCCTTGTTTGCTCCCCCAGGCCCCATACTCAAGAGTTCTGATTCTATCACTCTGAACCCAGGCCATTCATTTGCATTTGAAATATAAGCCCTTAGGGGATGTTGGCAAATTCTGAGGTCACAGAGGTTCAGAACCTCTGACTTTGTTCCTTAAGGGCCAAGGTGTGGCTTCCTTAAAGGGATTCTCATTCCCAACACTGTTGTAAGTTGCCACATTTGCCAACTAAATTGAATGGGGGTGTTAATTAAATGCCTTCTTGGTGCTAAGGATGCCAGTTAACTCACTGAAGCTTATTTTTGTTTTAAAAGAGGGAATGGCAACGGGTGTTTTGTCTTCCAAGAGGTACTAGCCCCAAAGTATCTAATAGTAAGGACATCTTTTTGTTTTTTAATTATTCCCTTTTATTTTCTGAGTCTACACTTGGTCCTCTTTCAATCCATCTTCACCCCTTAAACCCAAAAGAATAGGTTTTATTATTCCCATTTTTTGCAGAGGCGTTAGCAAAAATCTTAGAAAGTCTCTGGTTTTTCACTGTGAATTTACTTACCCCTGGGATCCTTCCTTGGGTATGACAAGCACTTTTAATAAAAACCATGTGCTGAGTACACTCGTCCTCGGGGTTCATTTTTACTGAAGACTCTGAGAGAGTAAGCTGTTTTAACATAAGCATGTAAGCACACTGGCCAAATTCTGGTTTTGTTTTTTATTATTATCTTTATTTACTTATTGGATAGAGACAGCCAGAAATTGAGAGGAAAGGGTAGAAAAGGAGAGAGACAAAGAGACACCTGCAGACCTGCTTCACCAATCACAAAGCTTTCCCTGTACAGGTACGGAGCAGAGGCTTGAACCTGGGTCCTGGTGCACTGTAACGTGTGTGCTCAACCAGGTACACCAGCACTTGACCCCTGAATTCTGGTTTCCATGTTGATAGAAAAATAATTTTTATCATAAGACAAAGTATTTCAAGTTTTGGGTTTGTTGTGAGCCAGTCTCTCTCTCTCTCTAAGTTCTCAGAACTTCCTGGGAGTAGAATCCAGTGTCTTAGAATTCTGATTGGATTATCTAATGAATTTCCCAAGTTCCTCCACTCAGTCAGTAAATATTAACAGAAACTCCTGCAAGCCAGCATCTCCTGGGGTATTAGGGCAGGGTGAGGGGTAAAGAGACTGATTTTATTGCCGCCAAGGTTATCACTGGGACTCCATGTTGGTACTAAGAATCCATGGCTCCCGAAGGTCTTTTTTTTTTCTTCCTTTTTTTTCTATTTTATTTGCTAGGACAGAGAGACTGAGGAGGAAGAGGAAACAGAGAGGGAGAGAGACAGGGAGATACCTACATACCTGCTTCATGGGGGCCAGGTGGTGGCCAACCTGGTTGAGTGCACATATCACCATGTACAGGGAGCTAGGTTTGAGTCCCTGCTCCCCCACCTACAGTGGGAAAGAAAGCTTCGTGAGCAGTGAAGCAGGTCTGCAAGGTGTCTTCCTTTCTCTCCTCTCTCTATCTTCCCTGTCCACTCGATTTCTGTCCTGTCAAATAAAAGTAAAACAGAAAGAAAGAAAGAGAGAGAGAGAGAGGGAGGGAGGGAGGGAGGAAGGAAGGAAGGAAGGAAGAAAGAAAGAAAGAAAGAAAGAAAGAAAGAAAGAAAGAAAGAAAGAAATGAAGGAAGGAAGGAAGAAAGAAAAAATAAGGCCCCCAGGAGTGATGGATTCATAGTGGAGGCAACGAGCCCCAGTTATAACCCTGGTAAATAAAAAGGGGGGGGGGGGCCTAAGCGGTAGTACAATGGGTTAAGCGCACATGGCACCAAGTGTAAGGACCAACATAAGGATTCTGGTTTGAGTCCCCAACTCCCCACCTGCAGAGGGGGTCGCTTCACAAGTGGTGAAATAGGTCTGCAGGTGTCTATCTTTCTCTCCCCCTCTCTGTCCTTCCCTCCTCCCTCGATTTCTCTCTGACCTATCCAACAACGACAGCAATAGCAACAACAATAATAACAACAAGGGCAACAAAAGGGGGGAAAATGGCTTCCAGGAGCAGTGGACTCATAGTGCAGGCAGCGAGCCCCAGCAATAACCCTGGAGAAAAAAAAAAACCCTATTTCACCACTCATGAAGCATCCCCTCTGCCGGTGGGGAGGGGGGGGACAGACTAGTGCAGCAGAGAGACAAAAGCCCTAAACGAAGGGACTTCTGCAGGTGGAAGAGAGTGCCAGGCAGGGCCTTGGGGGACCTTGTTGAGGGGCAGATTCTGCTTGGAGGCGCGGCTGCTGGAGCAGGCTGGAGAGCTGGGAGGCAGGCAAGTTCTAGTCACTCCAAGAACTTCTCGGCAGGTGTAGACATGGCGTCTCCCCAGTCACCTCTTGCACCTGGGTCCTCCTTCTGTGGGGAACCCCCACTCTCATTTCTTGATTTCCCAGCCACCCCTGCCTGCATGCCCCTGCCCCAACACCTGACTGGCACTCAGCAAGGAAAATCTTCCTGGACATGTGAATAGGGCCACCAGGCAATGCACACGGACACACGCTTTCTCCTGTGACTTGGGGCACGTGACTCAACCTCTCGGTGCCTTTGTTTCCTTATCTGTACAACGTGGTTTCTTAGTCATTGCTTCTCTTAGGGCTTTTGTGAGAAGATGAGAAAGCAGAATAAAATGATCACAGATATTATCATCATCATCACCACCACCAGGGTTATCACTGGGGCTTATAACTTGTGCAGTAACACCACCGCTCCTTTGTTGTTTTTTAATTTTATTATTGGTTAGGACAGGCAGAAACTGAGAGGAGAGAAGAGATAGAAAGGGGGAGAGAGAGACAGACAGAGACAGAGAGAGACCTGCACAGCTGCTTCACTGCTTGTGAAATGACCTCCCTGCAGGTGGAGAGCTGAGGGCTCGAACACAGATCCTTGTGCAGGTCCTTGTGCTTAGCACTGTGTGCTTAACCTGGTGTGTCACCGTCCGGTCCCCAACTCCTCCCCTCCACCCTTCCTAGTGGCTGGCTGGCTATCTATCTCTCTCTCTGTCTATCTATCTATCTATCTATCTATCTATCTATCTATCTATCTTGATAGAGGGTGAGAGACCAAGAGATAGAGGAGAGAGAGACAGCAAGAAAGAGAGACACCTTTAGCACTGCTCCACCACTCATGAAGCTTGCCCCCTGCAGGTGGGGACTGGGGACTTGAACCTGGGTCCCTGAACATAACACGTGTGCTCTATCATGTATGCCTCCACATGGCCCCTAATAGGTAACATGCTAAGTGCCCACCCTATCAAGTGGGCCATCTAATCTGCCCTTTCTACTGAAGATAACACGGAGGTACACAGCGCAGGGTTGTTTGCCAAGGAGGCGGTGGTTCCTGGAGGGAGAACTAAAACATGCATGGCTAAGTTTGGGGGGCTATGAGCGGGGCTGGGGGTAGGGCTCACAGCTATCACAAAGGCCCAATATGACTTGGGAGAGGGGGATGGAGGATTCAGGAGAGACAAGCACCCCCAGCCTTCACCCACCCACCCCCATCACGAATCCTGCAAACTGCACACTCCCGAGCTGAGGACTCACATAACCGCGGCAGCTGTCAGGATCAGGAGAGGCCCGCACCTGTTTGCAATGTAATTTCGCCATTGTCAGCTTTTCCCGGCCAGCTGAAAGTCAAAGACTGAAAACTTGGTGGTGGAGGTGGGGGGAGAGGGGGGGAGGGGGAGGCTGTAATGCATGTTACCATAAACAAGAGTGTGCCCAGCGCTAGCCCAGGGCAGGATGGTTTGTTTTCTCCCAGAAGTCTCTCCAATCAGCTGTTGTAAAAAGAAGTTTGCTCCACCCCCACCTGCTTCCAGACCGTTTACTAAGCCAAGCACAGATCCAGGAGCACACCCCCCAACACTCACCAAAAGATCACTTATGTTCCCTCCCAGACTCCATCTCTGGTCTCCGAGATCTGGCGCAGGGAGGGGAGGGCGGGCAGAGAGAAGGTCTCTGAACCCCCAGATTTCTCTAAGAGTAGGTCCACCCCCACTTGAATTCAGATCAAGCTGTCAGAGCCAGCAGATAACGACAGGCCTAATCCCCCCCCAGTCCTGGCCCCCGAGGAGCCCAGCCAGATATTGGGGTCACTGGGGCACATGCTGACAGCTCTTAGGGGAGAGCTGGCAGGATGCACCTGGATGATGCCCCCCCCCATTTCTCTGGAGGGAAGGAAGGAAGAGGGGATTTCTGTGTGGAAGAGACGTGGACTCAGCTGGTAGTTCACTGTCTATATCTGCAGAGGCCCTGAGAACTGCAAAAATGGAGGAGTAGTGGTGAGGATGATGGTGGTGGTCATGGTGGCCATGGTGGTGGTGGTGGTGATAATGGTGATGATAATGGTGATGTTGGTGATGGTGATAGTGGTGCTGGTGATGATGATGGTGGTGGTGATGGTGGTAGTAGCAATAATGATGATGGTGGTGGTGATAGTGATGGTGGTGGTGATTGGTGGTGGTGGTGATAATGGTGGTGATGGTGATGTTGGTGATGGTGATAGTGGTGCTGGTGATGGTGGTGATGGTGATTGATGATGGTGGTGATGGTGATGATGATGGTGATGGTGATGTAGTGGTGGTGATAGTGATGGTGATGATAGTGGTGATGGTGATGATGGTGGTGATGGTGATGATGGTGGTGATGGTGATAATGGTAGTGATGGTGATGGGGGTGGTGATGGTGGTGGTGATGATGGTGGTGATGGTGATAATGGTGGTGATGGTGATGGTGATGATAGTGGTGATGATGATGGGGGTGGTTATGATAGTGGTGATGGTGATGATGGTGGTGGTGATGATGGTGATGGCAGTGGCGGTGATGGTGGTGGTGATGGTGATAGGAAGGGGGGAGAAGTCTAGCATTCACGAAGCCTTTTCAGGACCCTGCACACACCTGCCTGTTCTGATTCTCACAGCCGCTCCAGGCCCAGCTCCTCCCTGCCCGTCTCAGAGGTCAGAGTCGCAACTCCAAGCGGCCTGTTCAAGACCATGCTCTTGGGGGATGGGCACTGGTGCATCAGGCACAGCACACACTTTACCATGCACAAGGACCCTGGTTCAAGGCCCCCACCCACCTTCTGGAGTAGGGGTGGGAGCTTTATAAATGATGAAACAGGTCTGCAGGTGTCTCTCTGTCTCTTTCCTTCTCTGCCTCCCCCTTCCTTCTTTATTTCTCTCTGTCTCTATCCAGAATAAAATAAAAAGACAATAATATATTTTTTAAAGACCACCCTCTCCATGACTTCAGTTGCCTTATGCATCCCCTGCATACCCAGGCCACCCTGGGAAGAAGGGGCCTTGGGAGTGGCAGCCCTCAGAGCCCAGGCAGGCCCTGCCCAAAGCAGCTGGTGGCTAGAGGTCACCTGTGCAGGGGTGTGGGCATCACATCAGGCCCCCGCCCATGACAGCCTCTTTGCAGCTCTTATTACCTGCACACCTTCCCTATGTGAATCGGGATCTGAAGATCCAGCAGAGCTCTCAGTCTGGGTTTGAGCCCCCACTCCCCACCTGCAAGGGGGAAGCTTCATGAGTGGGGAAGGGGACCTGCAGGTGTCTTTTATTTACTTTTTATTGCCACCGGGATTTATTACTAGGGCTTGGTGCCACCACTATGAATCCACAGCTCCAGGCAACCATTTATTTTTCTTTCTACTCTATTTCTTTAACTTTAATTTAACAGGACAGAGAGACATTGTGAGGGGAGGGGAGATAGAGAGGGAAAGAGAAAGACAGACACCTGCAGACCTGCTTCAATGCTCATGAAGCATCCCCCTGCAGGTGGGGAGTGGGGACTCGAATCTGACCCTCTCACATGGTGCTTACCTGAATGCTCCACCGCTAGGTCTCCAGTTTCTCTCTGTCTCTCTCCCTCTCTATCTGCCCCTCCTCTCTCTCAATTTCTCTGTGTATCCAAAAGAAGAAGGAGGAGGAGGAAGAGGAAGAGGAAAAGGAGGAGGAGGAGAAGAAGAACGTAAATGGTCATCAAGAGTGGTAGATATGTCTGTGCTGCAAGCACTGAGCCCCAGTGATAACCCTCGTGGCAACTGGAAATTTTAAAAAAGAAAAGAAGTGCATGGCTGGCATGGATATGGCTCAGTAACTACTAGTTTGGGGACACCGTCAGCTGGGCGAGGGCAGTGGAGATGGGAGGTGTCACCCATTCTTCCAGATTCTCACTGTTAGAATTCTCTGGTTTAGTTTTAATTAATTCTGGATGGGAGGAGTCAGGACCTCAGGCATGCCTGATTTCACTACACCTGGGCCAGCGTTTGGTCCTTTCAGATAAGGGGACCGCCGAAAGAGATGGAGAAGATGGCTCTAGAGCTTCCACAGTTTCTGTGGTATCTCCATGTGGTACCAGGGCTCTAATTCAGGTCTTTAGCATAACAAGGCAAACACCCTACTCTGTGAGAGATCTTCAGGCCCCTAACTTTTAAGTGTAAGTAACATTCCATTGTAATACTCCATATTTCTGGTGTGTGTGTGTGTGTGTGTGTGTGTGTGTGTGTGTGTATATCAGTTTTATCTGTTGGGGACACATCTCTTCACTGTCACACTAGGCATGCTCCTCCCTGCTGGCCCTTTCATAACTAAAGATGACTTCCCTACCTCCATGTGAGCTCATCACAGGAAGCCATGAGGACGAGATTGCCCTCGACCCTCTGATGCACAAGAGGGGCACTGGGGCCCTGCAGTTCATGGCTGTGTGTCCAGAGTCTGAGAAACTGGCAGGGACCAAGTGGACACTCAGCAAACACTGTGTGGGGAAGCAGGGACAGATGAAGAGTTTCAAACAGATGTACCCAGAGCTAAGTACCCTGGACACAAACTGTGGAGTGTGCAGCCAGACTTACCTCCACATGTGGCCGGACAGTCTGGGTGAGTGACAGTGGCTGTCTGCAGCTGAAACTCAGGAAGAGCTGGGGGGAGAGGGGGGAGGCTGCCTCCCCAACACACATGCACACACGGCTGTGTGGGTCAGCTCTGGGCACAAGCTGGACCTGTTGTGTCAATACCTCTCGCAAGGCGAGGAACCACTGCTGTGTTTTTAGAATGACAGCTAGTCAAATATTGAAAACGGGGTTCCCCAGTGGACAGCCTCCTTCAGATGCTACCCCTACCCTCCCACCCCTACACTCAGAAGATGCTGATGGAGGAGAGCGTTAGGGAGTGAACTCTGGACCACCTGCTTCACCCACATGGAATAATCTCTCTGAAGTGGGGGCAGATCTGACCAGTCCTGAACTGGTTTCATCCATCTTCAGAGATCAGAGGGGCTTGTCCTCTGAGAAAAGCCAGGCTGGCCAGAGTTGGAGCCCTGCAGGACCTCAGAGAGAAGCTCTCGTCTGCAGACTGCCCAGCAGCCCTGTCAACCAACTCTTTCTTTCTCTCTGGGGTTGGGCAGGATTGATCCTACACACACACACCCACCACCACATTGGTCCTGCTGATCTGGTAGCTCAAAGATGGACACCGTCAGAGAGGAAGTTCCTCCCTGGGACCATCCTGATGCCAGAAAGTCTCACTGTTGTGGATGGCAGCATGGAAGAAAGAAGGAAAAGGAGGAAGATAGAGATAGAGGAAGGAAAGAAGGGAGGAAGGAAGAAAGGAAGGAAGAATGAAAGGATTTCTTGCAGGAATGGGGCAGATGTAGATTTTTTCTGTTTACCCAGCTGCGGTGCCCCTGTCTGGCCTACCACTCATGGGCATCGAGCCTCTTCTCTCTGCCTCCAGTTCTCTCCCTTCCCCTGTACAGGTTTCCCCACCCTCTCTGGGGAGGTTCATCTTACAGGCAACACTGAGTCCTGCCATCAGCACAAATAAAGACAACAGCAAGACGCCGTGACACCTGTAAGAATGCCATACATTCGGACAGTAATAGTAACGAGTGTTAATGAGTGTGTGTGAGTGTGAGTGTGAGTGTGTGTGTGTGTGTGTGTGTGTGTGTGTAGAGGCAACCCTCCTGCACTGCTGGTGGGAATGTCAATGGGCCCAACCCCTGTGGAGAGCAGTCTGGAGAACTCTCAGAAGGCTAGAAGTGGACCTATCCTACGATCCATATATATATATCTCCTTAGGATATATCCCCAGGAGAGGAATTGCAGGATTGTAGGACAGGTCCACTTCTAGCCTTCTAAGAAATTCAACACACCCATCTGAAAGAGATCTGTGTGCACTTGTTCACAGCAGAACAATTTATCATAGTCCAGTCTTGGAAATAACCCAGATGCCCAATAATAAGTGAGTGGCTAGGGAAGTTACAGTATATATATACACAGGGGAATACTACTCAGCTGTTAAAAATGGTGAAATCATCTCCTTTGCTTCATCCTGGCTGGAACTGGAAGGCATTATATTAAGTGAGATAGGCCAGCAAAGAGAACGGCAAATACCAGATGATTTCACTTACAGGTGGAACTTCAGAAACAAGGACAGAAAAAAAAAACACAAAAAGGAAACTTGAACTGAGGAGTAGGGTACACTGCGCCCGAGCCAAGGACTCTGGGGAGGGAGGCCTTGGCAGGGCGAGTAAAGGGTCTTGGGGTATTGATGCAGACATGTGTCAATAGCTAAACCATAAACCACTAATCCCTCAGTAAAAGGGGAAAAAGTAAAGAGTCCTTTCATTAGCTTCATGGCATAACCTAATATTACAGATAGGTTTGGAGTCTAAGAAGGGCAAGGTCAAGGAGCTGGCAGATCCGCGGCAGTGAGGGCCTTTGTCTGGCCCCCAGTGCAATGGCCAGCTTTCTTGCTGTGTCTTCTCTGACACTGTACCTGTACAGGGGTGGGGCTAAGCCTTCTCCCCTCCCCCACAAAGACCACCTCCTCTAACCATATGGAGGGGTTACACAACTGGTAGGCACGAACTCTGGAGTGACATCCCATGCCTCTAAAGTTACCTTGCTCTTTGCCTCCCGCCTTGTCTTGGCTGTGTCTGTTTTTCAGAATCCACCCTGAACACAACACCCACAGCCATAGCCCCATTCCAAGGCTCAGATCACCGGCACACATAAATCATAATAAAATTTCTTGGAAGATTTAAAAAAAATTCACTTATTATTCATTTTTGATAGGACAGAGAGAAATTGAGAGAGGAGGAGGAGGTGGAGAGGGAAAGAGACAGAGAGACACCTGTAGCCCTGCTTCACCACTCCTGAAGCTTCCCCCCACCACGCCCTGCACTGGGGACCAGGGGCTTGTACCCAGGTCCTTGCACATGGTAACATGTGCACTCAGTCTTGTGAGCCACTGCCTGGCTTCTGGACAATTATTATTATTTTTTAATGGTGATGATAGCAGCTCACAGAAAATCTGTCTTTCATGCCAGAGAAACACATGCCATCTCTGCAAGACACCTAGAGGCCAGCATCCAACCCTCCAGGGTTGGAATTATATAGAGAATCCCAGCCTGATTTCTGCAGTGAGGCATCATGGGAGGCGGTATGCAAATTAGGCCCCAGGCCCCACCCCTGCCTAACTGCTTTATGGAGGGCAAAGCCCTGGGCTAATTGTCACCCTGATCCTGCTTCTCTCCGGCCTGACCCCGGGCCATGGAGAGCCAGATTCACGCCCCAGGCCCCTGGAGCACACGCTCCTGACCCCACCTGGCCAGGACAGAGCTGCTGGCCAGAGTCTCAGCCTGCTCCGGGCCTGTCCCTGGCAGGCCTGCTGAGTGGGCTTTCATTCCCCTGACCCCGAGGGTCATTTGTTTTCAGAAGGTGAAATATGGGCGCCAGGCCCAGGACAGAAGCCAGGAGATAAGCGCCAGGGAGGAGCCACGCACCCAACAAGCCGTGACTAATGATGATTGGGGCGCCATGTAGCAAGGCAGAATTTATGGGCTCCTGCTTACCTGGGGGTTAACTCTTTGTGGGAACTGGGATCCCAACCCAGAGGGGCCTGGTTTCTCTCTCTCTCTCTCTCCATGCCCCCCCCCCTCTCTCTCTCACACACACACACACACACACACACACACACACACACACACACACACACGACTTTAGAGCCTGTCCTCCCAAACACAAGGTTTTGTAGGAAAAGAGGCAGAAAGAAAGCAAGAGGGAGGTGAGCATATGGTCTTGAGCCTTCAGCAGAGTAACAGCAGCTGACACTCATCATGCCCCCTGCATGGATGGTACTCAGTGTACACAGCTTCTCCCTCCCCTCCCCTCCCCTCCCCTCCCCTCCCCTCCCCTCCCCTCCCCTCCCCTCCCCTCTCTTCTCTTCTCTTCTCTTCTTTTTTTTCTTGAGGTCTCTGAAGTACATACCTTGGTGCAAACCCACTTAACAGACAGGGAGCCTGAGGCTCAGTTAGCTTGCAGGCGCACTTAGTGAATGAGGAGGTGGTGAGGGTCATTCTTCAGTTTGCTGGAAATGGCAGGGCGGGGCCTTGAGCTGAGCCTTGGTCTCTTGTGCCTTCTCGTCTCAGCTGCATTGGATCGACCTTCTCGTGGTGCATCCCGTGAGTACCCATTCATTGGGGAAACTGACGATCCTTCCTAGCCGACTGAATCCACATGGATCCCAGTCACTTTCAAAGCCAGCAACAAGCAGCTCCTGACAGCTTTCAACGTGACGCTGTTGACTGGCTATGGAAGAAGGGCAAACGCTAGAAGAAGAAGAAGCTGCTGGGCCTGACTCCCTTCTAGGGTCAACACCCCCCCCCCTATCCCACTGTGTTTGTCTTTGGAAATAACTACCTGGGAGTCCCAGAGGTATATAGCCGCCAAGATGTTCCTGGTGGGATTTTGATACAGCTGAGCCAGGCAGGGCTACAGGCTTCCTGTTGGTCTTTGGGGCCTGAAACCGGAAGGCCAGCAGGTCCTGGGTGGTGCCTGCTCACAGTCCATCCTGGGAAAATAAACCCAATCAAGGAGCCTTTTTTTTTTTTTTTTTTTTAAACCAGAGCGCTGCTCAGCTCTGGCTTATGGTGGCAACAAAGTTTAAACCTGGAACCTCTGTGCCTCAGGTGTGAGAGTCTGTTGCATAAGCCCCAGCCCTCAAGGACGCAGACTAAAGCACTATCCAAGTGACCTGTTTCACTAGCCAGATGGTTGGCTACTTAAAATGACTCTATATTAAACACACCCATGCATCATAGCAGCACAATGTGCAACAGCCCAAAGCTGGAAGCATCCCATCTGTCCAACAACAGAAGAGTGAGTGGCTGAGGAAGTTGCGGTCAATATACACAATGGCATACTACTCAGCTGTTAAAAATGGTGACTTCGCCTTCTTCACCTCATCTTGGATGGAGCTGGAAGGAATCATGTTAAGTGAGATCAGCCGGAAAGAAAAGGATGAATGTGGGATGATCTCACTCATGGACTAAAATTGAAAAATAAGAACAGAAAGGGGAAGTACAAAGTAGAACTTGGACTGGGTTTGTACTCCGGGGTTGGGACGGGATTCCCAGGTCCTGATGCAGGATGGTGGAGGAGGACCTTGGCTGGGGGTGAGAATATTTTACAGAAAACTGAGAAATTTAACACATGTACCAACTGTTGACTGAAACCATTAACTGCTCTCCCCAAATATATTTTTTTAAATGCCTCTACATTAGGGATTCTTTTTTTTTTTTTTTTTTTTCCTGCCCGGGAGACATTTGGCCAAGTCTGGAGACATTTTAAGTCGCTGTGATTTGGGTATCAGAGGGCTGGTACTGAGTAGGGAAAGACCAGGGGTGCTACCCTTGCATCCTGAGCACAGTGATGATATGTTCTCTGTCCCTCGGTATCCAGGACCCAAAGGGTAGGAAACCCTGATAAAGAGCAGGAGAAGAGCTAAAGCTGGTGGCAGGGTGCCTATTAGAAACCCAGATCCCCAGGATCCCACTGCAGAAAGTTTGACTCAGAAGGAATTCAGGGGATGCAGCCTTGAGAGCTAGCGACCTGGGAAATTTTGACTCACAGGAGCTTGGAAACTGCTGTTTTCGGGCCTTTGTGTAATGCAGGGTTGCTGGAGTGAGCCGGCATGGAAGAGACTTTTCGACTTTGAACAGATGGGGTGCTCCTCTGTCTGGGCGCCCGTCCCTGCTCTGCGCCAGCCCGCAAATCGAATCTCCAACTGACCCAGGTAATCCCCTTCCCTCCGCCTCCCAATTTACACACCGGGAGGGATTCTGGGGAAATGGAACCCATATGTTCCTGAGCCGTTTCCACTGGCCTCATGAAAGCATAGCCCTGCTTTTTAAGAGCCATTTGATGTCCCAAACACCTTCGGAGGAGTTCTCAAATCAGCGTTTTAAAGTCTCTTTTTACTTTCGGTTGGATTTCGCTCTGGATAAGTGGAGTCAGAGGAGACAAAGATTGGGGGAGGGAGTGGGGGGGCTGCCAGAAACCCCCAGAGTTTGGCCCAGCAGGAAATCAGACACTCAGCAGGCCGGACCCTTTGCTTGCTCCCAAATCATCCTTCCACACGCATCCATTTCAGGCAATAAAATCCATCTTCTCTCCCCGACACTGATGGATTCCAACGGCCCGCTCAGGTCACTCTTCCTTCTCCTTTCACTTCTCAGTGACGCTCATGTTCTTGGTCTAAGCCACTTGGATTCGCTCTAAGTGGAGATCTGATTCCTCCTTCCAGAGGGTGTGTGGTTCCCAAATAATCACAGGGCTCTGTTGTAGCCATCACATTTCACCCTCCTCTCCCCTGACCCCTGAGAGAAGTGGGTGTGTGTGTGTGTGGAGGGGGCAAATGTAAGACCCCACTACAGTCTCTCTCCACGCAGGTGGGCAAAAAATAGTATCTGAGATTCACACCATCTCCCAAGTAAGCTCTTTTTGTGTGTGACTTAATAATGATGAACAAGATTGTAAGATAACAGGGGTACAATTCCATACAGTTCCCACCACCAGAGTTCCATGTCCCATCCCCTCCATTGGAAGCCTTCCTATTCTTTATCCCTCTGGGAATATGGGGCAAAATTCCTTTTGGGGTGCAGAAGGTGGGAGGTCTGGCTTCTGTAATTGCTTCTCCACTGGACATGAGAATTGGCAGGTCGATCCATACTCCCAGCCTGTTTCTATCTTTCCCTAGTGGAGTAGGGCTCTGGAGAGGTGAGGTTCCAAGACACGTTGGTGAGGTCGTCTGCCCAGGGAGATCAGGATGGAATCATAATAGCATCTCCAACTTGATGGCTGGAAGGCGATAAGATATAAAGCAGGACAAAATATTTAATAAACAAGAACCCAAAGGTAAGAATAGAGCAGATGGGAGTCAGGCGGTAGCACAGTGGGTTAAGCGCAGGTGGCGTGAAGCACAAGGACTGACTTAAGGATCCCGGTTTGAGCCCCCTGGCTCCCCACCTGCAGGGGCGTCACTTCACAAGCAGTGAAGCACATCTGCAGGTGTCTGTCTTTCTCTCCTCCTCTCTGTCTTCCCCGTCCTCTCTCCATTTCTCTCTGTCATATCCAACAATGATATCAATAACAACAATAATAACTATAACAAAAACAACAAGGGCAACAAAAGGGAATAAGTAAATAAAGAAGTAAATATAAAAAAAAGAAGAAAGAAAAAAAAGAATAGAGCAGATGAAAATAGGGATCTTCATGTGGGAAGAAGCTAGTCTGTTTTTACGTGTCTCACTTGAGGAGACAATTCAGAGTGTGGAGTAATGTCTGTTGGCCTCCTGCTATACCCAGGGCCCCTTAAGGTGGAGATGAACTGGAGTCCACCCATGGGAGGGGTCCCAGAAAAGTGCTTCACCTGCTTGACTGAGTATTAGCATGCTGGGTAGCAGGGCTGCAGAACCCAGAGGAAGGGAAGAGAAGAATCCCCATTTCTTGTGTCTGAATAGGCAGGTGAATACTAGATGCTTGAGGACCTGCTTAGGGCTGCCCTAGGGAGGTCAGGCGGTGGCACCCCAGGTTGAACGAATACATTGCAATGCACAAGGATCCATGTTCAAACCCCTGGCTCCCATCTATAGGGGAGACTCTTCATGAGGGGTGAAGCAGTGCTTCAGGTCTCTCTCTCTCTCTCTTTCTCTCTCTCTCCACTTGATTTGTCTCTATCCAAAATAAATAAACTATTTAAAAAAGATTGTCTTAGGGCAGGGCAGGGGGGTGCTTAGCAGTAGAACACCAGTGTTGCATGCATGTGGCCCCTTGGTTCCATCCCATAAAAACAACAAAACCAAAATGAATAGGGGGTTGGATGGTGGTGTACTTGCTCATGCACACACGTCACTGTGTGCAGGACCCAGGTTCACGCCCCCTGCTCCCCATCTGCAGGGGAGAAGCACATGAGGAGTGCAACACTGCAGCAGGTTTCTGTTCTTTCTTCCTTGGTGTGCCCCTCTTCCCTCTCAATTTATCCTTGTCTCTATAAAAACAAACAAATAAATGAAGGGAAATAAATGGAAATACAAACAAATAAAGGGAAATAAATGACTGGAGGGAATGGTGGATTCTTCATGTGTTCACCAAGCCTCAGTGATAAGACTGGTGGCAGAAAAAGGAAGAAGGAGGAGGAGGAGGAGGAGAAAGGGGGGGAGGAGGAGGAAGAGAAGAAGAAGGAGAAGAATAAGAAGGAGAAGAAGGAAGAGAAGGAGAAGAAGAAGTACAACAAGAAGAAGGAGGAGGAGGAGAGGAAGAAGAAGAAAAAGAGGAAGAAGGAGGAGAAGAAGAATAAGGAGGAGAAGAAGAAGAGGAGGAGGAGGAAGAAGAAGAAGAAAAAGAAGAAGAAAAAGGAGAAGAAGAAGAAGGAGAAGGAGAACAGAACTTCTTGGATGATGGAGCAGTGCTTTGCACTCTCCCTCCCTCTTTCTCTGTCTTTGTCTGTGTCTCTACCTCATTCTCTCATAAACCATAAAAAAGGGGGGCTGGGCAGATAGCCCAGGGTAGAAAGATAGAAAGGATAGAGGGAGGGAGGAGAGAGAGAGAGAGAGAGAGAGAGAGAGAGAGAGAGAGAGCTAGGAGAGAAAGGATTGGGATTGGCTGAATGAAGGGCAGAGAGGAGGGGCATGTGACATCAGTCAGACCAGGGCAGTGAATGGAAACCTGCAAAGATGGGGGCCGGGTAGCGGCACACCAGGTTAAGAGCACATAGTACGACGCACAAGGACCCTTGCCATGATCCTGGTTCGAGAGCCCCCAGCCTCCCACCTTCAGGGAGAACACTTCACAAAAGGTGAAGCAGATCTTCAAGTGTCTATCTTTCTCTCCCCTTCTCCGTCTTCCCCTTATCTCTCCATTTCTCCATCTCTATGCAAGAAAATGGGGGGAAAATAGCCACCAGGAGCAGTAGATTCATGTAAATAAATAAATAAAACCCATACAGTCTTCACTGCGGGTGCAGAAGGAGAAGTGGCAGAGCCCAGCTCCCAACTTCAGCCTGGATCCACCCAGGAGCCTCTGGAGAGGAGAGGGGACAGGGTCCAACGTGTGCAAGAAGGTCCTAGCAGGGAGGCCTCGTGGGAGAAGCTAGAGGGGGAGATGGAGGGACTTAGCTGGAGATTATTATTAGTAATGGTTTAGTATTTATTTAAACAGTATAAGGTAACAGGGATATAATTCCTTCATGTTCCCACCACATAGCTCTGTGTTCTCATCCCCTTCACTGGAAACTACAGCATTTCTCCCAAGGTCACAGATAAATAGATTGATTTTATGTCTATAACTACCTATATCTTTTGTTGTCCATCCCCCCCCCAAAGTTCCTGCCTTCACTTCCCGAGTCATGAAAGTATTGCTACTTCTGAGTGTCCTTTCTTTCTTTTTCTCCCCTCCCCACCTTCTTCTCTCTGATAAGACTTCCTCTGCTGTTTTCTGCAGTGATGCAAAAACCAGATTCCTGGTGACAAACACGTGTGCTCCGGGTGGAATTGGGACTACTTCCCCCACCCTTTACCTGTTCTGGAAGTATGGACCAAAGTTCTTTTGGGGGGGAGTGCAGAGGCTGGAAATTCTGGCTTCTGTAATTGTTCCTCCACTGGACATGGGCGTTGGCAGCTGGATCCACACCCCCTTAGCTGGAGACTGTGAGTGAGGTCAGCCCCCAAAGAGACTCACCGGGCTAAGAGTCACACATTCACCATCCTGTGCTGTGTTATCAACAGAAGCAGTGCTTTTCTGAGATGTGTCTGAAAGATGATGCTCTGGTCCTCTCTCTTGATATTCTCTCCATTTCTCTCTCTCTCTCTCTCTCTCTCTCTCTCTCTCTCTCTCTCCCCCTCTCCCTCTCCCTCTCCCTCTCCCTTCCTCTCTCTCTCTCTCTCATCAACAAATCATTTTGAAAGAGAGAGAAAGAAAGAAAGCAGAAAGGAAGGAAGGATAGAAGAAAGGAAGGGTGGAGGAAAGGAAGAAAGGATCATCTTATAGGCATATTGAAAAGAGAGAGGCGGAAAAGAGAGAGAGGATGAGGCTGGGTGGTGCCACACCTGGTTAAGTGCACATATTACATGATGCAAGGACCCAGGTTCAAGCCCCCATCTCCCACCTGCCTGTGGGATGGGAAGCTTCATAATCAGTGAAGCAGGTCAGCAGGTGTCTCTTTCTCTCCCCCTGTCTTCCCCTTCTGTCTCAATTTCTCTCTGTCCTATCTATTAAAAATAGAAAGAAAGAAAGATGAAAATAAAACAGCAGCTGGAAATGGTGAATTTGTAGTGCTGGCACCAAGCCCCAGTGATAACACTGGTTATGGAGAGAAGGGGGAGGGATAAGAACATAGCTCAGTCTTAGAGCATAGGACTTGCTGACCTGATGTCCCAGAAGCCCCAGCTTCAACCCCTGCCCGGCCTGCCCTATGCCTGAGCTCTGTGGTGCTCTGGTCTGACTGTCTCTCAGTCTTTCTCTCTTTCCCTGACACTCATAAAAATCAACTTTTTTTTTTTTTTAAAAAAAAGGTGGGGGTTAGGGGGTAGGTGACCTCTCCAGAAATTGCTTGCAGTTGGTCAGCAGATCTCTGCAGACTGGGCAGGGGACATCTCTGCAGACTGGACATGGGGAGATCTCTGTAGGCTGGGCAGGGGGAGAAAAGGGAAGGACTGATAGGACAACACAGTTGCCAATGAGACCACATAGACAAGGATGGGGCAGAGTTGATGGAAGCAAGGAGGCACAGGACAGGGGTCCAGCCAGAGACATGAGAAGATGGTAGGGGAGGGAGGGGACACAGGGTGTCAGGAACAAGGGGACAAAACAAAGAAAGGGGACATGGAGTAGGGGGTGAGGGGGAGCTGTGAAGCAACACTCACTCCCCCAGACACCCCTCTCTGAGCCTCTGAGTGGGACACAAGGTCCAGCTCTGTTTGATGACCTGAGGAGAGGAGTCCCCAGGGCCCTGAGGGGCAGGGCTGTGGGGTGTGAGCATAGCCAGATGCAGAGCCCCAATGCAGAACCCCATGCACCCACCCTGGGGGCAGCTTTCCCGGTCTGCCTCCGAGCCCAGTGCAGGGGGCTCAGGAGAAAGCCCCGTGGCCTCAGCAGCGTCCAGGCTGTGGGGGAGGACAGCTAGGGTAGGGAGTGAGTGCCCCATGCCTAGAGGAATCCAGGTCATACAGAGTGAGCCCTGGGGCCAGGATGCTGTACCCCTGAAGGCAGAGCTGACCGGCTCCTGTCTCTCACCTCTTAGTCCTGAGCTTAGCACACAGCCTGCATGTGTCACTAGAGTCACCATCACCATTCTCACTGGTTTTTTGATTTATTTATTCACTTACCGGGTAAAAACAGAGAGAAACGGAGATGAAAGGGAAAGATAGAGATAGAAAAAGATAGAGATAGATGAGTGAGAGGAGAGAGAGAGAGAGAGAGAGAGAGAGAGATCTGTAGCACTGCTTCACTATTTTGAAGCTTGCTGCCTGCAGATGGTGCCCTGGGGCTTGAACCCAGGTCCTTGCCCATGGCAGCATGCTCACTCAATTGAGTGTATCACCACCCACCCCAGAATGTTCAGCAGGGTCAGAAATGACAGAATACATGACCCCACTCCCCCAGGGACTTCTTCATCAGGCAATGCAAACCCCACCCAAAGCCCTATAATGCCTGCCTGCCTCTCTCTCTCTCTCTCTCTCTCTCTCTCTCTCTCCCTCTTCCCCAAGAGTAGGAGAGCTGCCAGCAGGGGATAAGGGGAGATGACTGGGAGACAGCGCACACAGCAGAGGGCACGCCTGGATGTGCATGGCTCCCTGAGGTTCTCCAGCCCCAGCACCGCTGGGGGCACCCAAGATGACTTCTGGGGGGTGCTCCCTGGATGATGGAGCCACACTGTGAAGTCTCTCTTTTCTTTCTCTTCCTCTCTCTCTAAAGCATAAAGGATAAAAATATCGGCCTGGGGGGGGGGGAGAGCTTGCCCCGCCAAGGGGCATGCCTGAGTCCCTGGCATATTTCCAGGACCGCTCTGAGGAGTAAAGAATCCAGATCCCGGGTGAAACTTTTAAATGTCAGTTCAAAGCACGCTCTGATGTTGTGCAGGCCAGCTCACTCCCAGCCCCCTCTTCGTGATGCATCTGAGTTAAAGGTGTCTCTGATCTGTGCTTTCCTCTCTCTCTCTCTCTCTTCCTTCCATCCACCCGCTGTGTGACCTCGGGAGGTCACTGAACCTCTCTGTGCTTGGATGCACAGTAGCCCCTGAAGTGGAACTGCTCATGCGGAGACGCTGCCCAGGGGGTGGGGGGGGGTGCCCCGCACATGGGAAGGCTTAGGACGTGATAATTGCTGCTGTTATTGATTTTCCCCGTGTTTTATGTTCTAGGCAGAAGGGATCTCGGACCCCATGCCGAGAGCTGCCTGGGAGCCCAGCTTCTTCCCATTACAGGGGTGGCGAGTGACGGCTGGCTGTGTGCATACCTGGTGACAAGCTGAACCTGACTGCTGGAGAGCGAGGGAGGGGCTGAGGACTCAGCACCCAGGAGCTGAGTGCTTCGGGCTTAGTCCCACCCAGGAAGGGAGGGGCAGGGAACGGGGCCTGGCGTCTGCGCTTGAATTTGCTCTGTGCTGATGCACGGGGTGGGGGCATTCACGTCTAAGGCCTGGATGGATCACGGGGCTCCCCTGTCGGGCTGTGGGTTCGAGAGCACTGGGAGATTTATAATGCTGGTTCCTCTGGCCTGGAAGGGGGGCCTCAGACACTGCATTTCCTCTTTCTTCTCTTCTTTCTTTCTCTCTTTCTCCCTTTCTTTCTTTCTCCTTTATTTCTTCCTTCCTTCCTTCCTTCCTTCCTTCCTTCCTTCCTTCTTTCCTTCTTTCTTTCCTTCCTTCTTTCCTTCTTCCTTCTCTTTCTATTTCTTCTTACTCAATTTAATTTAATTTAATTTAGGAACAGAGAACTTGAAAGGGGAGGGTGGACAGGGAGAGAGACAGAGAGACACCTGTAGCACTGCTTCACCACTCATGAAATTTTCCCCCTGCAGGTGGGGAGCAGGGGCTTGAACCCAGATCCTTGAGCACTGTCACATGTGTGCTCAACCAGGTGTGCCACTGCCCAGCTCCAAGACCCCTACATTCCTGACGAGCTCTCATTAGACTCTGCACAGGGATTGCAGCTTGAATTTGAAGGGAGCACTGTCCACATCTCAGCCTCGGCTCAAGGAAAAATGGGGGTTGAGCGGAGGAAATGTCCTGAAAGCCAAATTGACCTCAGAACAGTCCAGCCAGAGGAGATTAATCCTGTGGTGAGAATAGGGAGACTGAAGCTGAGAGTGGGGTCACCAGGACACAGAGGGTAGGGCTTGGGACCTGCCACTAAGACTCCGGAGCCCACTGTTCTTACACTGCTAAGATTCCAAAACCCACTGTTCTGATGTCAGAGGCTCTTGCTTCTAAGAACTCAGATGAGAATTCTCACCTTAAGGTGACTTCCTTGCCATGTGTCAACTTCTTTCTGCTTTTTCTTCCTCTTCTTTCTCTCTCCTCATCTTCCTCATCTGTGCCTGACCTTATGCATGTAAGAATTCATTGCTCCTGGACTGACATTTTCACTCGAGAGAGAGAGAAAGAGAGAGAGAGAGAAACACTGTGACATTTGAGCTTTCCTTGGTGCTGTGGTACTGCCATGTGGTGTCAGAGTTCAAGCCTGGGTCATCAGGGCAAAGTACACAGTCTACCTCGTGAGCCCCCCCCCAGTCTACCTCGTGAGTCCCCCCCCCAAGCCTTTTCATCTGTTTCTGTCTTTCTTTTCTTCCTCTCTCTCACCCTCTCTCTTTCTCTCTCTCCCTTCCTCTCTCTCCTATCTTCCCTTCCTTTTCTTTCTCCTCCTTTTCACTCCCCTTCTTTCCTCCTCACCTCTTCCTTTCTCTTTGAGTCTCTGGCCCTGGGGAGGAGAGATCCCTCTAAAGAATGTCTTCTTGGGGGTTGAGGTGAAGGATGGTGGAGAGATATGTTTTGATGTCTTCAGCTCCATCCTCCAAGTCCTGGCCGCAGCACCACCACCCCTGCCCCAGCACTCAGTGAATCTGCAAACACAAGGACTCTGAGGCCACACTTGCACTTACCCCTTGGCTTCGAAGCTGGGAGACCTGCAGCAATGCCCGTAGCTGTGCCCACTTTTATAAAGTTCCCGCCACCCATACTTACTGAGTCAGGAACCTGAGAGACAAACCAGCCACTGGCACTCACATCCCCTGCCAGAACCTCAGTGTTTTTTTTTTTTTCAGTGATTTAATATGGATTTACAAAATTAGAAGATAACGTGGGGACAATTCCACACAATTCTCACCACCCAAATTCTGGGTCCACATTCCCTCCCTGAAAACTGCTGTCGTAATTTCAAGGTCACAGATATGGGGTGACTATTATTTCTGTAACTATGTACATTGAAATATATTGGTCCACTTTCCCCCTATGGTTCGGTCATCCCTTCTTTTCTAAGTCACACCTACACCTGTAACTGACTACTTCTGAGTGTCCTTCCTTTTCCCCTCTTCTCTCTCTAGGTCCTAACAGAATTGAAGTTCAGAGCCCTCTGGTCATCTTCCCCTAACATTTCTCCCCCTCTGGGAATATGGACCAAAACTCTTTATGAGGTGCAGAAGATGGGAGTTCTGGCTTCTGTAATGACTTCTCCACTGGACATGGGCATTGGCAGGTCAATCCATACCCCCAGCTTGTTTCTATCTTTCCCTAATGGGGATCTAGAAGATTTTAATGACTGCAGCCCCCTCCTGCTCAGCAATCAGAAGATCTCAGAGCTCTTTCTCCAGCATTACTGATGGCCAGTTGGTATGTTTTATCTGCCAGCACTTAAAAAAAGAAGAAAAATGAGAGAGAGAGAGAGACAGACAGACAGACAGAGAGAGAGAGAGAGAGAGAGAGAGAAAGAGAGAGAGAAAAGAGGAGAGGAGAGGAGAGGAGAGGGGAGGAGAGGAGAGGCTGCGAGGAGAGGAGAGGGGAGGAGAGGGGAGGGGAGGAGAGGGGAGGGGAGGGGAGGGGAGGGGAGGGGAGAAAGAGGAGAGGAGAGGAGAGGAGAGGAGAGGAGAGGAGAGGAGAGGAGAGGAGAGGAGAGGAGAGGAGAGAGAGGAGAGAGCATGGAGCTGAAGAAGATTCCAGGGCCCTGGCATCTTAACAAGGCGGCTCTGTTTCTTATCATCTTCAAACAGCCTTTATTAAGCCCCTCGGAGCTCACGTGGCCCCGGAGGCACTTTCCGGAGGCAGATCAATCAGCGCGCCGTCAGCGGACGTGTAGGCACCCCGACTGCGGGAAGCCACGATGTGGGGGGTACGGGGCGCACAGGCGTGACCCCTGACCTCGGGCTAGGGGGTGCGCCCGGGGTCTGAGAGCCCCTTGTCCAGGTCGAAGTGGCCAGGCCGAGGAAGGTGAGCCGGGGGCCACAGAAGCCCCTACCCTGGGGCATCTTTGTCCAGCACCCAGCTCAGAGCCCACGCTCAGAGGTGTCCCCAGAGCCGAGTGACCACCAAGCTGGGTGGATGCCAGAGAGACCCGAATGTGCTGACTCTTGCCCTGAGTTTGGGGGTTCAAATCCTCGGTGACTTTGGACAGGAGACTCCACCTCTCTGACCCACCAACCTCCCCCCCCACACACACACACATAGCTCATGTGTGAAATAGAACAGGCAGAGAAGGTACATGGACGGGGAGAGAAAGCTCCACCCAGTAGAGTGCATGTCTGACTATCTGTGCAACTGGGATCTAGACCCTGACACCGCATGAGATTACCACAGCACCAGAGGAAGCTCCAATGTGGTGGTGCTGTTTAAAGACAGAAATTGTGGAGGGTCTCGTATGAAGGCCATGGTGATTACACCTTACATAGGAAAAGGACTGAGTTTAGTTGCTGTCACTGTTGGAGGGACTGTGCAGCCAACAGGAATATAGGGTAAGTAAGATAAACTTCAAATTCCTGCCAGCAGTCATCACACAGCAAAAGAAAGGTGGGTGAAGGGCTGCTTCTTCCTTTAAGAAGGCAGTGGCACAGCTGTTCGGAAACACACATCACCAAGCACAAGGACCCTGGTTCAAGCTCCTGGTCCCCACCTGCAGGGTCGGGGGAAGCTTCACGAAGCTTCATTGAAGCAATGCTGCCGGTATCTCTCTTTCTCTCCCTCTCTCTCTCCTCCCCTCTCAGTTTCTCTCTTCTCTACCCAAAATAAATAAAATGAAGTAAAAATAGTTTTTAAAGGGAGAGCACTCAGCAATGCTCTAGTAACAAGTAAATACATAAATATTTTTTAAAAATACTGTTACATGTTAAAAAAGAATTTCCAGCTTTATAAACTAAAACTACAGAACTTTTAAAAATATTTTATTATCATTTATTTATTGGATAGAGATAGTCAGAAATCAAGAGGGAAGGGGGAGATAGAGAGGGAAAGAGACAGAGAGACACCTGCAGCCCTGATTCACCACTTGCAAAGCTTTTTCCCTGCAGGTGGATACTGGCGGCTCAAACCCAGGTTCTCGCACATCACATTCTTCTTCTTCTAGCGTTTGCCCTTCTTCCATAGCCAGTCAACAGCGTCAGGTTGAAAGCTGTCAGGAGCTGCTTGTTGCTGGCTTTGAAAGTGACTGGGATCCATGTGGATTCAGTCGGCCACCACCTGGTCCAAAATTGTATCATCTTCATTTATTTATTGGCTAGAGACAGGCAAAAACTGAGAAGGAAGGGGATGATAGAGAGGGAGAGAGACAGACACTTGCAACACTGCTTCAACACTTGCAAAGCTTTTCCCTGGCTGGTGGGGCCTGGGGGCTCGAACCTGGGTCCTTGAGCATTGTACTGTGCGCTCAACCAGGTGTGCTACCACCCAGCCCCTTCACAGTGTGTATTTCTGTGCAACATGCTACAAAAGACTTAAGCTGGGAGTCATGTATTGGTGTACGGTTTGTTTAGTTCTTTTCCAAGATGGCCCAGGGCTGAGCCAAGGGTGACATTGGGCTGTGTCTTCATCTGGAGGTTTGACTGGGCCAGCTCTCAAGTTCATACCAGCTCTCTGAGGGACAAAGTGCCTCCTGTCCACTGGGGAGGGTCACAGCGGCAGAGGGATGCATTGGATCGACCTTCTCGTGGTGCATCCCGTGAGTCCCCATTCATTGGGGAAACTGACGATCCTTCCTAGCCGACTGAATCCACATGGATCCCAGTCACTTTCAAAGCCAGCAACGAGCAGCTCCTGACAGCTTTCAACCTGACGCTGTTGACTGGCTACGGAAGAAGGGCAAACACTAGAAGAAGAAGAACAGTGGCAGAGCACAGGGCTTGTAAGCGTGAGGTTCCAAGTTTGATCCCCAGAGTTGCATATGCTGGAGTGATGCTCCGATTCTCTCTGCTACCTCTCATTAAAGAAATAAAATTTTTAAAACACCAAAAAGGGAGGGGGCAGTGAAAGGGAGAGTTAGTTAACTGGGTGGGGCATGTTCCTTCCATATCCTTGACTCAGATTTGAGCCCAGCAGCATATGGGAGATAGCATGGTATGGAACAGGGGCAATCTCTCATGTCGTGGTGGATTTCCCTCTCCCTCTTTGTTTCTGTTTTTTCTTTTCATTTTTTTCCCAAGGGTTATTGCTGGGACTTGGTGCCAACACTCCTAACCCACTGCTCCTGGCAGCCATTTTTCCATTTTATTGAATATGACAGAGAGAAATTGAGAAGGGGGGGGGGGTTAAAGAGGAAGAAAGAAAGCCAGACACTTGCAGACCATTTTTACCACTTGTGAAGCTTCTCCCCTGCAGGTGGGGAGCTGGGGGGCTCAACCCAGGATCTTTGCTCAGGTCCTTGTGCTTATTACTATGTGTGCTTAACTGGGTATGCCACCACCCGGCCCCTGTTTCCCTCTCTCTCCATGGGTGAAAAAAGTGACCCAGGCACTATGAAACTGTGTCCGCAGGAGGCCCCAGCTCTGCAAAAGCAAATAATTTGGAAAGAAAAACAAACAAAAAAACACATTGCCTTGCGAGTGTATAACTGGTAGCGTTTTGTTTCTTTAAAAATCATCAGGAGAGGGTTGGTGAGATCAATCACTTGCTGAGCCCACAACACTAGAGGAAGCTCAGTGCTGTGTTCCATGGTGTGTGTGTGTGTGTGTTTCTATTTGAACAAATCAGCCTAGTGTGACGAAACTCAGACAGTGGAGAAAAAAGATGAATGAGCCTCTGACTTCAGCCAGATGCCTCTTTAAATCCCCCCCACCCCCACTGCCCTCTGCTTAAGTGAGACCCACCCAGGAGAATCCCTTTTCCAGGAACTCCAAAAGCAGCTACTAAAACACAGTCACCTGCCAGACTCTCTTATCTCCACCCCATGGTGCTGGTAGTGAGAAGCAAATCACTAGGACTGTGCAGAGTGTCCACACCCGAGAGCCCAGGAGTCATGGGGTCACCCGGGGGTGCGGGTGTCGACTCACCTGCTGACTCACTAGTTGCTCAGAACAGCAGCTTTAGGGGGTCACGCTGACGTCAACCAGACCCAGCAAACGGTGTTTCCTTTCTTTTTTTTCTTTTTGTTTACTTTTGTTTTTATTTACTTTTTTACTTATTTTTTTCTTTTTATTTACTTTTGTTGCCCTTGTTTTTACTGTTATTATAGTTATTATTGTTGTTGTTATTGATGTTGTTCATTGTTGGGATAGGACAGAGAGAAATGGAGAGAGGAGGGGAAGACAGAGACAGGGAGAGACAGATAGACATCTGCAGACCTGCTTCACCACTTGTGAAGTGACTCCCCTGCAGGTGGGGAGCCGGGGGCTGGAACCAGGATTCTTATACCGGTCCTTGCGCTTTGCACCACATGCGCTTAACCTGCTGCGCTACCGCCCGACTCCCTTCAAAGGGTGTTTCTTTCCTGCACCATATCCCAGTCCCCTTGTCTCTAGGGGGGCTGCTTTCTGGTGTGGAAGAATCCCCCAGTTCTGTGCTCCAATGCCTAGCACCCCCTCCCCAAGCCTCTAGATGCCTCCAAACCAGGGATCAGAGCCTCATGAGAGAAGGCATGCATCATGACAGCCCAGGCATGGGGAGCCCTGTTGAAGCGCCCTCAGCAGTGGCAGGACCTGAGGCTCCGTCTCCAGGACGGTAAGCTCCGACCTCCCTGGTTTGGGACAACCATCTCCAGCCCTTGAGGCTGTTGGTTCTCTCAAGTGGGGGAAGCTGGGAGAGTTTCATTCTTTTTGTATTTTTGTGGGGGGTGGGTTGGCAGGGATGAGGAGGAGATGGAGTGTGGACAATGACCCATGGGGACCTGAGAAGTGAGTCTGGAGGAGGGACATGTCCCTACACCTGCTGGGCTGTCCCCTGCTGCCACCCTGGGTGTGGGCCTGTCTGCCTCTTGGGGAAAAGCACTCACCCTGAACACAGGCTGCTTGGTCAGCCGGGACAGCGGCCTGCTTATCCTTCTCGGTGCCTCAGTTTCCTCATCTATAAAGTGGGAAAAAGTGAATTTGACTTCATATGAGTCTGAAGGGATCAAATAGCAGTGCAGACAGACACAGGGAGCAGTGTTCAGAGCCACAGGGAAATTCAGATGAAAGTGAGAGAGTCAGTACAAGCCCTGGAGACCCCAGTCCCAAACTGGAAGTGGAGGCAGGTGCCTCTAGGCTGGGACTGGGTGACCCCCAAGGATGTTCCAATGAAGGGTAGGGAGAGTGTGCCAGTCACGTCCTGGGGGGCAGTGGGACCAATGTCAGAAAAACTGTCCTCAAGCTCATGGGCTGACTGCAGAAGATGAGAGGGTAGATGGATGGATGGGTGGGTAGATGGGTGGATGGATGGATGGATGGATGGACGGACGGATAGATGGTGGGTGGATGATACATTGATGGGTAGGTGTATGAGCTGGTGACTTTCCTTTCTTCTGGAAAGAAGGAAGATATTCCCTGTGGAGTGCTCCTGTGTCTATCTGCACTGCTATTTGATTCCTTCAGACTCCTGTGAAGTCAATAGATGTCTGAATGTACATAGATAGATGGATAGATGTATAATAGATGGAGAAATGGTTAGAAAATAATGGATGAGTGGAAGGATGGATGGATGAATGTTTGGATGGGTGGAAGGATGTTTGAATGTTGAATGTCTGATGAGTGGGAGAATATGTGAGTGGCTGGAATAATGAAAGCAAACCCCAGTGCTCCAGGCCAATCCCAGCTCTCCCTGCCCTGAACTCAGCCACCTTTGCCTCGTGTGGCTGTGTGTGCAAGTCTCGCTCCCAGATGTGCAGGCAGCTTCCAGGACACTCTCAGGCCTGTACCTGCAACTCCCCCCCACCACCACCACCCACTTTCCCTTGCTGTACCTTCCATGCCACCCGCTCTGAGCACCGACCAGGTATCTGGCGTGACCTTGGCACAGGGAGGAGAAAGGTCCAGGGTGGGGGAGCGGTGGGGGGAGGGACCCTTGTGGCCAGCAGACAGAGTGGGAAAGTGGCCCCCACACAGACATGTGAGGTCCCAGGTTTGATCCCTGGTACTATACAGTCTGCTCCAGCAATGCTTGAGTTCCTGTCCTTATTAAACACACTAATTCAATGGCTCCCTTGGCTAGTGTGTCTGCTTTGTCATAGGCATAACCCAGGTTTGAGCCCAGCTTCCACCACTGGGGGAAGTTTCAGTGTTATGCTATTTCTCTGTTTCAATCCTCTCTTTCTCTCTCAGTCTTTCTATCTGAAAAAGTCAGCCTAGAACCATGAAACTCCATTGATACCAAAAATAATCATGATGATAAATAATTAAAAATATATTCTATGAGTGCTGAAAAAATAGTAGAGTGGTTATTAAAAACAAACAAACAAACAAACAAAAAAACTCTGATGCCTGGTGCTTCAAAGTCCTAGGTTCAATTCCCAGCATTACCAGAAGCCAAAACTGAGCAGTGCTCTTGTGTACCCTCTCCCTCTCTTTCTGTATCTCTCTCATGAAAATAAACATATGTGTGTGTGTGTGTGTGTGTGTGTGTGTGTGTGTCTGTATCAGGGCCCTGGGCTGGTACACAGTAGTTATGTCAAAGACTCTCTGTATCAACAAATGCCAGAGCTGAGCAGTGCTTTGGCCTCATAAAAAATAAATACATTTTAGCAATGAAAAGACATCAGGTATCTAATACATAATCAGTGAATGTCGGCCTTCTGATTCCTGCCCAGCTGAGGAGAAGAGCTTCGCTGAGAGAGCTGGGAGCGGCGTGGCGTGTCCAGGAGGCTGGCCCAGGCCCGCAGGGGTGCTGCCTTTTCTGAGTTCCTCCCCGGTCTGGAGGTGAGGGCCCCTGGCTCTGCAGATAAGACCCATAGTTCTGCCTTAAATATTTCTATTGCTTCCAAGTTCATAAATCTATCGGTTTAAAACTGTCAGCGCAACGGGGGAAATTCAGAGACAGAGCCATGCTTATCACCAGGCCAGGAATTTGCCTGAAGTAGGGGGCTAAGCAGGAGGGGGAGGGTGGTGAAGGAAGGTGGCAGTGCCCAGAGGGGAGCAGCAGCTCTCACCCCTCTAAAGAATGTTCTAGAAGTTTTATTGCACAACTGGATTTATTTATTTATTTATTTATTTTCCCTTTGTTGCCCTTGTTTTTTATTGTTGTTGTTGTTGTTATTATTATTGTAGTTATTGTTGTTAACTGATGTCATCATTATTAGATAGGACAGAGAGAAATGAGAGAGGAGGGAAAGACAGAGGGGGAGAGAAAGATAGACACCTGCAGACCTGCTTCACCACTTGTAAAGTGACCCCGCGGCAGGTGGGGAGCCGGGGGCTCGAACTGGGATCCTTGCTTAACCTGCTGCACTACCACCCAACTCCCGCACACCTGTATTTTTTAAATTAATTAATTAATTTAAAAAGGGAGACATTAACAAAACCATAGGATAGGAGGGGTACAACTCCACACAATTCCCACCACCTGATTTCTATATCCCATCCCCTCCCTTGACAACTTTCCCATTCTTTATCCCTCTGGGAGTATGGACCCAAGGTCATTGTGGAATGCAGAAGGTGGAAGGTCTGGCTTCTGTAATTGCTTCCCCGCTGAACATGGACATTGACTGGTCAGTCCATACTCCCAGCCTGTCTCTCTCTTTCCCTAGAAGGGTGGGTCTCTGGGGAAGCAGAGCTCCAGGACATATTGGTGGGGTCATCTGTCCAAGAAGTCTGGTCGGCATCATGATGGCATCTGGAACCTGGTGGCTGAAAACAGAATTAACACACAAAGCCAAATAAATTGTTGAACAATTATGGACCTAAAGGCTGGAATAGTGCAGAGGAAAACGTTGCTGGAACAGTTTCCCATCTAAACCTCAAGGACATCTTTGATGATACAAACCCAATTGCAAGAATGACTAAAGCAGAAACAAACCAAAGGGACTACATCAAACTGAAAAGCTTCTACACAGCCAAAGAAACTATCACACAAACCAAGAGACCCCTCACAGAATGGGAGAAGATCTTCACATGCCATACATCAGACAAGAGACTAATAACCAAAATATACAAAGAGCTCAGCAAACTTAGCACCAAAAAAGCAAATGACCCCATCCAAAAATGGGCAAAGGATATGAACAAAATATTCACTTCAGAGGAGATCCAAAAGGCTAACAAACATACGAAAAATTGCTCCAGGTCACTGGTTGTCAGCGAAATGCAAATAAAGACAACATTGAGATACCACCTCACTCCTGTTAGAATGGCATACATCAAAAAGGACAGCAGCAACAAATGCTGGAGACAGAGGAACCCTTTTGCACTACTGGTGGGATTGTAAATTGGTCCAGCCTCTGTGGAGAACAGTCTGGAGAACTCTCACAAGGCTAGACATGGGACCTTCCATATGATCCAGCAATTCCTCTCCTGGGGATATATCCCAAGGATTCCATAATGCACACCTGGATTTTTATCAGAGAGAAAGCTAGGGTGAGAGACCAAGGACATTGCTCAGTTCTGGCGTCTGGTGGTGCTGGGGTGGGACTTGGGTTCTGAGACGTGCTCGCCCCACTTACCGTGTTTGAGAACCTACCAGAAGAGAAGTTCTGAGTGCTCACTGCATTTGAAATAAACTTGTCAAGGGCTGGGGAGATGGCAGCTCACTGGGTCAGCCAGGTGCTGTGCCAGGCAGGCCACCTAGATTCCAACCCTAGGACTGTGCAAAAGAGGCCTTAGTGCTGGAGAAAGCTCTCATGCTGAGGTCTATCTCTCTATCTCTCTATCTCTCTGTCTGAATAGAAAAAGAAAATCAGTGTGGAGCAGCTCTGTCCTAAATAAATAAGTAAACATATGTTGACGTATAAATCTATGTAACTTCATTAAAAAATGTTGACTTATGGGGGTCAAGTGTTAGCATAGCTGGTTAAGCACAGGTGGTGCAAAGTGCAAGGACCAGCTAAAGGATCCCAGTTCGAGCCTCCGGTTCCCCACCTGCAGGGGGATCACTTCACAGGCGGAAAAGCAAGTCTGCAGGTGTCTATCTTTCTCTTCCCCTTTCTGTCTTCCCCATCTCTCTCCATTTCTCTCTGTCCTATGTAACAACAACAACATCAATAACAACAACAACAACTACTACTACAACAATAAAAACCAAGGACAGCGAAAGGGAATAAATAAATATTTTTTTAAATATTGACTTATTTATTTTAATTATCCCAGAGACAGAAAAAAGGGGGAGAGAAAGACAACTGCGGCACTGCTCCAGCCCTTGTGAAGCTTTCCCCCCTGCAAGTGGGAACCTGGGGCTGAAACCTGAGACCTTGTGCATAGTTGTGCTACTCCCCAACCTCATTTTTAATGAGTGGTTCTGATGTACAGAATAGGGCATAGCTGATTGTCACAAGTGGGGAGGAGCTAGCCCACACCTCAGGGGTTCCAAGGTGTGGGGAGGAGGCTTTCAGCTGCAACTCTGAATACTGCTGTCACTTTCTGGCTCAACCTGACGCTGTTGACTGGCTACGGAAGAAGGGCAAACGCTAGAAGAAGAACTTTCTGGCCATGTGACTCTCCTTAGAGGAGCAAAAGGACAATTCTCCAGGCTCACACACTGAACTCCCTGTGTGCCAGGGACTCTCTAAAGCCCTCAGTTCTTCTGGAGACCCCTCGGATAAGTCAATCACACACTACTCTCATACCCTGTTTGTAGGTGGGGAAACTGAGGCACAGAGAGACCATGCCACTTATCCTGGACTCCAGGCTATGATCTACACCCCAGCCACTAACCACACTAACCGGCAGGGTTCCTGCCCTGCTGGGTGGAACCGTCTCTGCTTCCAAAATGCAGATGTGATCATGGAGCTCCCAGGCTGGTTCTGAGGATGGTGTGACTGAAGGAGCTTAGGCAAGAGGCCTCTAGATGCTTCCTGGACACCCGGAAAGCCCACCCAGGGGGTCCCCTCAGCAGAACCACTGGTAAAGGACTTTCTGAGTTCCCAAGCATGGAGGGGAGGAGCGTAGGGTTCTTTCCCTACAGAGCTGGAGAGGCGGGAGCAGGCACTATCAGCTGGCTAAGGCAGAGGGGATGAGTATCGTGAGCTGTCAGGCTATTATTACTCAGGCTTCTAGGACAGGGCCCCTTATCTGCCTCCCCTGCTCCTCTACACCCACCCACCCCTAAGAAAGTGTGCCCTCTTCCCAGCCAGAACCTTGACTCAACCAAATATCATGCAGCCAGAGCTGGAGAGATCCAGGGGCTTTGGAATCCTGCCATCTGAGCAACGGGCATCATGCCACTGAGACCCAGCCCTGGAGGGGAACAGGTGGGGTCCTCTGGCAGCTGTGCAGCCACCTCTGGGAGCCTCAGGTGGAGAGTCCTCACTGTATCCTCTGCTTTTAAGAGTTGAGGTCCTGGGGTAAATAGTCAATGGTATGTTTATCCTTTCTTCCAGTTTGGGAGCTACTCTCTGTCCTGATCTAGCTTTCTACACCCATTTTCAACTCTGATACCATCCTCCCTGACAACATTTTTAGTCTACCTGCATGTTAGCTATCAGACTCAGGCAAAAATTACTAAAGTCATGGGCCCCTTGAAACATACCTAAAATAGACTTCCTAGCTTCTCTCCACCCTAAGATTCCTAATCTCAGCTGCTCTATTCCTGTTTATTATTTAGAATTTTTGTCCTGCTTTGTATCTTACTGTCTTTCAGCCACCAAGTTGCAGATGCTACTATGGAATATTCCATCTTGAGCTCTCTGGGCAGACATCACCACTGTGTCCCGGAACCTCACCTCCCCAGAGCCCTGCCCCATTAGGGAAAGATTAAAATAGGCTGGGGGTATGGATCCACCTGCCAACATTCATGTCCAGTGGAGAAATAATTACAGAAGTCAGAACTCCCACCTTCTGCACCCATAAAGAATTTTGGTCCCTACTTCTAGAGGTGGAGAAATGTTAGGGGAAGATGACCAGAGGGCTCTGAACTTCAATTCTGACAGGACCCAGAAAGAGAAAAGGGAAAAGGGAAAGACACTTAGAAGTAGTAATAGGTGTAGGTGTGACTTAGAAAGAAAGAGAAGGCAGGACCATAGAAATAAATGGGCAAATATATTTCAATATAGATAGCTATAGAAATAATAGCCAACCTGTATCTACGACCTTGGGAGAACCACTGCAGTTTCCAATGAAGGGAATAGGGACACAGAACTCTGGTGGTGGGAATGATATGAAATTGTACCCCTGTTACCTTCTAATTTTGTAAGTCAATATCAAATAATAATAATAATAATACAGGACCCCAAATCCACAATCCTTAGCCCCTTGCTTGTGTTGGGTTTTGTTAGTGGGGAGACCAGTAAGTCCCTCTGTGTCAGCCCTACATAAGATTGGCAGACATTACCTTCCCCACCAAAGGTTGCATGCTGCTTCTTCCAGGAAGCCCTCTCTCAAGCGACAAACCTTACCAGGTTCTGGAAGCTTCTATGCCTCTAGCCCCATCCATTCTGAAGGTGAGGATGGTTACCTTTGTGAAGGACAACCCCCATCCAAACCTTATTTATTTATTTATTGCCACTTCTAAGAGTGCATCTACCCCTCTGCCCTGTGCAAGACTCTCCTGTAAGCCTCAGTTTCCCCATCTGGGAAGTAGGTCCTCTCCTTCCCAGTCCACCCCCATCCCTTTGTGTGGGGACAGGAGGAAACCAAGCAGAAGCCCAGGTGGGAAGCTTCTCTCTGGAGAAGCCAGGTCTCAAAGGGCCAGGAGTGTGAGTGTCATTAAGAAAAGCCAGAGAGAGGTCTCCCTGATTGGCCTGGGACGCCCCTGCTCCTCCTCCCACACCCCCTGACCTCCACCCCCCCTTCTTTAGGACCCACTGAAGGGTCCCAATGTTCCCACTGAAACCATCTTCCCTCCCCTCCCCCTGCCCTGAACCTCCCTGCTGCCCGCCTGGGGAATGGATTCCCTGGCCGGCTAATATGAGCGTGTTTACATTACAATATAAAGACAATTACACCAGCCATCTAATAGTCGGCTCTGTATATGTTAGCAAGTACTTAGGACTCTCTTTTGCAAAGCCATTATGCCCATGTGATCCCCCTCAAAGCCTTTCTTGAGGGTTTTGTTTTGACAGGAGGGCATTAAGGGGTTGAAACTGATAACATAAGCACACCACTTACACACTTTGATCAAATCGGCCCATAACTCTCCGGGAGAAAGTCTTGTATATATCAAGGAGGAAATTAATTTGATGGCTGCTGTGGCTTTGCTGGTTAATGGCTCTGGGCTAGTTGGCTGCGGGAGGCGGGCCCAACGCCTGCCTGCCATCTATCCTCCCAGGATCATTGTCCTGGGGAGCCCCAGCCACGGAGGAGTAGGAGAGACCTGCGGGAGGAGGCTGGAGCATGGGGGACCAGGGTGGCTGCTCCCTGTTCTTCAGAACACGCATCTCCCCAGCCTGGTGGCAGGTGAAATGCACTGGGGGCTGGGGGTGGGGGTGGGGATGGGGGTGGGGGGGTCCGAGCCCACAGTACCTGCCACAAGCTAGTGGCATTGGAAACCACTCAAATGGCGTTGTTTAAGGCTGGTAGAGTACAGGACTTGCACGCAAGGACTCCCAGGTTCCATCCCCAATGAAGCGGATGTCAGAGCTGAGTGGTCTCTCTCTCTCTCATAGAGAAATCATTTTTATTTTTTATTATTTTATTGGGGGTTAATGGTTTAACAATACAGTTGAGGACACATGGGTACAATTGCTCATCTCCTCGTGACAGGTGTCTGAAAAACATTCTGACCCCCAACTTAGGGCCTTTGATCATCACCATGCACCAGGACCCCAAAGGCCACCCCTCCCCAGCCCCCTTACCACCTTCATTCCCCAGAGTCCTTTGCTTTGTTGCAATATGCCACCCCAGTCCAGGTTTTGTTGTGTTTTTTTTATTCTTTTAAAAAATATGTTATTTGTTTTATTTTTGAGAGAGATGCAGAGAGAGAGAGAGACAGGCACAGAGAGAAACACCAGAGCACTGCTCAGCTCTGGCTTGTGGTGGTGAGGGGGATTGAACCTGGGACTTAGGGGTCTCAGGCATGAGAGTCTGTTTGCATAACCATTATGCTATCTCCCCCGCCCATCCAGGTTTTGTGTTTTCCCTTTCTGCCCTTGTTTCTGAGGTATTTTATTTTATTTTATGGGGGGGGGGGGTAATGGTTTCCAGTACAGTTGTTGATACACAGATACAGTTTCTCATCTTCCCATATTAGGTGTCTGAAAAACACTCTCAGCCCCAACTTAGATCATTTTCACCATCATGAATCAGGGTCCCTCACTGTCCTCCTGCCCCAGAGTCCTTTGCATTAGTACAATACACCAAACCAGTTCAAAACTAATGTGTGTGTGTGTGTGTGTGTGTGTGTGTGTGTTTCCCCTTCCTTCCTTCCTTCCTTCCTTCCTTCCTTCCTTCCTTTCCTTTCCTTTCCTTTTTTTTTTTTTTGCCACCAGGGTTATTGCTGGGACTCGGTGCCTGCACTACAAATCCACTGCTCCTGTAGTCATTTAAAAAAAAAAAATTTGGATAAGACAGAGAAATTGAGAGAGGAGAGGGAGATAGAGAGGGAAAGAAAAAGAGAGGCACCTGCAGACCTGCTTCATTATGATGGGGTATCCCCCTGCAGGTGGGGAGCTGGGGGCTCGAACTGGGATCCTTGTACTTCATACTATGTGCACTTAACCCAGTGCACAACCACCTGCCCCCATGTATTTCCTTTTTCTGTTCTTGTTTCTCAAGTTCTGCCCATAAATGAGATCATCCCATATTCATCCTTTTCTTTTTGGCTTATCTCGCTTCACATGACTCCTTCAAGCTCCATCCAAGATGAGGTGAATAAGGCGAGTTCATCATTTTTAACAGCTGAGTAGTATTCCCAGTCTTTTTTTTTTTTTTGAGAGAGAGAGAAAGGCAGAGAGAGTAAGAGACCACCAAACCAAAACTTCCTTCAATTCAGTGGAGTCTGAGACTAGGCTCAAAGCTGGGTCTTGCACATCTCAAAGCAACTCACAAGTGAACTATTTCACCAGCCTGATAATTTTTTTTTAACATCATCATCGGGGCTGGGTGGTGGCGCACACTGGGTTAAGCGCACACAGTACAAAAACAACATCCCCAAGCGCTACACAGAGAAATGGAGTTGCATGCTCTCTGTCCAGTCCTGAGTGGTGGCGGGTAGTGTTCTGAACAGTGTGTTCTTTGGGGCCTTTGTCCTGAGGATGTCACAGAGTGTAATGGTACCTGACACAGAAGACCACACACTGCCCCCCATCACATCTGTGGCCCATCCTTCACCCAGATGCCCTCATGGGACATGTGGCTTTACCAGCACCTGAAGCTAGAGAGAAGTTTGAAGATTAGGTGTGACCTGTCTGAGTCTCAGCATCCACACCAGCACTCACTGGAGTGTCTACCGAGAAAGATGGGGACAGGAGTCACTGGGGCTGCCTTGGTCCCATGTGCTGTGTTTCACTTTAATACTCCCAGAGAGATAAAGAATAGGAAAGCTGTCAAGGGATGGGATGGGATACGGAGTTCTGGTGGTGGGAGTTGTGTGGAGTTGTCCCCCTCTTATCCTATGGTTTTGTCAGTGTTTCCTTTTTTTAAATATTTTATTTTCTCTTTTGTTGCCCTTGTTGTTTTATTGTTGTAGTTATGATTGTTGTTATTGATGTCGTTGTTAGATAGGAAAGAGAAAAATGGAGAGAGGAGGGGAAGACAGAGAGGGGGAGAGAAAGATAGACACCTGCAGACCTGCTTCACTGCCTGTGAAGTGACTCCCCTGCAGGTGGGGAGCCGGAGGCTCAAACCGGGATCCTTAGGCCGGTCCCTGCGCTTTGCGCCACGTGCACTTAACCCACTGTTTCTTTTTTATTTAAGAAAAAAAGCCACTCTGGTGGCTAAATAACATGACATGACATATGTAATGTAGCAGTACATTAAAAAAAAAAGAAGAAGTTCAGATGACAGCTTTGTGTGACATGTCCCCAGCAAGTCACTTCATCCGGTCATTTTAAATGCAAAGGGGAAAAAATGTGTGCAAAGGAGCATGTTGGGCCAGTGTGGCCTTTTTCTTTTCTTGCTGACATGAGAACCAACCCCCAGGCAGCTCTTGATATTTGTAAAATAATAATAATAATAATAATAATAATAATAATAATAATAATAATAATAATGCAGCCTGGAAGGTGTTACAGTTGATAAAGCATTGGACTCTCAAGCCTGAGGTCCCGAGTTCAAGCTCCAGCATCTCATGTACCAGAGGGATGTTCTGACTCCCTACCCTACCCCCTGCTCTCATTAATGAATAAACAGATCTTTAAAAAATAATAATAAGGAGCTGGGCAGACACACACACACACACACACACACACACACACACACACACACACACACCTGGTAGAACTCACATATTACCATACACAAGGACCCAGGTTCAGGCCCCTGGTCCCCACCTGCGGGGTGTGTGTGTGTGTGTGTGTGTGCTCTATAAGCAGTGAAACAGTGCTGCAGGTGTCTTTCTCCTCCACCTCCCCCTTCATTCTTGATTTATTTGTCTTTACCCAGTAATTTTTTTTTTTGCTTCCAGAGTTATTGCTGGGGCAGGCTTGGAGCTGGCACCAGGAATCCACTGCTCTGGTGGCCATTTTCTTCTCCATTTTATTGGATAGGATAGAAAGAAATTGAGAGAGGAGGAGGGGGAGATAGAGAGGAAGAGAGAAAGATAGGCACCTGCAAACCTACTTTCCCCTGCAGGTGGGGAGCTGGGTTCAAACCCAGATCCTTGCACCGGTCCTTGCACTTAGTACTATTTACATTTGATCAGGTGCGCTACTGCCCGGCCTCCAATAAAATACATATTTCTGGGAGTCAGGTGGTAGTGCAGCGGGTTAAGTGCAGGTGGCACAAAGCGCAAGGACCAGTGTAAGGATCCCAGTTCGAGCCCCTGGATCCCCACCTGCGGGGGAGTCACTTCACAGGCAGTGAAGCAGGTCTGCAGGTGTGTCTTTCTCTCCCCCTCTCTGTCTTCCCCTCCTCTCTCCATTTCTCTCTGTCCTATCCAACAATGATGACATCAATAACAACAGTAATAACTACAACAATAAAAACAACAAGGGCAACAAAAAGGGAATAAATAAATATTAATTTTTTAAATATATATATATATAATTTAAATAACTGCAAGTTGGCTTTGTGTTTCTGAACTTTAAAGACCTCCCTGTCTATATGGGGTGGGAAGGGAGTGGAGAAGCAAGCATGACAATCCCCTCCCCCCACGAGCCCCAAGGGAGTGGTGCTCTGTATCTTGTCGTTCACCTTGAATGTCCAACAACTTTCTCAGGCTGCCAACTAATGAAAAAAAAAATGAGGCTGATCTGCATGGAACATGCTCATCTCCACGCCCTAGAGTTCCTGGAGGCCACGTGGCTGTCCCAAAGCTACCAGCAAGCAAAGAGGTGAGCTGAGATTTGAACCCAACTTGCAGGAGCCTGGCTGTGTCGTCTAAGTGTGCTTCTTCTTCTTCTAGCGTTTGCCCTTTTTCCGTAGCCAGTCAACAGCATCAGGTTGAAAGCTGTCAGGAGCTGCTTGTTGCTGGCTTTGAAAGTGACTGGGATCCATGTGGATTCAGTCGGCTAGGAAGGATCGTCAGTTTCCCCAATGAATGGGGACTCACGGGATGCACCACGAGAAGGTCGGTCCAATGCATCCCATTGTGTGTGCTGAGGGATTCTGTTGTTATTGCTTGGCTGTCCGTTGGGCTTCAAGGCTCCAGGCCCAGATAGAAAGCAAGAGACAGAGACGGTGGGACAAAGGGACAGATACGACAGTGTCGAAGCTTCCCTTATGGCTTTAGGCTGGACAACACACACACACACACACACACACACACACACACACACACACACACACACACACGCACTTGCTGCCCATGTGCTGCTCAGTCTATGATTTTCTTCCTCCTCTTCTTCCTTGTTTCATTTGCTTAATTCTTAAGAAAATCTTGTCGTCCCCCCCGAAAAGTCCTGCTTTTCTTTTTCTCAGATTTCAGATGCATTCTCTCCTCACACAGGCAGAGCAAGTATGGAGGGCTATGTTCTTGAGAAGATAATGGGCAAGGGCAGGACTGAAGAGGGGAAGAAATAGGCCAAGGTCACTCTCTTTCTACTCGAGAATCCTCAGGCTCAAGTTTTCATGCTCAATATCTCACTCCAGTTCTCGGGCTCAAGTTCCCATTTCAGTTCCCACCCAGTTCCCAGGCTCCAGTTCCCACTCCAGTTCCCAGGCTCCAGTTCCCATCCCAGTTCCCAGGCTCCAGTTCCCACTCTAGTTCCCAGGCTCCAGTTCCCACTCCAGTTCCCACCCCAGTTCCCAGTCTTCATTCCCAGGCTCCAGTTCCCACTCCAGTTCCCAGGCTCCAGCTCCCACCCCAGTTCCCATTCCAGTTCCCATTCTAGTTCCCAGGCTCCAGCTCCCACCCCAGTTCCCATTCCAGTTCCCACTCTAGTTTCCACCCCAGTTCCCATTCCAATTTCCACTCTAGTTCCCAGGCTCCAGCTCCCACCCCAGTTCCCATTCCAGTTCCCACTCTAGTTCCCAGGCTCCAGCCCCCACCCCAGTTCCCAGGCTCCAATTCCCACTCCAGTTCCTATTCCAGTTCCCAGTCTTCATTCCCAGGCTCCAGTTCCCACTCCAGTTCCCAGGCTCCAGTTCCCACCAGCTCAAGGACTGCACAAAGCCTTTGAGCAAATCCCATGAGGGGAGAGTCCAGCTGTCCCTGCTCGCCACCTGCAAGCAGTCCCCCTTCCCTGTGTCTCAGCTGTATACCTCCATCTCATCCGCCCCTCCCAGGCTTGTCAGGAACATAAATGATGGGCTTCCCAGGCCCCTGTTTCTCTCCCCCAATCTCCCTCCCCTCTACTGCAGCCCAGCTTGGCCCAGCCTTCCCAGCTATCTCATCCCCTCCAGGGTTGAGGGGTATGGGGGTGGGGGGTTACTGGGGCACTTTCAGAGACTGTCCAGCCTGGCTGTGTTTACACTAGAGATTAGCATTTATCTCTATACTTTTAACCTCTCTCCTCAAGCTCAGGGCTGCAGCCTGCCTCGAGCCCCTGGTCAAGAGAGCCAGCTCAGCCAAGGGCTCTTCCTCACTCCACCCCACAGCCCTTTCCCAACTTCTTGGGGGTCTGAGCTCTCTTCTCACTCAACCTCTGAAAAACCTGGGGTTTCAGAAAAAAAAACCCTTTCCCTGGGGTGCAGGGAAGATCCTTCCTGAAGATGTAAGATATCTCTCTCTCTCACTCTCTCTCTGTTTCTTTCTTTTCCTTTTTTTTTTTTTTTTTTGCCTCCAGGGTTATTGCTGGGGCTCAGTGCCTGCACTACGAATCCACTGCTCCTGGAGGCCATTTTTCTCCCTTCCTTTTGTTGCCCTTGTTGTAGCCTTATTGTGGTTATTATAGTTATTGTTGATGCCTTGTTGTTGTAGCCTTATTGTGGTTATTATAGTTATTGTTGATGCCTTGTTGTTGTAGCCTTATTGTGGTTATTATAGTTATTGTTGATGTCATTAGTTGTTGGATAGGACAGAGAGAAACCGAGAGGAGGGGAAGACAGAGAGGGGGAGAGAAAGACAGACACCTGCAGACCTGCTTCACCACCTGTGAAGTGACTCCCCTGCAGGTGGGGAGCCGAGGGCTCGAACCAGGATCCTTATGCCGGTCCTTGCACTTTGTGCCACGTGAGCTTAACCTGCTGCGCTACTACCCAACCCCCTCTCTCTTCTTTCAAGAGGCATCTGGCATGTGAAGAGCAGAGTCCCATTAATGCTCTGTGTGAAGAGTTATTTATTTATTTAGTGAAAGTGAGTGATATCAGCATACTTGTACCCAGGACCTCACGCACACGGAACAGGCTCTGCCCACTGAACTACCTCTCTCTACCCCCTCTCAACATACCCACCCTCCCCCCAGCTGCCAAGCGTGTTCTTTGACCCAGAAATACTTCTTTCAGGATCTTTCTTCGGCAGAAAGCCCTTTCACATGTGTGTTCATCTCCATGCTTTTTATGGTCATCAAAAATGAAGAAGAAAGGGTTTTTTGTTTGGTTTTGTTTCCATCAATAGGAAATAGCCACACAAACTCTTCAGCATCTATTTTTCAAGGTTCATCCAACCAAGAGCACATGTCCCAGCCTGGGGAGGGGTTCAGATCATAGCATTCCCAATATAGGAGGTCCCAGTGGGAAACTCACTGGAGATGAGTTATTCTTTTTTTTCAATTTTTTAAAATTTTATTTATTTATGAGAAAGATAGGAGGAGAGAGCAAGAACCAGACATCACTCTGTGCTGCTAGAGATCAAACTCAGGACCTCATGCTTGAGGGTCCAAAGCTTTATCACTATGCCACCTCCCAGACCACATTTTTTAAAATTTATTTATAAAAAGGAAACACTGACAAGACCATAGGATAAGAGAGGTACAACTCCATACACTTCCCACCACCAGAACTCCATATCCCATCCCCTCCCCCCCTATAGCTTTCCTTTTCATTATCCTTCTGAAAAGAATAGAACCAGGGTCATTATGGGGTGCAGAAGGTGGAAGGTCTGGCTTCTGTAATTGCTTCCCCACTGAACATGGGCATTGGCAGGTCGATCCATACTTCCAGCCTGTCTCTCTTTCCTTAGTGGGGCAGGGGTCTGGGGAAGCAGAGCTCTAGGACACATTGGTGGGGTCATCTGTCCAGGGAGGTCTGGTTGGCATCATGGTAGCATCTAGAATCTGTTGGCTAAAAAAAAAAATGTTAACATATAAAGCCAAATACATTGTTGACTAGTCATGAACCTAGAGGCTGGAATATTGCCAATGAAGATTTTGGGGTCTCTGTTTTGGAGATAGCTAGCAGGTCTATTTTAGATATATTCCAAAGGGCCCATGACTATCCTAATTTTTGCCTGAGCCTGACCTCTGATATGCAAGTGGACCCAAGTTATTGTCCAGGGAGATGATGTCATGGCTGGAAAAAGGGATAGAAAGTTGGATCAGGAAAGAGAGTAGCTCCCAAATATAGGAGAGGTGTATAAACATTATTGATTGTAGACCCCATCAATTTGATCTGGGGCCCATATTCAGCTTAGGAGCCTATGTGACCTCTGCATCCCTGTAGGTCTAGTCTCTCATTCTGTGGTCATGAGTAGGAACGTTCCAAGCTGCCCCAATTTCAGGACCCATCTTCCTTGGGTGATAGCGATGGGCCATTCTAGGGGAGCTAGAGGAAGGCACTATTTGTAAGGGACTCAGAGAAGCCAGTAAGGGAGAGTGCAGACATCCCCCCTTCCAGGGCTAGAGACACAGGGAGAAGATCTGTCACCCTAGACCTAAGGGACAGGGGGATCTGGGGCACCCATTGGCCAAACCTTTGCAGAAAGCTGAGAACTAAGACACAGAAAATAAGAGCACTTGGGGGCCCGGCAGTGGTGCACCTGGTTAAATGCACATAGTCCTAAGGACAAAGACCTGCACAGGGATCTGGGTTCGAGCCCCCAGCTCCCCACCTGCAGGGGGGATGCCTCACAAGTGGTGAAGCAGGTCTTCAGGTGTTTACCTCTCTCTCTTCCTTTCTATCTCCACTTCCCCTCTCTCAAGTTCTCTTTGTCCTATCCAATGAAATGGAAGGAAAAAAAATGGTTGTAGGAGCAATGGATTCATAGTGCTGTACCAAGCCCTAGCGATAACCTTGGAGGCAAAAAAAAAAAAAGGAGGAGGAGAAGGAGGAGAGAGAGAGAGAGAGAGAGAGAGAGAGAGAGAGAGAGGAGAAAGAGGGGGAAAGGAAAGGAAAGGAAAGGAAAGGAAAGGAAAGGAAAGGAAAGCAAAGGAAAGGAAAGGAAAGCAAAGGAAAGGAAAGGAAAGCAAAGGAAAGGAAAGGAAAGCAAAGCAAAGCACTTTATTCTCTGTCCACTCAGCTCAGTCTCCCTCCCAGGCATGAGATGACAGGAACACAGAGGAACAGGGTCAGCCTGGGGGAAACCAACTCACCCAGCACAGAGAGCTCAGTGATGGCCAAAGGGGTGACTCTGTGTAGTACGTGTTTCTCCTTTGGGAATCTCTCTTAGGTGACTAGACGGAAAAGTAGAAAATTTGCCAGGCAGTAGTGCACCTGATTAAGCACACACATTACAGCACACAAGGCCTCAGGTTCAAGTCCTGGGTCCCCACCTGTGTGTGGTGGTGGGGGGGTGAGGTAGGGGGGGAGCTTCACAAGTGGTGAAGCAGGGCTACAGAAGTCTCTTTGTCTCTCTCCCTATCTCCCCCTCCCTCTCAATTTCTCTCTGTCTCTATCTAAGAATAAGTAAATAAAATTACGAAGATAAATTCTCATCTTTAAAAATCGCCAAGCCTCTTATTGTCTTTTAATAAAGAGAGACACCTCCCCTCACCTCCTGAAATATCTGCATATCTAAAGGTAGGTGAAGTCCTGGGGAGGTTGAATAGCACATTTTCAAGGGTGGCTACTTTCAGGAGAGCAAACCATGAAGGAACTCTCATTGCTTCTCCATTATAGTCATGCACCCTTAAGGCTGCCCCCATGCATGTATTTTTTATGGGATTTTTTTTTTACATTTTTTAATTTTCAGTAAGGTCATTGCTGGGGCTGGGTGCCAGCACTATGAATCCACTGCTACTGATGGCCATATGTTCTGGGTCTTTCTTTCTTTCTTTCTTTCTTTCTTTCCATTTTTATTTGATAGGACAGAAAAAGAAACTGAGTGTGGGGGGAGACAGAAAGGGAGAGAGAATGAGAAACACCTGCAGACCTGCTTCAATGTTCATGAAGCCTCCCAGCTGCAGGTGGGAAAAGGGGGTTTGAACCCCGGTCTTTGTGCATGGGAACTGCTGCACTCCATCCTGCATCAATGAAATTTTATGATGAAAAGAGATTCGGCTTCATTCTCTCTCTCCCTCTCCTTCTTGGTCCCCTCAGCCTGTCCCTCAAGCCTGACATCTTCTCTGCAGGTAGACGCATGCCACACAGATGACTGAAGCTCTCACCTGCAGGAGGGACACTTGACCACCTGCGAAGCAGGTCTGCATGTGTCTCTTTTTCTCTCTCCCTCTCCATCTCCTTTTCTTTTCTCAACTTCTCTCTGTCCTATCCAATTAAATGGTAAAAAAAAAAAAATGGCCACAGGAGCAGTGGATTCACAGTGCTGGCACCAAGCCCCAGCAATGACCCTGGATGCAAAACAAACAAACAAACAAACAAACAAACAAAGAGCTAGTGTTTGCCAGAAAGAGAATAAATGTCCACAAGTACATAGCAGGGAGCAGGGGATAGACACAAGATAGGGAACCAGAAACAGAGACAGGTGCTGCTGGTGTGTGTGTGTGTGTGTGTGTGTGTGTGTGTGTGTGTGTGTGTGTGTGTGTTGGGGGGAGACCAGGGCCCCGGGTCAGACAATACTGTGGGGACCAAGCAGAGCTCATGACAGTGCTGTAATGATGGTGGGACACTGTGGCACAGTCAGTCAGCAGAAGGATCTGTCAGGGGACGCTTTTCCCCAGCGGCAGATGGCCCAGATGGGGACAAGGGACAATGTGTGCACAGGCCTAAGTGCCACGGCAGAGAGCAGGGCCACGTGCAGCACAGACACACACAGGAGATAAAAGAGCAACATGTCCCCATCTCACTAGCTTAACGCCTGGAGACAGTCAGTCACCTCTGCCATCTCTTCTTTATGGGCTTTCCAACATATGTGCCTGGAAGGTGTCTGACTCCAGACCCCTGAGGCTGTTCAATGCAAGGTCAGTGCATTTTACTACAAATCCACCACTGCCTAGCCCCTAAACTCTTAATATTTAAGAGGTATTTAAGACACATGAAAAAATTAAAATGGGGGGGTGGCTCAATTAAGTGCACATATCATCATGTGCAAGGATCCCGGGTTCAAGGCCCCTCTCCCCACCTGCAGTGATAAAGCAGGTCTACAGGTGTGTCTACCTTTCTCTCTCCTCTCTATGTCCCTTTCTTTCTCTTTCTCTCTGTCCTAATAAAAAAAAATGGTAGAAAGAAAAAAAATGCCCAGCAGGAGCTGAGGACCTGTAGTGCCAGCACTGGACCTCGGTGATAACACCAGTGGCAATGAAAAAATTTTAAAAATTAGGGGTTTGGGCGGTAGCACAATGGGTTAAGCGCACGTGGCATAAAGCGCAAGGACCGGCATAAAGATCCCGGTTTGAGCCCCCAGCTCCTCACCTGCAGGGGTGTCGTTTCACAGGCAGTGAAGCAGGTCTGCACGTGTCTATCTTTCTCTCCCCCTCTCTGTCTTCCCCTCCTCTCTCCATTTCTCTCTGTCCTACCCAACAACAAACGACATCAAAAACAACAATAATGACCACAACAAGGCTACAACAACAAGGGCAACAAAAGGGGGGGAGGCCTCCAGGAGCAGTGGATTCATGGTCCAGGCACTGAGCACCAGCAATAACCTTGGAGGCAAAAAAAAAATTTTTTTAATGAAATAACCTGGGAGATGGTACAATAGACAAAACACTGGATTCTCAGACAGGAGGTATGCAGATCAATCCTTGCTATCACATGTATCTGCCAGAATAGAGGGATGCTCTGACTCCTTCTCTCTCATAAATAACCTTTTAAAAATCAAAATAAGAAATGTATTTTACCCCCCCCCCGGCTTCACAGGTGGTGAAGCAGGTCTGCAGGTGTCTTTCTCTCCCTCTCTCTGTCTTCCCCTCCTCTCTCCATTTCTCTCTATCCTATCTAACAATGATGACATCAATAACAACAACAATAATAACTGCAACAACAATGAAAAAACAAGGGCAACAAAAAGGGAAAATAAATAAATAGAAATGTATTTTAGGCAGCTGCGTGGTGGCGCCCCTGGTTGAACGCATGTATTACAATGTGCAAGGACGCGGGTTCGAGCCCCCAGTCTGGACCCACCTGCAGGGGGAAAGCTTCATAAGTGGTGAGGCAGTATTGCAGGTGTCTCTCTGTCTCTCTTCCTCTCTATCACCCCCTTCCCTCTTGATATGTGGCTGTCCTTATCCAATAAATAAAGATTTTAAAATAAAATAAAATTAAAATGAATGTACTGTTAAAAAAAACATAGTAACTTCGGATATGGGTGGTGAGATGGGGATCTGGTGTCTCTGAGAATAAACTGAGGACTCCAGTGCTTGGTGTCCCTCCTGCTTGGGGAAATCAGCGCTGAGTTGGGTGGGGTTGGCTGAGACTGTGACTCAGCTGAGGGTCCCACAGCACAGTCAGTCCCAAGGCTTTGGTGGATGAACAGGCCAGGCACCCAGCGTGGCCGGCCCCCATGGCTGGTGATGCAGCTCCACCCCCAGGGCCCCAAGCCCTACTCATCACCCATGGAGTCACAAGTCATTGAGGAGAGGCCCTCTCACCCCACCCATCTGATGGGCCCCAGCTGTCTTGATAAGACAGTCAAACAAAGGCCGTGCTTTGTATATTTGATCTGCCTGGCCCAGGCCCCCCACAAATGGGTTCAGAGCTGGGGGCGGGTGGGGGAGGCCAGGGACCATGGCTTCCATCTCTCTCCCTGAAGGTGCTCTGGCATTCCCTGCACCCCACCCGAGAGCGCTCACCTCCAGGGGACACTGTGGGCTTCACTTCCGTGAAAGTCAGTGGCTCCAGGAGTCACACAGCCCAGAGATGCCCAGCACAGGTGGTGGGAATGGTATAAAATTGTACCCCTGTTATCTTGTAATTTTGTAAATCAGTATTAAATCACTAATAAAACTGAAAAAAAAATACATCTATCTCCCCTCTACCCTCTCAATTTCTCACTGTCCTATTGAATAACATTTTTTAAAAAAAGGGAAAAAATAGCTGCCAGGGTTGGTGGATTTATAGTGACGACACTGAGCCCCAGTGCATGGTGATAATAAATAATAATCATAAATTTAAAAAAGAAAAAACTAATTAATTAAAAAGAAGAAGAGAGGAGGAGGAAGAGGAGGAAGAGGAGAAAGAGAAGGAGAGGAGAAGGAAGAGGAGGAGGAGGAGGATCAGATCTGTGCCCAGCAGACACTTAATAGGCCCTGGTTAAATAAATGGAGGGGACTGAAAGGCCAGAGGGCTTCTTCCCGGGGGAGAACCTCATGATTCCAGTTAGATCCTTTTTTTTTTTTCCACCAACACATTGGTCTGAGTCTTGGGAATCATGCCAGAGTTAACCTCTCAACAGTCCCGTGAGGCAGGCACCCTGTTGCCCTCCATTTGAGATGAAACCAAGGCAGAGAGAGAGAGAGAGATAACTCAACTCACCCAGAGCTCAACCTGTCTGAGCACCCGCTCGCATGCCTGAGGCCCCAGAGGATGAAGGTTCAATCCCCAGCACCCGCTTATGCCAGAACTGAGCATTAAGCGTCCAGGACCGTGCTTAGAAGGAAGTGAGCTCTCAGGAATTGTTATCTAGACTGTTCTTGATTGCTTTCCCACCCCCCTGGACAGAGTGTCCTGTTATGCGGAGTGACAGTCATTTCTAGAAGTTCTAATAATATCTGGGCATTTCTGACATGTATTAGTGACAGATATTTTCCATGTGTCCGGCCCTGCCCCATCACGTTGTGCCCTGGAGGCGGACCCACGTGAAGTGCAGCCATCAGCCAGTGGGAAGGCTCAGAGGAGGCAGGCGGGTAGGGGTGGGGTTAGGCTGCCTCTTCCCTTTAGGGCATTTGCCTCGGGCTTAATGTAACACCAAGGGTCACAGGGGCCCTCAAGGTCACTATGGTCTGATGAATTTCTCTTTCCATTCCACGACATGCCAGGAATTGAACCCAGGACCTCATGCCAAGGCATGTGCTTTGCCCACTGAGCAAGCTCCCTGGTGTTCTAGCCCAGGTTTTTATCAACAGCGCCCTCCATTGACACCTCCAGAAATCCCCCATGTGGGGTACCAGCTTTTCCTCTGGGACACAGCACCAACTTTCCAGAGTCCATGTCCTAAGTCAGACAATGTGTCGGTGACTTCCCTGAATCTCAATCAGTTATAGTTTCAGACATGATGTCCCCCAAAGCTGGAAGGAGACAGAGACAATGAACCCACCTGCAGACTGAACCTGAGAGTTCAGGTCACAGTAAGAAGCCAGTAAGCCCCCCAACCCTCCTTCTTCTGCCTCCAAAGGCATTTCCAACCCTCCACCCACCACCACCCAGCACTGTGTCATAGAATTTAGAAGTTGAAATCTAGTCCACATAAACTGTAGCTCCAGTGATGTTTAGAGGGCCAGCTGTTCTTTCCCATAAACACAGGGCTGGGCAGGAACTGGGTGATGTTGGAAGCCAGGGTTCTTTGGAGAGAAAAAGGCCAGGTTTAAGGGAGAGCCTCATGATAGCACTTGACCACTGGGTGAGGGAGGAGGATGCTGGAACAGTGGAGCAGAAATGGACAGAGAATCCTCCAGGCAAATCTTCAGCCTGTGACTCCCAGCAGAGCAGAAGTCAACCTGCTCTGCTCCAAAAAAAATCTGACACCGTCCTCTCCCTCCGACCCCCTCAGACAACCTGTGCCTGGTCCAAGTTCCACTTCCTTCCTAAGGAGCGTGAAATTGGGGTGGAAACAGCCAGTCCTATTTATTTTGCCTGTGACTTGGTCCTGGCCTGGACCAGAGGGTGCATTCCAAAGGCAGCTGCTGTGAGGCCTGGGCCTGGCGTGGGTCTGAGGACATGGCTGTGGGAAATCCTCAAGTGGTTGGGCCAGTTTGGGGACTCCATTTCCTCACCTTGCAAATAACTTCAGAGGCTTCCCATAATATTGTTGGCCTAGTATTGTGCTTCTTCCCTTTCAGAAATAAGACAAAAGAGGGAAGTTGGTAAGAGGGTGTAGTTAACATGTGGTCTGGACAGAGGGACAGTCACTATTGCAATGACCCAATTGGGAGGGGGGACTTAAAGATATAAGTTGAGAGGGGAGGGGCCAGGTGGTGGCACAAGCAGTTAAGCACATGTTATTATACCCAAAGGCCTGGGTTCAAGCCCCTGGGTCCCCACCCGCAGGGGGGAAGCTTGCATGCATGGTGAAGCAGGGCTTTAGGTATCTCTCTGTCTCTAGCTCCCCTTCCCTCCCCCAATTCAATGTCTCTCTGTCCTAACAAATAATAGATTTTAAAAAATACACATGTATATTTATATATGGTGTGTGTGTGTGTGTGTGTGTGTGTGTGTGTGTGTGTGTAATTTTCTCCTCTAAAACAGAGAACCCAGAAGCACCTCCTCCCCACCCATGGGGGAAACTTCATCTTCATGAGCAGTGAAGCAGGTCTGCAGGTGTCTTTCTCTCCTCCCCTCTCTATCTCCCCTTCCCTCGCAATTTCTCTCTGTCCCGTCAAATAAAGTTAGAAAGGAAAAAATGGAGCAGTGAATTTGTAGTGCAGGCACTGAGTCTCAGCAGTAACCCTGGAGGGAAAAATAAACAAATAAACAAACAAACAGAAGCCATGATGGGCTGAGACCTCTAAGAGATCCCACTCTCCACTGTCACTGGTCACCTCCATCAGGAATACAATGGATATAACGAACCCCTTTGTGAGCCCTGTCAGGACCTTGCCCTCACTGTGGATCAATGATGGTTGGGATTGTTCCATCCTCCGAAGGGCGATTGGGCAACATACTCTACTTACCACCTGAGGAAGCTGGGTCTAGAAATTAGTGCAGCCTGGAATATTCCTAGTCATGACCACAGAATACAAGCTCAGACCTACAGAATACAGAGGTTCCACAGGCTCCTACACTGAATATAGACCCCAGATCAAATCGATGGGGTTTACAGTTAAAGGTATTTATATACTTTCCCCATATTTGGGAGCTACTCACTTCCCTGATGCAGCTTTCTAGTTCTATTTCCAATCCTGACACCATCTCTCCAGACAATACCTTTGGCCTACCTGCATGTTAGCTATTGGGATCAGGCAAAACTTGGTAAAGTCATGGGCCCCTTGGAATAGACCTAAAATAGACCAACTAGCTTTTTCCAAAATGGAGACCCCAAATCTCATCTGTTATATCCGTGCCTTTAGGTTCCAGATTATTAAATAATTTGTTCAGCTTTAGATCTTAATGCTTTTTCAGCCACCAAATTGCAGATGCTACCATGATGCCAACTGGACTTCCCTGGGAAGACGACCTCACCAATGTATCCTGGAACCCCATCTCTCTGGAGCCCTGCCCCACTAGAGAAAGAGAGAGGCAGACTGGGAGTATGGATTGACCTGTCAACGCCCATTTTCAGTGGGGAAGCAATTACAGAAGCCACACCTTTCACCTTCTGCACCCTATAATGACCCTGGGTCCATACTCCCAGAGGAATAATGAATAGGAAATAGCTAGCAGGGGAGAGGGTGGGATATGGAGTTCTGGTGGTGGCAAGTGTGTGGAATTTTACCCCCTTATCCTATGGTTTTGTCGATACTTTCTATTTTTTATTTTATAAATTTATATGTGTATATATAGAGATGTTCCTCAAGACACAAGAAAAAAAAAAAAGAAGCCAACAAACTTTCTGAGACTTTGTGAGAACTGTGGTGGTTAGTTTTGTGAAGTGAGAGGGTGGGAGCACTTTGATGCTGGGGTGCACCAAAGTGGAACTATACCCTATCATTTTACAATCTTGTAGCCCATTATTAACAAAAAAATAAAAAATGATGACAACAATAATTTTCTTCTCTGTAATAGTCTTCACCTAAGGCTGCTGGAAGGGTAGTCACAGAGTTTCAGATCTAGTCTCTGCTCTGGGCTTCTCTGTCATTCTCAACATGGGGCTGCCCCACCTGGAGCATGGGAGACCACCATTCTGCTCTTTGATGCCCCCTCCAAGGGTCTGGACATTCTTCTCACATCTCATTGGTCAGAATGTAATCGTGGATGGGGGAGCCGTGCGGTGATGTCTCTCCTCCCTTCCGTGGGGACTGGTGAGTTTGCTTAGCAGAAGCAGGCGTGCAGGAGGCCCAGAGTCTATTCTCTGGTGCCATCTTAAAAATAAATCAACAAAAGGGAAAGTAAATAAATAAATTTTAAATAATAATAAAATAAAACAAATCAACTTTAACTTGTATTTCAAAATCTGGTGAATGTCTCCCAATGGCACCGAATCTATTACAATGACATTTTCATTCATGAAGTATCTAATACCTTGTCCTGTCTAATGTCTTCCTTACATTATGGGAGGGGAGGGGAGACTGTTTATGTCTCTTTTTTTTCCCCTCCAGAGTTATCGCTGTGGCTCAGTGACAACACTACGAGTCCAGCACTCCTACCAGCCATCTTGGCCATCTTTTTTCTTTCTATTTTCATTTGATAGAACAGAGAGAACTTGAGAGGAGACGTAGAATAAGAGAGGGGGAGAGAAAGATAGACACCAGCAGACCTGCTTCGCCACCCATGAAGCATTCCCGCTGCAGGCTGGGGAGCAGGGGCTTGAACGTAGGTCCCTGCACGTGGTGATAGGTGAGCTTAGCCAGGCACGCCACTTCCCAGCCTCTGTGCCATCTCTTTATATTTAAGTAGCCATTTCTGAATATCATTCACTCTAGACAAGTCATATAGATAGAGACAGAGAAGGCAGATGGTTTATGATCTTTGCAAAAGGAAGGGATAGAGACAGAGAGACCATGGTATTGAAGCTTCATTCAGTGAGGTGGGTACCAGGAACAAACCTGGGTCACGGACACTGCAAAGCAGCACAATATCCTAGTGAGTTATTTCCCCAACCCACAACTCAATCTTTCTTCTAGTGAGTTCCCTCCACTTCCCACATATTTGGGGGGGGGGGTAGGGCTGGAGTCATGACATAGGACTCATTCATGCCACGGCCCTTCTAATAGCCTTCTTGCTCAAAGCCACGGGGACAGCCTCTCAGTAACTGTATACAGAGGAAGTGCAAACCACAGCAAAATATACTGCTAAACCCAAACTAAACACACTCCCGGCTCAACTTCCCCTTAGCCAGATCAAAATCATGCCAGTGGCCACAGCTGAGGGGAGGGAAAGTGTAATACAGAGGAGGTCGAGGTAGAAACAGCAAGGGGGTCTCATCTCTTCCTTAGGCAAAGGTCACAAACCATTAGGACAGGTAATCACACTGCTAGGCCCTTCCCAGTAGGCAAAGAGGTGGATGGGAGTGAGGAGCCCCAAGTCTAGATCTGGATCAGCCTCCTTCAGAGCCAGAGCTTAGCAAATGCTATATAGTCACACTGGAGAATTACCATAGGTCTCCAAGACTTTTTTTTTTTTTCTTCCAGAGCACTGCTCAATTCTGGCTTTTGACAGTGCAGGGGATTGAACCTGGGACTTTAGAGCCTCAGGCATGAGACTCTCTTTGCATAACCATTATGCTGTGTCCACTACCCCAGACTCCTTTTTCTGACAGGTTTATGCTTCACCCTAGAATAGCAAACCGTTCCATGTAGGCCCTGCCCTCCGACTTCACACACACACACACACACACACACACACACACACACACACACACACACACACACCTCCAAATAAATCCAATCTGAGACATCTAAGCTCTATAACAAAATCATGGGTATGCAAAAAAAAAATCATTCTTCTGTCTGGGTTTCCAGGAATCTCTGTGGAAAATATAGGTTTCCATTTTTAAAGGAAAAAAAAATTCAGTCAAACAACCTCACTAAGGAAAATTTGGAAAAGTTTTCCAATGAAAACTTTTGCCAGAGTCCTCACCCCTACCCCCACCCCCAAGCGGCACGGAAGTTTTTAAGTTTTGCTCTAAGTGTCATTGCTGGGTCCCCCCCGCCATGGGTTTTAACAGTTAAAATTTAAAACAAAACAAACGAAGACAAACAAAAACCAAGCTCTTGAGCTCTGGTCAGAAAGCAGCAGCAGGGCTCTTTTTCTGAAATTTTCAAATGGCAGCGATGAACCATTATAGACAAGGTAGCAAACTGAACACCAACGGGCTGGCTTTCAAGGAGGGCTCTCAAAGATCTGAAAGGAAAGAACTGGCGTCTGTTTCAAGATCACTGAAAGGAAGATCTACCTGCGAACAAGCCCTGGCCCTCTCAACTTACATTGAAAATGGATTCCAGAAGAATTAGAAGACGGGTGCTGTCTTTGTTGATCTCACAGCAGCCTATGACACGGTCTGGCACCGTGGTCTCCTAGTCAAGATCTCAAGATGCCTGCCTCCATGGGTGGCCAACACTATATCGTTTCTTCTCCAAAACAGAAGATTCCGGGTACATCTGGGTGACAAGTCGAGCAGATGGAGACTTATCTCAAGTGGCCTCCCCCAGGGCTCTGTTCTGGCTCCTACGCTATTTAATATTTACATCAATGACCTCCCAGAAACTTCTTCAAGGAAGTTCATCTACGCCAATGACATCTGCTGTGCAACTCAGGCATCCAAGTTCGACATCCTCGAAGAAACACTCATGAAAGACATGTCTCCGATATCTGATTACTGTAAAAAATGGTGACTAATCCCTAGCACTGCAAAAACGGTATCATCTGTTTTCCATCTACACCATGCCTCGGCCTCACGTGAGCTTAATGTGCAGCTTGGCGATACGAGAATCCGGCATGAAGCCCAGCCAGTCTATCTTGGCGTCACTCTCGATCGCACTCTGTCATTTCACGATCATCTCATAAAAACTGCAGCAAAGGTGGGCGCGAGGAACAACATCATTGCAAGACTGGCCAGCTCCTCATGGGGCGCGAGCGCTTCCACACTACGATCATCATCTCTGGCATTATGCTATTCCACTGCAGAATACTGTGCCCCAGTATGGTTCCGTAGCCCTCATGTCCACTTGGTCGATTCCAAATTATATTCCTCCATGAGGATAATTTCTGGAACCATCCGTTCCACCCCGGTTCCATGGCTGCCAGTTCTTAGCAACATCGCCCCGCCAGATATCCGTCGGGATGCGGCATCATCTAAGTTCATTTCCCACGTCTACGCTCGACCGGACCTGCCAATATACGCGGATATCTTTGCCCACCCTGTCCAACGCTTGACGTCTCGTCACCCAATCTGGTCCCCTACGCCTACACTGAACTTCTCTATTCCAGACTCTTGGAAACAGAGCTGGCAGTCAGCTGAGGTAAAGAACAAACACCTCATCACAGACCCCTGCAAGCGTCAACCCGGCTTTGACCTAGCACGTTATGATTGGGCCCTCCTCAATCGCTATCTAACAGGCCATGGCGGGTGCGCCGCTATGTTCCATCACTGGGGAGCCGGAGACGACCCGAACTGCCCCTGCGGCTCCAGATAGACTATGACCCACATAGTCAACGACTGCCACCTCTCCAGATTCAAAGGAGGTCTCGAAACTTAACATCAGGCTCAACCTGACACTGTTGACTGGCTACAGAAGAAGGGCAAACACTAGAAGAAGAACTGAAAGGGGCTGGGGAGACTGCATAATGGTTATGCAGAATGTTATTCATGCCTGAGGCGCCAAAGTTGTTCATTCTCCAGCACCACCACAAGCCAGAGCTGAGCAGTGCTCTGGTAGAATAAAAAATAAATGAATAAATAAAAATAAATAAAAAGGGGAGTTGGGCGGTAGTGCAGCGGGTAAAGCGCACATGGCACGAAACGCAAGGACCGGCATAAGGATCCCGGTTCAAGCCCCCGGCTCCCCACCTGCAGGGGCGTCGCTTCACAGGCGGTGAAGCAGGTCTGCAGGTGTCTGTCTTTCTCTCCCCCTCTCTGTCTTCCCCTCCTCTCTCCATTTCTCTCTGTCCTAACCTACAATGACAACAAAAATAATAACTACAACAATAAAACAACAAGGGCAATAAAAGATAATAAAAAAATAAATAGTCAAAGTCATAGAAAGAACCAGGTCTTAGTTAAAAAAAATCTATTAGAAGCTTGATTTCTGAGGTAGATGAAGGGAGATAAATGCACTTTTGTTTTGTCACTCATTCTTTCACTTTCTCTCTGTATTTCTTCCCTTCTCTCTCCCTCTTTCTACCATCCTTCCTCTCTTCCTTTTCTTTCTCTCTTTCTTTGTCTCTTTTTTTTCTTTTTTCCTCTTTGGTGACGCCAGGGCTTTACACATGCAGGATTCCACCACTCTCAGGCAGTCTCTTTTCTTCTTTTTATTATAGATAAAGAAGCAGGGACAGAGAAAGATGGAGCGAGAACCTAGCACCAGAGCTTCTTCTGTGTCTTGGTGATCTCATATAATGCCTGGGCTCAGTCCTGCGTTGCCTGCCTGAAAGGACACACTGCTCTGCTAGTTAGTGAATTACCTGAATGTGTCTAAATACATTTCTCAGAAGTGGAGGCTTTTCAGATGTTGGTAAGACTCTGACCAGGGATTTCACAAAGCGGTATGACATATTTCATAGCAGCATAGATGATCAGACTGTGAAACTTTTTTTTTCTTTTTTTAAAATTCATTTAAGAAAGGAGACATTAACAAAATCATAGGATGGGGGGGTACAACTCCACACAATTCCCGCCACCCAATCTCCATATCCCATTCCCTCCCCCGATAGCTTTCCCATTCTCTATCCCTCTGGGAGCATGGACCCAGGGTCGCTGTGGGTTGCAGAAGGTGGGAGGTCTGGCTTCTGTAATTGCTTCCCCGCTGAACATGGGCGTTGACTGGTCGATCCATACTCCCAGTCTGCCTCTCTCTTTCCCTAGTAGGGTGGGTCTCTGGGGAAGTGGAGCTCCAGGACACATTGGTGGGGTCTTCAGTCCAGGGAAGCCTGGCCAGCATCCTGATGGCATCTGGAACCTGGTGGCTGAAAAGAGAGTTAACATACAAAGCCAAACAAATTGTTGAAGAATCATGGACCCAAAGGCTGGAGTAGTGGAGATGAAGTGTTGGGGGGTACTCACTGCAAACTCTAGTGTACTTCTGCTTTCAGGTATATATTTGCCCTAATTTATGGATACGTGTGAACATATGCTCCATCTCCTGGAACCTGGTCTATATCTAGGTTTTGGGACTTTGTTAGGAAGTGAACCACCTGGGATGGAATCAGAGAATACTATGAAAAGAAAGGTCTCACCAGAGTGATGAAGCTGAAGGGTTTTCATTCCACACCTGAAGTCTCTGGACACAGTCTGAAGTGAAGCATGCTGGGGTGGCACTCGTTGCGTCGATTAGGTTGCAATCAGCGGATGCAATATTATTCGATAAGAATTGAGAGAAGCATGTGGGAAAGTGGGCCCCACCCTAGGGTCCCAGGACTGGGGGAAGTTTAGGCTCTATAGTGGAAATGTGAGGTTCCTGCTGTCTTAGGGTTCAAGAAGACAATGGATAGTTACTGCTATCATCACATTATTTGGCAATTGGGTTAACTTTGAAAAGTCCCTTTTTTAGACATACAATCAATTTTCCCCCTCTCATGTTAATTAAATAGTGATTTATATGACTACAATTTAATAGGTGTGTACATAAACACCAATCCCATCACCAAAAGACTGTGTCCCATCCCACCCACCCACCCCCACCCCTAACCCCACCCCCACCAGCCCAGGAAGCCGCTCCCCCTCATCACGGGGTTTTTACTTTGGTGCCCTACTTACAATTTAGTCAGATCCTGCTTTTAGTTTCCCTTTCTGATCTTCTTTCTCAACTTCTGTTGGTCAGTGGGATCATCCCATACTCACCTTTATCTTTCTGACTTAGCTCACTTAACATAATTCCTTCTAGCTCTGACCAAGATGGATCAGAGAAGTTGAGTTCATTGTTCTTAGTAGCTGCATAGTCAGACTATGAAACTTATTGGGCAAATAAAGATCATAGTTGAAAGACGGATTAATCTTTAACAAACATCTCTAGATGTAATGGTTCAAACACGATTCAAGCTTATTTTCATGAAAGTCATAGTAGGGGTAGGTAGTGAGGGTGAATGTCAGGGACCCAGTAGATAGTGAGGGTGAATGTCAGGGACCCAGTAGGTAGTGAGGGTGAATGTCAGGGACCCAGTTCCCTTCATCTTGTGATCTTGTGGCTCTTGTGCTGAGTCCTTAGGCTCTGTACCTTGTGCACTTAACCCTGCGTGCCACCACCCAGCACCCCCCAACCAAACTATTTATTTCTAAAGACTTGTGAGAACTATGGTGGTTATCTTTGGGAAGTCTGAGGGTGAGGGATACGGGACTTTGGTAGGGTGTGTGATGGGGAACCATGCATTGTAATCTTCTTCTTCTAGCATTTGCCCTTCTTCCGTAGCCAGTCAACAGCGTCAGGTTGAGCCTGATGTAAAGTTTCGAGACCTCCTTTGAATCTGGAGAGGTGGCAGTCATTGACTATGTGGGTCATAGTCTGTCTGTAGCCACAGGGGCAGTAATCTTAAAATATTATAACTTACAAATACAAAATGGGGGGGGGGGTCGGGAATAAGGTATAGGGTCAGCCAGCTAAGGACTACACTTCCCAGGCTCCCTTGTTGTTAATTGTAGTCATGTGACCGAGCTTTGACTCAGATGAAACAAGCCTCTATCAGAGCCCCAGCTGGCTTTTATTTGCACTAAAAACAGTAGAGAATGTTATTATTATCAACTTGGGCTTTTAGTATCAGCATTCATAATGATTCTCTGATTAATAAAGACATCAAATTAAGTCAGGATGTTTGTACTGAGAGAGAGAGAGAAATCAATGTTCTCAAAAAGTCTGCTTGTGCAGAGAGGAAACTGGTCAAAAGGAACATTCACTTCCCTCCCGGAAGCCCCTGGCCAAGATTCTCTTCTGTCCTGGCCTCACTTAGGCCTCATCACCTGCTGGTGGGTGGACTCAGCAGAGCAGGCCTAGGCATTAGTGAAGAGAGTCCAATGATGGTCTGTAATGGGTACCAGCAAGACACACTGTGCGTGGGCTCTGAAGTCAGACAGCCTGCGTGTGGATTCCGGCTCAGTCACGTCCTGGCTTTTAAGAGAGATTAGTGGGATCTGTTTGATCATAATTGAAAAAATGACTTGAGAGCCCAGGAAGAAAGTGCCTTCACATTCTGAGAGCAAGTTCAACGACAGAGGTCTCCTGTGTATTTGGGGAGGGCGGGGTGGGGAGGGGTTGGTGGGGCATATGTGAGTGAGGAGTCCTTGGGGGGGTTTAGGGGAAGGGGGGGTCTGGTCAGAGGCATCAACACCTTTCTCACCATTCAATTTATTGACTTTCACTAGATTCAAGTGAGGAAGGAGGAATGGAATTGCTCCAAGATTGGAATCAGCCCTAAAGTCAAGTTCTGCCTTTTGTTAAAGGGGGAATCCCCAGCTCCCTGGATCTGTGAGGACCATGATTCAAAGCAGATCTGTCTAGGAGGGAGACATAGCTAAGTGGTGTCAGTTCATCGAGCGCTCTGGGAAGCCCAAATGCAGAGGGAGCTTCAAGACTTTCAGTGAGCCTTCATGCATACTCTCTTGCCAGGATTCCAGGGAAGGGTTAAACAGGAGGAGGCCGTGGAGTCAGCTTCACTATGGAGCTGAGAGACCACGGGGAAGGTATTGATTTCCTCTGAACCACTTTTGACTGACCCAACGATTTCAGCCTCACCGAGAAGGCGGAACATAGGCACGTGGCTCTTGGCTGCCCTGTTAGTGATTCTTTGTCACCACGTAGATTCTTCCAAACAAAAGTCTGGGGCAGGGGTGCAGAAGAGAGGGGGCTGAGGAAGGAAGGAAGGTCTGGGCACAAATCCTGACAGATGCTTCTATGACATGACTCCTTCCAGCCCTGGTGACAGAATGGAGACTCACTGACTACCCATAAAGTTCATCTAGAATTACCCCCCTTTTTTTAAAATTCTTTTTCTTGATCCATCACTGCAGGGATAGCTTTCCATGTCTATCATTTGCTGGCAGTCTGTCGTTGAATAAAGCGACTCAAACGCTTCTTTGTTGTTCTTAGTCTCTGGGATGGGGATAGCTGCAACTCTACCTTATGGTTTCGTTTTGTTTCTGTGATTCAATGATCTCACCCGTGAGAAGTGCTTGGCAGAAAGCCTGGCTCACAAAGCTCCCCACATCCTTTAAAAATCTTTTTGGATTGTTTTACATATATCTCCTGCACTATATAGCCAGCACATTTCAAAGAACTGAGTACGGAGGGAGGGTAGGAAGTAGAGTTATCTTGTAAAGGATTGTAGGTTGGGATACATTAAGATGCATGTTATAGGTTGGGATACATTAAGATGCATGTTATAGGTTGGGATACATTAAGATGCATGTTATAACTTGTAATCCAAAGCAGCCATTAAGAAGGAACCCCCCAAAAAAATTAAATAAAATCATAGTTCAAATAGAAGCAGAGGAATTAATACACTAATATGTATAATAATTTTCTTTTTTTATTTTATTTATTTATTTATTCCCTTTTGTTGCCCTTGTTGTTTTATTGTTGTAGTTATTATTGTTGTTGTCGTTGTGGGATAGGACAGAGAGAAATGGAGAGAGGAGGGGAAGACAGAGAGGAGGAGAGAAAGATAGACACCTGCAGACCTGCTTCACCGCCTATGAAGCGACTCCCCTGCAGGTGGTGAGCCGGGGTTCGAACTGGGATCCTTATGCCGGTCCTTGTGCTTTGCGCCACCTGCGCTTAACCCACTGCGCTACAGCCCGACTCCCAAAGAAGGTGGTGACACAGGGGAGCCAGCTCATCCTGTGTGGCCATCATCCAGGACATGAGAATCTTGTAGGACAACGTAATGCCGTCCTTTACTTGACCCAGGGGGTGCTGATTCATCACAGAACTCAAGCAGCTGTGGCAGGGTTAGATCAGCTGCTGCGATCAGCTCCAGGCCAAACAATCACACAATTAAGTCGACCGGCCCATCAGCAAGAAGGCACGTGACCCACTGAACTCAGGTGTGGACAGCAGTCTCTCAGGAGGTTTAAGAGCCGCACCTGATTATAGATTCAAGCGCTCACAAGGAGGATGGCACAAGGATTTGTCCCAGAAATCTGGAAGTTGAGCTGTTAGAAAGATCTTATTTCCCTCTTCTCTATCCTATAAAGAATTTTGGTCTATACTCCCAGAGGGATAAAAAATAAGGAGGGAAGTTTCCAGTGGAGGAGATGGGACATGGAAATTTAGGGCTGTGGAAACTGTGTGGAATTATATACCTGTTATCTTACTATCTTGTTAATCATTATGAAATCACTAATTAAAAAAAAATCACTTGGGGCCAGGTGGTGGTACACCGGGTTGAGTGCACATGTTATAATGCACAAGGACTGGGGTTGGAGCCCTGGATCCCCACCTGCAAGGGGAAGGCTTTGCAGGTGGTGAAACAGTGCTGCAGGTGTCTCTCTGTCTCTCTTTTCTATCTTCCATTACCCTTTCGATTTCTGTCTGTCTATCCAATAAATCAAGATAATAAAAAATATCTTTTTTTTAAAAAAAGGAAGATCTTATTTCTGTAAGGGACTATGACACAGCACCATGAGAGTAGGAAGAGGGCAGAAAGTTGGATCCCTCTGCAGAGGTAGCCATTAAGCCTCCATCAGTGTGAGGGTACTTTATCCCTCTCTGCAATGGAAGGGAAGAACAGGGATCCCACAGGATCCTGGAGCTCAGGCTGGAATTGGAATACAATGCAAGGAAGCCACTGGAAATATGGTCTGAGAAAGTTACTTGACCTTGATAGTTGAACCAGCCCACCCTGGCCCCAGGCAGCCTCCCTCCCCGGGACTCCCACTGCCTCACAAGCCATACTGTGTGCCACAGAAGCCAGCTGCAACACTTCCTCTGACTAGACCCCAGGGACCGAGGCACATCCTTGTTGTGTCTTAGGTGAGGTCACCCAAGATGGCAGCCTGGGCCTCAGGGTGACAGTTTGAAACCCCTGGGTTCTCCTTTCCTCTTCACTATTGCCAGTGAAGCCCCCTGCCCCCCTTCTTCTCTGTGAGCCCCCCTCCTGCACACCTACAGTCTTCAAATCTCAAATTCAAGAGCAATGACTCTCACACCAGAAACAACCAACAACCAGCCTCAACACAGCCTCGCACCCTGGAATGTGGTCGCCTCCCTGGGCCTCCATTAACCCCTCTGTCGAATGAGTAGCTTCCTAACAGGATGGGTTGTTTGGAGAATTCGATTTGTTCACCATTTAGAATTGGGCCTAGGCCCCAGGGAACATACCTAAAATAGACTTTCTGGCTTTTTCTCACACGAGGACCCCTCATTTCATCTATTCCTACCTTTGGCTTCCTACTTACTGAACAATTTGTCCTGCTTTATATCTTCCTGCCTCTTCCCCTCTCTTCCCCCATCTTCCCCCCTTTTCAGCCACAAAATTGCAGATGCTGCTATGGTGCCAACCTGACTTCTCTCACTAATGTGTCCTGGAGCCTCACCTCTCCAGAGCCCTAGCCCACTAGGGAAAGATAGAAACAGGCTGGGAGTATGGATCAACCTGCCAACCTCCATGTCCAGCAGAGAAGCAATAACAGAAGCCAGACTTTCCACCTTCTGCACCCCATATAAAGAATTCTGGTCCATACTTCCAGAGGAAGAAAGAATAGGGAAGCTTCCAATGGGAGGGGATGAGATATGGAACTCTGGTGGTGGAAACTGTATGGAATGGTAGCCCTCTTATCTTACAATCTTGTTAATCATTATTAAACCACTATTAAAAAAGAAAAAGCATGAGGCCTAACACGGGATGAAGAGATGAGGAAAATCCCCATTTTGAGAATAGTTATGGTGAATGAAACACCTTTGTTTATGGCCTATCTTGGGATTTCACAGCCAAGGAGAGAAAGGGACAGCTGTCAGGAAATTCACCAACAAGAGAGGAGGCAGAGAGAGGTCAACTGCGGATCCACTGACCAGAGAAGGACAATGGACAGAAGGCACAGAACAGTCACATTTCAAGAGACAGAACAAACTGGGCGTTTATATAGGGACTCTGATAGCTGGCTTACAGTAGGGGTTTCCTGGTTCTTTCTTCATGCTTGCTTCTGATTGACTTTGCAAGTCATCTGTCCCTTTGACTGAGTGTTCACATCTTTGAAGATGGTGATATTTGTCCTTGGAGTTCTGCTGAAATATATATGTGGAAGAAAAATAAGGTGTGACTATGAATGACAGAAAAACAAGACATACTGGGAAAAGTACAGCACTGTGAAAATAAGACACGAAAATGTAAAGACAGAGTGTGCTGGGAAGTATGTAGGCAGCCTTCCCATGTTACATTCATTAATTTTCTTTAATTGCCAGCAGGGTTATCGCTGGGGCTTGTGCCAGCACTAGGAATCCACTGCTTCCAGGGACTGTGCTTTCTTTCCTCCCTCCTCCTTTCTTTCTACTAGAAAGGGGAGGGGGATATAGAGAATGAGAGAGGAAGAAAAAAACCTTCAGACCTGCCTCACTGCTCATGAAACTTTCCTACTCCCACAAGTGGGGAGTAGGGGCTCGAACCCAGATCCTTGTACATGATAATATGTACGCTTAATTGGGTGCCCGATTGCCTGGCCCCGAAATTATTTTTTAATATTTATTTTGATAGGCGAGACAGAAGTTGAGGGGGGAGTGGGAGATAGGGAGGGAGAAAGAAAGACACTTGCAGCACTGCTTCACTTCTGAAGCTTCCTCCCTGTAGGTGGGGACCAGGGACTTGAACCTGGATCCTTGTGCCCTGTAATGTGTGCACTGAACCGGGTGTGCTAGCAATTGGTCCCTTCTTTGAAATTCTTAATAACTGTTAACTATTGACAATGAAGAAAGCCCAGCCTAGCTGGGGATAGCAATGTGTCCCCTGTGTTCCCATGACTCCTGTGCACAGCCCTGCATCTTAACACTGTTCAGACTTCACTGCCTTGGCTTTCGGCCTTCGCTCCCCCGATCAGTAGATGAGCCCTGGTCGCCAGCCATGCTCTGATACCCATTTCGGGCCTGCCAAGCCCCTGGATGTGAGGCTACCCACCCAGAGACTTGAGACACCTTCCACCCCCCGAACACAGACCACAGAATTACACAAGTCGGTGTGTGTCTGGACAATTAACCATGGACACACTGTGTGACCTGGCTGGAGCTCCTTAACCTCTCTGAGAGGTCTGTTCCTCTCCCCCAGGAAAGGAAGCTGAATAGCAGCTCCAAACAGATCAGGCTGTCATGAAAACTAAGTAACAGAGAAGCACCAAAAATGCCAGCCTGTCCATCTCTCAACTGTGTTAGTGAGTCCCAACTATGTGCACTGGAATATTCCAGAAACTACAGAACAGCACAGGAAGTGTTGCAAAGGAAGGAAGGAAAGAAGGATAAAGAAAGAGAGAAAGAAACAAGAGAGTGAAAGGAAGAGAGAGAGAGAAAGGAAGGGAGGAAGGAAGGAAGGAAGGAAGAAAGGAAGGAAGGAAGGAAGGAAGGAAGGAAGGAAGGAAGGAAGGAAGGAAGGAAGGAAAAAGAGAGAAGAAAGAAAGAACCAAAATGAGCACATTGTGGGGTAGAAACTGAAGCAGCAGTGTCAGGAGAAACACTTAATAAATACTTAAGTCTCTGTCTAGTGTCCCATCCCAAGCACACCCACCAGGATCAGCAGAGAAGTAGCCAGACCTGGGGGGCCCCTGGAGGGTGTGGGTCCTGGGTCCCTTCTTACCCCCCCCACTCATGGACGGAGGCTCCCCTGAGTCCCCACAGCCTGCCCCCGCCCCTGCCCCCACGTCCGAAGAGCTCAAGCCCACTTTTCATGACACCTGTAGTAATCCTAAGTGGAATGTCTCTGAAAAGATGCAGGAGAAATTCTTAAAATATATTTCCCTCCGACCACAATATATTCCATATGCGCCGAAGCTGTTGGGGCGGGGGCCTGGTGTGCTCAGCTACCTCTGGTCAATGTTCCGCTCCCACACAGGGAAATCCTTATCAGGGGTGGGGGGGGTGCTCCTACCTGCCAGCTGGAAGGAATTTGGGAGAAATGCAAAGTGCCCTTGCAAGAGAGCTCCAAACCACAGGACTTGAGAGCCTCTCAGAGCCAAAGCGTTTAGGCTGCTGAGCTGGGGGGGGGGGGGGGGGAAGGAGAGAGGGAGAGAGGGAGGGGGCTGCTGTGGGGGGGCCAGGAGGGGGGAGTAGCAATTTCTGGAAGGGGGTGTTGAAAGACCTTCTTCCTTCCCTCAAGGAGGGCTCATGATGCAACTTTGAGAAGTTCACTGCCCCCAGCCCACCCCCACCCCACCAGCAGCCTGTTTCCTCATTTGGTGAAATGACCGTGAACACCCTGTTTAGAATGCCCTTAACTGCAGAGCATGGCGCATCTGTGAAAATGTGCTTTTTATGGGGCTGGGCAGTGATGCACCTGGTTGAGCACACATGTTACAATGTGCAAGGATCCAGGTTCCAGCTGCCCCCCTCAACCTGCAAGGGGAAAGCTTTGCAAGTGGTGAAGCAACACTGCAGGTATCTCTCTTTCTCTCTCCCTCTCTATCCCCCATCCCTCTTGAGTTATGGTTCTCTCTATTCAATAAGTAAAATTAATAAAAATTCCAAAAAAAAAATGAAAATGTCCGTTTTATGCAGACCTAAGGAAATAGTTTCCAAGCTGGTGGGTGCAGCAGAAGCAGAAATAAAAGGGGGTGTGGGGAGCCAGGCTCAACTGAGGACACTCCGTGTTTTCTTCAAAATATAGTAGAATCACCTAGATGCCTTTTTTTTTTTTTTTTTGCCTCCAGGATTATCACTGGGCTCAGCACCAGCACTGCAAGTCCACTGTTCCTGGTGGCCATTTTTTTCTTTTTTTTTTTAATTCTTTTTCCACTTTATGGGATAGGACAGAGAGAAATTGAGCGGGGGGAGGGGAAGAGAGAGAGGAAGAGAGACACCTGCAGACCTGCCTCACTATTTGTGAAGCATCCATGCTGCAGATGGGGATTGGGGTGAGGGGCTTGAACCTAGTTCCTTGCATGGTTCCTTGCACTTAGTACTATGTGTGCTTAACCCAGTCACCACTGCCCAGCCCTTATGGGTGTCATTGTTTAAAAACTTTATGTTTTTACTTCAACATATAAAAAATTATTTTGGTTATAAAGACAGAGAGAAATGGAGAGGGAAGGAGAGAGACAGAGAGACACCTGTAGCCCTGCTTCACCACTCATGAAGCCCCCCCCCCATCCCTGTAGGTGAAGAGCTGGGGCTTGAACTCAAGACCTTGCACATGGTGATATGCCTCCAAGCAGGTGTGCCGTTCCCCAGCCCCTGGGTCATGACTGATTCTTCTCTGAGGCTCTATTGACCCTCTATGAGAGCTGGCACAGGGGGTGCTTGGACTAGAGCACAGAAACTTGCACTTCCACTGAGGGGCTGTTTAAACACTGCGATTCTACTGCCTTAGAAATGGGGACACCATTTCTAAGGGTGATAGGGAGTGGAAAACAAAACGAACAGGTGATTCGAATGATCAAGCTTCAGGGTCTACCCCACGATGCCAGGAAATCCAACACTTTCCCCTTCCCTTGTGCGTTGGGTCTGTCACGGAAGTGTCCCTAGGAAAGGCAGGACAGTGACAGGCCTTGGATAGACAGAGACAGGTTCTCGCTCCAGCTCTGCTGCTTATCCACTGTGTAATGCCAGGCAGGTGGGCCTCTGTCTCTCCATGCTGTGGGGATCCCCACCACACAGCTCCTGCTCCACTCGGATACACATGTGGGGTTTGCATCGTCCACTAACACACACAGAGAGAACCAGAGCATCTTCCTGGCAATGCTGGGGATCCAACTGGCAGCCTCACCCATGCAAGTCCTGTGCTGAGCCCCCCCCCTTCAGTGGGCAGTCATTTGGCAGTAACCAGTGATGACCGGTAACAGCATCTTGGAAGCTTGCTCCTGGCACCTTAGAGCAGTGGTTGCCTACTGGAACGTCCAGCAGAATCACCAGGAAGGCTCTTTCAAACACAGACTGGAGGGGCGGGGTGGCGGCACACCTGGCCGAGCACATGTTACAACGCACAGGGGCCGGAGTTTGAGCCTCCAGTCCCCACCTGCAGGGGAAAAGCTTTGTAAGTGGTGAAGCAGTGCTGCAGGTGTTTCTCAGTCTCTCTCTCCCATCTTTCCTCTCAACTTCTGTCTGTTTCTATCCAATAAATAAATAAAGATAACTGGGAGGGGGAAAAAAAAAGAAAAGAAAAAACAGAGCAGAGCCCCAAATTCAGACTTTGATTCAGAGGCTCCAGGTTTGGGTCTTACACTTGCATAACTATTATTATTATTATTCCATCAATGGGGCGTCACCTTTTACCTTTCTTCTTTCTTTCTTTCTTTCCTTTCTTTTTTTTTTTTTCTTGCTTCCAGGGTTATCTCTGAGACTCAGTGTCTACACAACAAATCCACCACTCCCAGTGGCCTTTATATACTTTTTACTTGATAGGGCAAAGAGAAACCGAAATGGGTAGGGAGGTAGAGAAGAGAGAGAGATAGACACCTGCACACCTCCTTCACCACTTGTGAAGGAGTGAAAAGCAAAATAACAGGTGACTCAGATGCTTAAGCAAAGGTGGCGAACGAGCTTCAGGGTCTATGCCATGCTTGGTGATGCGTGTGCTTCACCAGGTATGCCACCGCTCGGCCCCCGAGCTGACTTTTTCAAGCAGAGGCAGAGAGAGAGAGAGAGAGAGAGAGAGAGAGAGAGGCAGGAAAGAGGCCACAGAGTGAAGCGTCTCTAGTGTGCTGGGAGCCAGACTGGAGCCTGGGTCCTGCAGCTGCAAAACAGGTGAACCGTCCAGGTGAGTTCTTTGGCCTGCTCTGAACTCGGCATCTCTGACGAGTCCCTAGCCAAGGAGAAGCTGATTCTGTTGGTTCTGAGGTAACAACTTAGAGGGGGATCCAAGACCAAGGTGCCTTTCGAGCATAATTGGGAAACCCACCTCCTCTCTTTTATTGGGTTTCTGTCTCATTGTGATTCTAAGGTCATGGAGCTGCGTCAGAAGCCAGGAGCTTAGTGTTGGGACTGGGGGAGGATTTGAAGAACTCTTCTCCTTGGGTTTTGCCCTTGAGGAGACAGAGGCCTAGAGAATCATAGAAACAAAAGGCAAAAATACACACATCAAGTGGGCTGTAAATGTTCTATGAGAAGCTGGTCTGGCACTGGGTAAAATAGTCTAAATGGGTGAGTGCAGAACTTGTATGCCTGAGGCCCCTGATTAGATCCCAATGCTATGTATGCAGGAGTGATGCTCTGGCTTCTCTCTCTCTACCTCTCCTTCCCCCTCCCCCTCTCCCCCCTTCTCACTCATTCTCTTATTCTCTCCTCTTTATCTTCTAGGAAATAAAAAAAATAAATATAGAATTTTAAAAAAAAAGCCATTCCCATGAGCCAAATCTCTCCATAACCGGTCCTGTCTTTGTTTCAGAGACGGACAGTGAGCCAGGGGTTGGAGGGAGGAGGAGGAAGAGGCAGGTTGTATGTCCTCCAGGACTGGTCCATCCTGGTTGATGGCTGGCCAGCACTCAGGGACCTGTCTTTCCAGAGCCATGGTGGTCGGTGGCTGCCTGCCTGGTGGCACACGCTACTGCTTCACAAGCAGGGCTGGTGATCAGGGCAGGGGATGGCACCAGAAGAGAGGCAGAACAGGCTTTCAAGTGCTCTTGCTTAGCATGGCAGGGCAGAGGATTCTGTGGGGTGTCTGGGAACTCTCATAAGCTTTCCTGTATAAGTTGGAGCTGTTAGAATTCCCACACATACTCCCCTCTCCCCCAGCCCCAAATAACCTTCCAAATCTTATGAAAGAGGAGCTTGTCCTTTTTGGATAAGCAGGGCAAACCATGCACTACTGGTGGGAGACTGGATTACTAGAACCTTCCAGGAGATCAGACTAGCAACCTAACCACAACTCTCACAGGGCAGGGCATGGCCCTTAGCCCAGTGACTCCAATTTCAGGAATTTATCCAAGGAAGTAATTAAGAAGATCTGCAAAGACTTAAGTCCATTTATATTAGCAGTATTTATAAGAGAGAGAGAAAAAAATAGGAGGCATTTTAGTCTTTGATGATAGTATATTAGTTAATAACTAGAGCCATGTGGCTGGCTGTTTTGCAGCGTTTAGAATTATAATGTGTATGTATAATTGCTAACACACAAGGACTTTAAAACACTGTTGGAGCTTTAAAAAGTGAGCTAGTTGTACGGCTGAGAGCTCTTCACAATGATTTACTATTCCTTCCTTTCTTTCTCTCTTTCTTCCCCTTTCATTCTTTCTTTCTGTCTGTCTTTCTTTCTGTCTTTCTTTCTTACAGCACTGTTCAGTTCTGACTTATGGTGGTGCATGGGGATTGAACCTGAGACCTTGGAGCCTCAGGCATGAGAATCTGTTTGTATAATCATTATGCTGCCCTCCCCAACCCAATAATATCTCATTTTAGATGGGGATATAGATATGAACAGGGGCTAGGTGAGAGCTCACCTGGGAGGGCATTGTCATGTGTGAGCCCTGGGTTTGAGCCCTGGTGCCATATAGGAGTACCAGGACCATGGCACTATGGGAAATTCTAGCACTGTGCTGTCTCTCTATTCCCCCTCCCCCTCCCTCTGTCCCCTCTTTCTCTGAAATTAAAAGGATGAAAAGTCAGTCAGCACCACAGTGAATAAAAAATAAAGTGCAGCCAGGCGGTAGCATAGAGAGTTAAGCACACTTGGCGCGAAGCACAAGGACCAGCGTAAAGATCCTGGTTTGAGCCCCCAGTTCCCCACCTACAGGGAGGTCACTTCACAGGCGGTGAAGCAGGTCTGCAGGTGTCTGTCTTTCTCTCCCCCTCTCTGTCTTCCCCTCCTCCATTTCTCTCTGTGCTATCCAACAACAACAATAGCAATGACAACAATAATG